>NW_027187372.1:23648502-23658735 GCF_028583685.1 Petaurus breviceps papuanus
AGAAGAAGAAGAAGAAGAAGAAGAAGAAGAAGAAGAAGAAGAAGAAGAAGAAGAAGAAGAAGAAGAAGAAGAAGAAGAAGATGATGATCTAGGCATTTTAGTGGATTGTAAACTCAGCAGGAATCAGGTTTGTGATGGAGCAGCTCCTCCAGAAGAAATAAGTAAAAAAAAAAAAAAAGAAAGAAAGCAAGAAAAAGAAACAAAACAACTAATACATCCTTGGGCTACATTAAGAAAGATAAAACTTCCTGGAATAGGAAGGTGGTGACACCACTGTACTCTGCCCTAGTCAGAACTCATCTGGAATATTGAGTTAATTTGTGAGTACTACAGTTTTAGCAAAACATTGAACAGATGAAAAAAGTCTAGATACAGGGGTGGGGAACCTATGGCCTAGAGGCCATGTATAGTCCTCTAGGACCTCAAGTGCAGCCCTTTGGACTGAATGCAAACTTCACAGAACAGATCCCCTTAATAAAAGGATTTGTTGTATAAAAAGTAGACTCAGTTAAAAGGCCACACCAAAGGACCTAGAAGGCCACATTCAAGTGCCTAGAAGGCCACATGTGGCCTTGAAGCAACAGGTTCCCCAACAGTGGGTGCCATGACCAAAATAGGGAAAGGGTCCTCCATTTGTGTCATAGGAAGACTGGTTGAAAAAAAAATGACAATGAGGCAGGCAGGTGGTCCAGTGTATAGAGTGCTGGGCCTGGAATCAGGAAGATCTGAGTTCAAATCTGGTCTCATACATTTAATACCTGTGTGATCCTGTGCAAGTCACTTAATCTTTATTGCTTCATTTTCCTTATCTGTGAAATGCGGAGAATAACAGCACCAAATGTCCAGGGTTGTTTTGAAGACGTAATGAGTCAATAATACTAAAGCAACATTCCCATCATCTTTTAACTTTTTCATTAGCCTGAAGCAAAATAACTCCAATTCTGCTCTAAGTTTGTGCTCTGCACCAGTGGTGTCAGACTCAAGTAGAAACTATAACCTTAAACTGCATACAAGGTCCCTGTGTGCCTCATACTGACTGAGTTTTTAAATGTAATGCCATCCATGTTTTATTGTGGTTTTGTTTATTTTGTTAAATATTTCCCAATTATATTTTAATCTGATTCAGACCACACTTGGGAGTATTGTGGGTTTCATAAAAACCCTGGGTAGCATGTTTGATGCTTCTGTTCTGCACAATCCTCTATGCTAGGCATTGGGGGAAAGGAAAAGATGAATAAACATACCTTTATAAAGTTTACAATCTAGGAGGGGATATATTAAGTATATACAGATAATATAATGCAATAACATAATATAAAACAGAAGACATTAAATACATAAGGGACCAACAGCAGCATTTGAATTCTCGGGAAGGAAATATGATTTTTGACTGGGGAGGCAAATTAATTTAAAAAATCACACGCCTTCTATTTTCATCTCCATCACTAACTTCATTAAATATTGAGTTTAAAAAGAAATAATTTTGCTATTCACAAATATGTCATAAATAAAGCTAATCTGGATTGAATGATACCGAGGGGTTTTACTTATTCCACTGTTTCCTTTCTTTTCTATTATTTTACTGCTCTTAATTTTTCTAGCAACAAAAAAATAACCCTTTATTTGAAGACAAGTAGAATTGTGCTTGTAAAGAAAGCCATCCGAAAAAAAGGAATCAACTGCTTTGCATCATATATGATTATCATTTTTTACTGTACAACATTTGATTTGTATTTTTACTTAGTACTGATTTTATTGTACATGAATGAGGAATATATTTCAATCTAGCTATTCATAAACTATAAATCCTACTTGGAAATTAATTGAAAACATCACATGCAAGTTTCACTCCAACTATATCCTCCCCAATTCATGTTAAGACATTTGTCTTCTTCTATACCTTATATACAAAGGAAAGGTTCACTATGAGCCCATTAGCACAATGAGTGTACCTTTTTTTCATGTTTTCCCTCTAAATATCATTTCCAGAGATTTTATTGTAGAATAAGAAAGGTTAATGGTACAGGCCTTGTGATGCAGAAACAAGTTTCCTAACATTAGGGTGGATATTTTTCATCAAAGGAAATCTCATAGAGTGATTAACACCAAATTGCAATATGTATATGTATGTGTATTTATACAAACACATAGTGTGTATATATACATATATGTGAGCAATAAATGCACATCTACATATATTACATATGTGTAACTACTTAGAGTATATGTGATATATACATTAATATTATACACACATAAATTTCAATATATGGAAGTGGTCATTCCCTGCTTCCATTGAATATGCTGGCACAATATAATGGGAATGTTCTGAACCCTCACTTTTATATTTCTGGGTGGCCTACACATTGCATTAGTTGCCTGATAGTCTGTCCTCCTGCCTCCCTGACCCTCCCTGAATGTACCCTGTTCCCATTGCGCTTCCTGAAAGGTGATCAGATTCAGTGCCAGTAGGAGCCCAGGGTCAGATTTCATGCTTGGAATAAGGGGTGTGGGAGAGTGCATTTTTAAGATGGCTTTCTGGGTCATGAACAAATGTATGGGACATAACACAAAGTGAATGATGGTTGAGAAGTCCCTTAAGACTCTGCTTCTTTTCTTCCCAATTGGGATCAATAGTATGTGTCCATTTCTAAGGGGATTACAATGAAAGCAAGAGCTCAACTTTACTGAGCAATTCCTAATTTCAAGATTTATGAGCAGATCATTTTGGGGGAAAATAAATAACTCACAGCCATGATTAACAGTTTAAGCTATTATGCTTAAATGCCCTCATCCATTATACAGAAATTTAAAGAATTCATTTCTAAAGGCACTTCATTAGGAGAAGAGAAGAAAAATGCTTAACTAAAGTCATAATAAAAGTGTCAGGGCTATTATGTTAGAGGAAACAAGCTACCTTCTTGAAGGCACAAAGACATCTCTTTTTTATGGCTTGAAATATTTGATATAATACTGATTTATGACATAGCCATTGAACAACAATGAAAAAAGTAAGTATAGTCTTTTCAACCATCCTGATAAATAAGGAGAGTCTTCTCAACTCACATCCTTTATGTGCTAGTCGTAGTCTTCTAAAAGCTCTTAGGGAACAGGAACTTGTGGCTTTTACACATTTTAGTTTAGTCCTTCCTTCTCAAAGAATCAAATGAGGAACATATTTTCAGACCTAAGAAGGGATCTTTAAAGAACCATGCTGGAGGCACAGCCAATCAAAATAGGAGGGTTCCTTAAACAGTCTCTCTCATCGATACATGGGCATTTGTATCAAACAAAAAGAAAGATGTAGCCAATAAATATTTGAACATTCTCATTTGTACTTCCATGTAACTCAGAAAAAAAAAAGCAACTTGGTGGGGGGCATCAGATGACTTCTCAATATAACTCTATCAGGTTTTTATCTATAGGAGTTCTTCCAGCAACTTTTTGAGAAAAACAAAAGTATTCTAAAAATGTCTTTGTATCAAAATCTATCTTATTGGAACTTCTCACATTTTTTAATTCTGTCCGTATCATTTAATTAGATTGACCTTTTTTTTATTTTGAGTGTTTCCCACACATGACAGTCAGTGTAACTTCAGACAGGCCTGAGGTTCTCACATTTAATGGGTGGAAAGGTCAAAGGATGGTAACTGAGAAGGAAGCTTAGTGAAAAGATGAAAATTGGGATGAGAAAGAACAGTTTAGTTTAATTCCAATATAGTTTTGAAAACTCTCTGCAGGAAAAAAAAAGTCATCCTGAAATTCAATGAAAACTTTTTTCAGATCAATTCATAAACCTCATGATTGTAAGTAAGCACTGTTCTCTACTCATTGACTCCACAGGTTCACCATAAAATTATATTTGGTTCTCAAGGTTCACAAGAAAGGTTCAACTTGGTTTCACATTAGGCAGAAAGAATAGTATAAGGTCAATCCAAGAAACAAACATGGATGTTCAGAATTTGAGCCAAAGGATCTCATTAATGTCAGACTCTTCAATGCATAGGAAACTCAGTTGGACACGAAGAAACTAATTTGCTCATGTTTGTTTTCTAAACGTTTTGCTTCAAATCAGTGGCATAAAAAATTCATTTCTGCTAAACCCTCTCCATTATTGCACCTGAAGTGTAACAGAATGTTTCTGCCTCTTGCATAACATGTGCACTAATTTCTTTCCTATTTTTTTCCTCTTAAATTTTTTTCTTATGTTATAACCACGTGTCACACGGGAAATACAGAAAGCAGAAATGAAAAGAGTTTGGGGCCCATGGGGCTAAGTGGGTTTTGAAATGAACTAATAAAAGGCAATGAGGAAATACTTAATATGCATATTCTTGATGCATAAGAAATCCTCAAGAAGGGGAAATGTTATTTTCTTCTTCAATCCAAAGTCTTTTTTCTTAATAATTTAATTAGCAAACATCTTATACTGTTATACAGGCATAATCTGCCTGTAATGGGCCTAAGTAAAGATTATGTTTTACGTGTAGTAAGATATTTTGTCCATGTGGCCATGGAATTTAATAAAATCCAGAGGGTGAAGACCTGAGCTCCCCACTTTGGCAGAGAATACAAGCAAGCAGAAGGCACCAGGAGCAGAAGTACAACCAAATGCACCAACCCACTGCATGCAAAAATGCAATATTCTGTAAGTTTGAAATATATCTCTCACCTGTCAAAGCACACAGATGAGGAAAAAGTGATAAAAGTGGGTCTCAGGGAGAGAAAGAGAGAGACACAGGAAATCAGATAGAGGAGGAGGAAGAGGGGAGAGAAGAGACAGAAAAAGACAGATAGAGACAGAGGCAGTGAGAAACACAGCCTAAGGGAGAAAATAATAACAACTGAAGTGATGGGAACCAGAGGTCCCCAAAGAAGCAACTTCTCCAAACCCCAACCCTCAGGACAAACCCTCTGACCTCTGGTGACCTCAAGGAGATGTTAATTACTAGGGGATTAACACTCTTTTCAAGTGACACTGAGCACAACCAATCAATAGAAAATAATGTGCATGCAATTAGGGAACTTTATGGCCCAACAAAAGATGACCAGGAAGATTCAGGGTCCATTATGAGAAAGGGACTTTGGGGATGTAGAATTTAGATACACACTCTACCTTTAATTTTCAACCTTACACAAGACTTATTTAACTGGGGCAAATGACCCATATCTGCAGCCCAGAATAGGATGTTTCATTGATATGCTAATATTTTCTTATTTATAAGTAAAGGGCTTATGCTGTCATTAATTTCAAAATCAGTTTCTTCATCCTGTGAATGTGCAAAATAATTAATGGGGGAAAGTCAGCCTGGGAAGGACAGGTGGGTGGAGTTATGAATATAAGCATCTAAAAAATAAACTAAAAAATCAATAGAAAGTTTTAAAACAGTGTATAGTTTACATTTTACATATATTGCTATTCTAAAAATATCTGTCTCTCAACTTATAATCAGGCATATTTACAATGAAACTAAGAATGAAAGAAATATTTTACATTAGTTACAAACCAGAATTTATGTTGTCTTTATGTGTGTGCTAATATGACATTGATATATATATGTAATTACAATCACAATTACCCTGTGTATTGCCCAGAAATTTTAGGCTTCTGTACATACACACACACACACACACACACACACACACACACACACACGGACATCCATCTCCATAATTATTAAAACCTTGAAAAATGTGTTTTGATTTGTTTTTATGGAAAAAAAAACTTGAGTAGGAAATCTAATTTCTTTTTTTTTTTTAAGCAATCAGGGTTAAGTAACTTGCTCAAGGTTACACGGCCAGTTATTTCTGGGTGTGGTGCTGAGTATCTGAGCCCAGATTTGATCCCCAGGTCATCCCGACACTGCAGCCAGTGCTCTTACTCAGTGAGCCACCTGGCCGCCCCTGGGAAACCTAATTTCAAACATTTCATTCTCAATTTAAATAATCTTTTTTAAGATTTAAATGTGAAATGTAGAAAGAGTGGAATTTCTGTATTAATAATCATAATAAGAGTGACAGAAAAAGAACCATAAGTTTATGAGAAAAGAATATTGAGTGTTCTGTGCTGAGGGAGAGGCCCGACATATCTTCATGCAGGTGCAGAACTGGTACATATGTGTTGCCGCTGTAGCATTAACTCTGTCGAAAACTAGGGGTCTTGAAAATTCTGACCTTTAGTCCTTTTTTACCTTCAGAAAAGAATCAATTGTAGGAGAAAGATCATCTAGAAACAGATGATGTGCATGTATACCATTCTCCTCCTTTCTGACAGCCTGGATCTCATAGTTCTCTCCTTCCAAAATAGTTAGAAAATAAAATATAATACTTTTGAATTCTGCTTCATTTTAAAATAGAATTCAATTAGAATTGGGAATTCTAATTTTACAAGGAGGACTACTGCTCTTCTTGTCAGGGCTCTGACATCAGTAATGTCAAACTTGATAGAAACAGGGCCACTCAACCATAGGTAAGGATCCCTCCGGGCTGCATATTAACTTAGTTTTGAAATGTAATATTACGTATGTTTGATTCTGTTTTTATTTATTTTGTTAAATTGCATTTTCATCTGGCACTGGATGCCTCTAGAGTGTTTTGTGGGCTTCATATGGCAGCTAGGTATGTGTTTGACACCTTTGCCTTACTATAAAATAGTTTTCTTACAATAGGCAGTGCCATAAACCTTGGGTAAGTCATTTTCCTGGGCCTTTGTTTTTCCAACTAAAATGTAGAGATTAGAATGATCAGGGCAGCAAAGTGGCACTGTAGACAAAGTGCCAGGCCTGGAGTCAGGAAGACTCATCTTCCTGAAGTAAAATCTAGCCTTAGACACTTACTAGCTGTGTGACCCTGTTCAAGTCACTTAAACCTGTTTGCCTCAATTTCCTCATCTGTAAAATGAGCTGGAGAAGAAAATGGCAAACCTCTCCAGTATTTCTGCCTAGAAAACCCCAAATGGGATAAGGAGTCAGACACAACTGAAAAATGCCTGAACAACAAAGCACCTTTCAGTTTGAAAATACTGTGATCCATGGGGCGGCCAGGTAGCATAGCGAGTAAGAGCACCAGCTCCAGTGTTTGAGAAGACCTGGAGATCAAATTCTGGGCTCAGACACTTAGCACCCACCCAGAAACACCTGGCCGTATAACCTTAAGCAAGTTACTTAACCCCAATTGCTTAGGGGTGGTCAGGTGGCTCAGCAAGTAAGAGCACTGGCTCCAGTGTCGGGATGATCTGGATCAAATCCGGGCTCAGATACTTAGCACCACACCCAGAAATAACTGGCCGTGTAACCTTGAGCAAGTTACTTAAACCCGATTGCTTTAAAACAAAAATGAAAATACTGTGATCCTATGATCATAAACTTCAATATTAAGTTTTGAGATCTGACAATGATAAAGTATGTGCAGACATATAGGCTAGGGCAGGGGTGTGGAATCTGTGGCCTTAAGACCACATGTCTCCTTTAGGTCCTTAGATGTGGCCCTTTTACCGAATCCAAACTTCACAGAACAAATTGGTGAAGTTTGGATTAAGCCAAAGGGCCTCACTTGAGGACCTAGAGGGCTACAGGTAACCTCAAGACTAGGTTCCCATCCCCGGGCTATGGTGTACTGAAGCTACCTTGAGTAAACTTTTAAGAACTGACTATTACATTGTCAATGTGATCATAGACTTCAAAAAAATCTGTGTAATTCTGGGTAAGTCACTCAGCTCCCAAAGGCCTCAACTTGGTCATCTGTACAAATGCTATGTGACCTTAAAAATCTGTTTCTGGATAGCCTGATCTGAATTTTATATTCTTTTCAAGTGAATGTGTATTTGTGTAACAAAACTGACCACATATACTTTTGAGAGAAGAGGTTTCTAATCAGTCATTCAGTTGACAGGCATTTATTAAGTGCTCACTATATGCTAGAAACCATTGGAGGTATGGAAATGGCAGGGTACAACCTTGGCAACCCACCCCCCAATTTTCCTTGAACTTTCCCACATGGCCAAGTCCCTGGCATTCACTTGGGATGCCCAGCCCTTCTGGGTCCTTCTCTGTTACCTCCTAGATACCCCAGAATACTTGGCCACTCCTAAATCACACCCAGATCTTCTCTCTTCTTCTGTATATAAGGTCCATCTTGCCTCCAGTAAAGGACTCAGATTCCTTAAGAGTTTGGCCAATGCTAAGATTCAATATGACCCACTTGTCAATACAAGTGTCACAAATATGGCAAATACTTAAAATCTCACCCACCCAGATCACTGTTCTAATAAATCTTGTCTTTGGCTAAAAGAAGCCTTGACTCAAATGCATCTAACGCAGGACCTGTGTCACTTGCCCTTGAATTTCGGAGTACCAGCACCTCTGGACCTCAACAGAAACATTCTTTTAAAATAATGATAAAAAGGCTTCTTATTTTGGTTACTATTGAGCTAAATGCAGAAAGATTGAATAGTAAACTATGGCTGCCCCATTCCCTGTCATTCAGCTCCAAGAATACTATTTTCTTACAAAGGTTAAACTGACTGACTGACCGACCCACTGGCCTTCCTCCCAGTTCCTAACTATTCCTATAAGTGGGAAGAAAGTAGAGCTGACTCATTGCTAAGTTGTCCTGGTATTTTGAATACTACAAGGAAACACCTATGTAAATAAACTTTTCTACTTCATTTCCCAAAGGGGAAGGACAATTAATATGGTATTTTATATGCTGCAAGTTGACTTTTTAGAAAACATTAGTTCTCTGGTCATTTGTTTGAATGTGTACAATATGTATACCATAAGATTCAAGTGCAGTCTCCCCCCCAGGGACACTGGTCCATGAATTCACTCTAATTTCTATTTAAATAAGAAAATAGAAATTAGTACAAGTTTTTATTTCCCACCTGACCTTCGATTCTTCAAGCAGTAGCACTGAGATTAACATTTAATCAAAGTCCACACAATATTCTCAAGTCACAATAAAAGGAGGCTGTTATTTTTGGTCTTGTGTCTGAATAGCTGCTTAACATGAAAACATTTTTATTTCTGATGGAAATTTGAAAGAAGTCCCAGGGAAAATTTGAAGCAACGTACAGAATTGGTAAAGTTAGAAATCATACAATAACATTTGTTCAGCACCTTAAGGCTTCCAAAGTACTTGGCTTATATTCTCTTATTGGATCTTCACATCCCTGTGATGTAGATGCTATTATTATCTCCACTGTATAGAAGAGGAATTCAAAACTGAGAGGGGTTAAGTGAATTGCCCCTGGTCATGAAGTTAGAAAATGTCTAAAGCGGGATTCATCTCCAAATTTTCATTTGAAGTATGTATCAAAATAAGTGTTTTCTACTAATGTTAATAGTCCTAGTAGAATCTGGATAGTGAGATTCTGAACAAACCATTTCCTCCCTTGCTCAGTTTCCTCAACTATAAAATAAAGGTTAAAATACCACCTACCTTGCAGGATTGTTATGGGGATCAAATGAGATATTTGGAAAAATGCTTAGCTCAGTGCCTGGCAACATAGTAGAGGCCATATAAATGCTTATTCTCTTTGGTTTCCTAGTTGCCAACATGTGTTTTCTTCTTTATAGTGAACCTAATACCCATCCATCTTCTCTGTTTTCACAACCAAATCTCTTTTCCTGGATCTTGCTATTAGCTAAATAAACTTTCACAATTATCTGCTTATTAGCCTCTCTAACAGCCAGGCACAATCCTGTAACTTGGCCTCTTTACTAATGGCAAAATCATTTTTTCTGGCTTATCACTTCACAGAAGTCCCCCACTCTCTTAAAATCTTTCTCTGAACCCTCATTGTCTGTTTTGGAATGATACTTAACCAAGGTCTTTCAATCATTGAAGTCTACCTTATCTCATGCTCCTCTGTCATTCTTCCAAGCCACCTTGTTCTCAGGAGTAATTGTTTATCCTCTTTCCCTATAGGTCCATCCAATACTTTCTCTTTGTTTCTCCACATGAATGTCCTGAAATTTTACCTCAGCCATGGTCTCCTAAAAGGCACACACCTTTGTAATTCTCAATCTGAATCTTCTCTTCCTCAGTTCCACAGTTAAGATTAACTAAATATCCCCATTTTCCCTTCCTGGACTTTATTCCAGGCTTAAGGAATGAGGTGACCCTTCTCCTGGACAGTACACCCCCGTCTATTTGTTTCTTTTCCTTTTCCTTTCCTTTTCTTTTCTTTCTTTTCTTTTCTTTTCTTTTCTTTTCTTTTCTTTTCTTTTCTTT
>NW_027187372.1:23658745-23667647 GCF_028583685.1 Petaurus breviceps papuanus
TTTCTTTTCTTTTCTTTTCTTTTCTTTTCTTTTCTTTTCTTTTCTTTTCTTTTCTTTTCTTTTCTTGTCTTTCCTTTCCTTTCCTTTCCTTTCCTTTCCTTTCCTTTCCTTTCCTTTCCTTTCCTTTCCTTTCCTTTCCTTTCCTTTCCTTTCCTTTCCTTTTCTTTTCTTTTCTTTTCTTTTCTTTTCTTTTCTTTTCTTCTCTTCCCTTTTCTTTCCTTCTCTTCCCTTCCCTTCCCTTCCCTTTTCTCTTCCTTTATTTCTTTTCTTTTTTCTGTCTTTTGTTGCTACTCCACTCCTCCATCAGATTTGGTTCTCTGATTCCTGCCTCAGGGATTCTGAGGTTCTCCTCATCGGTGAGATTTCAGCATATGTAACCTGATTATTTTGCATCCTTACCATCTTTATGGCATGCCAATGAAAATATGCCATTCTCCTCTGATTTTCACGTCTTGCTATGAGAATTTATTAAGCAATCACTGTATACCAAGCACTGTGCTAGGGGCTGGAAATACAAATAGAAAGAAAAACAAAAGACCATTCCTGCTCTCAAGGAATTCACACTCTGGTTAGGGAAGATAACACAGAGAAAGGAGTTCAGCTTCAGAGGAGACTGAAGACTGGATGGCAAAACTCGAGAATCCTTTCTTCTGGCTCTCCAAGAAGAAGCTTTGTCAAGCTTCTCTTCCTTCTCATGTGACCAGTTCTTCCTTAGGATCCTTGTTGAATCCTCAACCATGTCTTCCTGACTCTGACACAGATATACATCTGTGCCTTAGGCCTCGAAAGTTCCCCTTAACCCCCCCATCCCCCTTTCTTTTTCTAAATATTCTTTTCATAATTTCATCTGTTGTTGTTCAGTCACTTGAGCTGTATCTGACTTTTTGTGACCCCACTTGGGGTTTTCTTGGCAAAGACACTGGAGTGGTTTGCCATTTCCTTCTTCAGGCCATTTTACAGATGAGGAAACTGAGGCAAACGGGATTACAATGATTTTTTCAGGGTCACACAGTTAGTACATGTCTGAGGTTAGCTTTAAACTCACAAAGAGTTCCCTGACTCCAGGCCCAGCACTCATTTCACTGTGCCACCTAGTTGCACTCACAAATGAATGTACCCAATCCTATCTCTCCCTTGAACTCCAGTCCTGCATCTCCAACTTACTGCTGGACATTTCTATGTGGATGTCCCATCGGCATCAAAAGCTCAAAATATTCATAATCAAACTCATTACTGTTCCACCTAAACCACGACCCTTCAGATTCCCTTATTTCTTTTGAGGGCACTAGAATTTTTCCATTTATACAGATTCTGTAATGTAGCAGTCATCTTTAGCTCTTTAATCTCCCTCTAACCCCTACTATATGCTCAGTTACCAAGTTTTTTTTTAATTTTCCCTCCTCAAAATCTTTCAGAGCTTTTTCATCTCTAACCTCATGACCATCACCCTCGAACAGGTTCTTATTACCTTTCACCTACCACTGTGATGACCTAACTAGGATCCTTGCCTCCATTCTGCTCCTTTTCCCATTCATGCTCTAAACAGCTGTCAAAGTGATATTCCTAGTTAAGTCACAGGCCTGATCAAGTCACATTCCTGTCCTAGAAGTCTCACTGGCTTCCTGTTGCCTTTAGGATAAAATATAAACTCCTCTTCTTGGCATTTAATGATTGTCACAGTCTGATTCCAGACAATCTGGGTAGGCTGGTTTTACAATAATCCCCCCCTGTGTACTTTATCCCAGCTTACTTGCTGCTCCCTGAACATGGCATTGTATCTGACACCTGTGCTTGTGCAGAGAAGTCCTCCATGCTTAGAATACTTTCTTGCCTAACCTCCATGTCCTGAAAATCCTATCCCCTTTCAAGGTTCAGATCAAGTTCATCTCCTTCAAGAGGCCTTTTCTGATTTCCTCATTTCCAGTTGTTAGTTGGTCCACTTCAAGAAAAAAATGGGGGGAAAATCACTTAATTCTACAACTATTTATCAGGAAAAATATTCCGTTTCCTAAATAGAAAGTCAGTTCTTTGAGGGCAGGTACCTTAAATGTATTCCTTGTACCTAGAAGTGTCTGGAACACAGTCGTTGCTGTTCATCCGTTTTTGAAAAGGACTGATGACATCACGGGGTGATGTCTTGACTTGCACTAGAATTGGATTTAAGTGAGGCCGAGTTGCACAAAGTTGTGAGGTTCCCTCTATCTTCCTGAGTCAATGATCTTGGCATTTTCAAATGTCTGACCAAGCTCTAAGTGCTCCACAGGGCCTACTTCAGCTGCCCTCATGGCCATTGAAACAAATTGTTCTCACCCACCTATTCCTCCAGGGAAAGTCGTCACATGCTTGGGATACACATCCCTCTAACTCACCAACAGGTTTGAGACTTGTCAGTTACTCTCAGCCTCTTTTATCCCATCTGACAAGAGAGTAACTGGCTATGGCCACCGTGCTCGCTACAGTTTCTTGGAGTCACAGGTAAGAGCTGGGTGAATCAGGTGGACACCAAAGGTGGATGAGCCACCCTGAAAAGGGCTCGGCAAGCCCTCACACCAGATATGCTAGCCCTCTGTGATCACTAGAACACAGGGGCCACTTATTCATCCTTGTTCATAAGATCATAAATTTAGGTCTGGAAGGGACCTTAATGTTCCAACTTCCTCATTTTATAGATAAGAAATTATTGCCCAGAAATTTTAAGTGACTGGCCTTCAGGGTCATACAGTTAGTATATAATAGAAGAAGGATTTGAAAATAGGTAACTCTGACTTCAGAGTCAGTACATCTTTTTTTTTTTTTTTACTATACCATTTTGGTTAGTTGTTTTTTGGCTGTTAACTTCTGTTATTATTTTCTGGGGATCCCCATTAGAATCAATCTAACTTTGCCAAAATTTTAGGTGATACCCTCACATTCTCATAAAAATCACCACATTCTCCCTTTTCTGTTTAGTCTTAGAAGCTGACTACCCTTAGTTTCTAGAATCACAAACAACCCTTGCAAGGAATTAATTGAGAACATGTAGGGAAGTCCTATGCCCATCATACCTCCATAGTAATGAGTCTCCTGAGAAAACAGTGTCACAAAACCCCTGCGAATTTTTGATGTGTTCAATTCCACATTTGAGATCTCTAATACCACTTGCTGAATATAGCCACAAAATTTGAGTATTTCCAAATGCCTCATTTTGAAGAATATAATTAACAAATGGAGGGGGATTTAATTTCTTAAACAAATATTTCATAAACTGATCACACAAGTCTGTCTTGGCTGCTGAGGGCTGGTCAAACATGTCGAATATTCAGCAATAATGGAATCACTGATGCAAGACGGTGATTTTGCCTGAAGTCATGTTTTCTTATGGGGCCTTCACTATGTAAACAAGTGAACTTCTTTCCATCCTAGCCTTGCTTCATTAAAAAATAATAATAATAACAGTCATTTGACAAGAATCTTAGAGCCTAAATTATGAGGTTTGTGTTATATAGTGGGCCTTTTTGGTGGCACCCAGTATTGCTGAACAGGCATTATCTAGTGAGTTTGTGGGAGATTTTCTTTCAGACTAGAAAAGAAAACGTGCACCTAATTTTGGGCTTGGCTCAACATCTGACAGAAAATGTGGGAAAACCAGAAGTATGCAGTTCAAACTAGAACCTGAACTTTAGCTGGAAAAGGTTTAAGGTTTCTGAAAAGGAAATCTCAAACCTGCAAGAAACCAGATGTAATTGAAACAGAGTAAGCCTGCTTAAACAGATGGACATTTGGGGATGGTGGTGGGGAGCCATTTGGGGAGGCTGAGAGGTAAAAGAGAGGGAGAACTATAAATAGATAAATCAGATTTTCAGATACATCATAAAGTGAGAAGACTATATTTTGTATACTTAGCCATGTTTACATGTGTGTTTTGCATCATAGTGTTTATTTCGTGATTCAATCCTTTTAGAAAATTATTGTTTGATACCCATGACATTGAGTTGTTTGGATAAACTGGAACATGAAATACAGTCAACTGTATTAATTTATTCCACTTAAATATTAAAATCCTTAGATCTCTACCACAAACCTCTGGTCACTTGCAAATAAAGACAAGGAAGAGTGTAACTTAGAGAAATGGTGAATCTGTCTTGTTATGATTTCTTTCATTGGTGTCTGAAATAATTTTGGTAATATAAAACTTCTGGTATATAAACATAACTCGGAGAAGTCAAATGTTCTTTTAGAACCAACCTTTCAAGAATAATTTAGAATTAGAAGACTTTATGTAAATGTGAATAGATAAACTCCATTGTGGTCTATCTTTTAAAGATGTAAACAAAAGAATACACCAGATAGACATTGCTTTTCAAGTGAAGAGCAAGATATGACAACAAAAAGCAGCTTTTAAACAGACTCAGCAGTTGTTGAACAAAAGGATTGTTTGAAAGAAGTGATGTTGAGGGTCTCTCAAAATAAAGGTTCCTCTAAGTCTTAAGTTCCGAGAATCCTAGTCTAACAGGTATGTGATTTGGCTATACCCATTGGTATTTCTCATATACAGATGTGGAGATCTACTTTGTTTTAGAGCTGACTTCTTCTATCCAATATGCCCTCACCCTGGCAGGTATAATTTCCAGATGATGCGGTTACGCTTACATTCTCTTAGGTTCAAGTTTTTTGAGGGCAATGATTCTGCTGTGGAGTAATTATTCCCAGGAATCACCACTGTAGCTCTTGAGTACCCACTAATATTTTTCCATTTACACAAATCAGCCAGTTGTAATTAGGATATTTTTAGATCTTAAATGTAAGCATTTACTTAGCAACAAGGAAAAAGAAATAATAATGGCAATAATAACAATAATATCATGGGTATTCAGATACTTATGTATAAATGCATGAGTAATAAAATGCATCACAATGTATGCACCAACGTAAATCACATTATCCCACCAACTTACTCAGTAACTGTGGGGAAGAGTGGGCATATGCATACAGAAACCTGTCAGAGAAACTCATGAAGGAGGAAAAATCTTTGTGCTCAGGATAACTCTGAAGTCTGGATTGCAAGCTCTGATGTCATTGGTGCATTCAGGAACATCTGTACTGCATGAAGCTGTTCATCATTATCTCTGTACATTTTTCTCTGATAACTGTCCATTGGTTCTCTGGCTTTCAAATTGGGATAATTCCTTTCTATTCTCAAATCAAGATAGCAGTTTCAAACTCTTTCCATTTACAGACACCTTTAAAGGAACATTGGAAAAGAGTCACAGTATAAATTTGGATAACAGTTTCTTTAAACTAGAGAAATGAAAAGTGCATTTAACTTACTATCTCTGTGTGCTACAGACCAACCCAGGCAGCTATTTGCTTACAAAGACTCTGCATTGTCCAACCAAACCGTAGCAAACAGATCGCTCAACAAAACACCTCAGTTTGACTCTCTGAGGCCTTCACTCAGCAGAATCCTGTCATCCAGCTAAATCTCAGCATCTTTTCCCATACAGCAAAGCAGATTAATGTCTTACCCCTTCCTGCTTTTCCTCTCATATAAAAGGGAACAGTTAAGGGCAACTTGTATAAGAAGCAGGACTTTAATCCAGCTTTCCCTGACTCCAAGGCTCATTCTCTGTCCCATATGACACAAAGGTCCTCACTGCTTTCTAGTTACACCTGTTCCTCATAAAAATTCTTTTTTTTATTACATTGTATATACTTGTTATTTGCTTAGTTATAGAAATGACCTATGTCCCCAGTAAAATATAAACTCCTAAAGAAACATTTTTTTTAAATTTTCTTGCTTTTGTATTCCTAGTTCCCACCATAATGCCTTGCACTTGACAGACAAATCAGATATTTGTTGCATTGAATTACCTTTGCAAGATTTTTTTTCTTTTTGGAGGGCAATTGGGGTTAAGTAACTTGCCCAAGGTCACATGGCTAATTGTGTGTGTGTGTGTGTGTGTGTGTGTGTGTGTGTGTGTGTTAAGTGTCTGAGGCCAGATCCTAACTCAAGTCCTTCTGACTCTGGGCAGGCGCTCTACTTCTACTCACTTCACCACCCAGCCACCACATTTTGCAAGATTTTTAATACCAATCATTCTAATTCATTTATCTTTATCTTATCAAAATGTTATCTTACTAGAGCTATTTTGACATATAGTTATCTATTCAAGCAAGAAAAAATGTTTTATCAAGTAAAACTAGGAATTTAATTGCAAAAATGCTATTTGGCTTGATTTGAGATAGCTCCACACCTAATGATAGAAAACAGTAATAACATGATAGACTGAAGTGTAGTGAGATACTTTTTTCTTTAATCTTGCTATTGGTGCTTGTTGAATAAGTGAAAGGTTGATTTAACAAAGGGGAATACCAGGAAAAAAGTCAGATGACTAGTCAGACTAAGCTTCCCTAATATATTGGATCCAGTAAAAAGCATCTCCTATGAGATTTTTATCTTTGTTGTTTAAAAATTAGTGATAGGGTGAGTAGATTATCAGTTATGCTTCTATTCTATTGGGTGGGAGTTTCCAAGTACCACTAAATCAACAACATTTATGAAGAACCCACTATTTATCAGGCATTGTATTAGGTAGTAGGTATATGAACAAATGCAAAGCAGTATTGGCTTGTATCTTGGATTCAAGAAACTTATTTTAGTCTAAGATATACAACAGAGATCTCCCTACATGTACCCTTGAGCTCAGGTTCATCCCTTCTCCATCAGATTACTCCAACAATTACTATTCCTCTACTTTCCATGTTCCACACCTACTAGTTTCTTCACTTAAACACACAAACACTTGCAAAACCCATCTCCTGTTTCTTGTACTTCTGGTCACACATGCTTGGAATGCTCTCCCTCCTCACTTTTTCTTCTCTAAATCTCTAGTTTCTTTCAACATTTACCTCAAGTAAACCTTGTATAATAGATCTTTCCCAGTGCACATAGCTCCTAGTACCTTGCCCTCTGAAGTTACTTTCAATCTATTCTGTCAATATAGGTTTATGTACATGTCGTTTTCCTCATTGGAATCTACGCTCCTTGATGGCGGAGAAGATTTTGACTTTTTTTGTTTGTTTTCTGGGACTTAGCTCTGTGTCTGGTACATGTTATTGTTCAGTCCTTTCAGTCATGTCTGACTCTTTGTGACCCCATTTGGAGTTTTCTTGGCAAAGACACTGCAGTGCTTTGCCATTTCCTTCTCCAGCTGATTTTTTAAATGAGGAAACTGAGGCAGAGTTAAGTGACTGGCCCAAGGTCACACAGCTACTAAGTGTCTGAGGCCAAATTTAGACTCAGGTCTTCCTGACCCCAGGCCTGGCGTTTTACCCACCGTTCCACCTAGCTGCCACCATCAGGGTCACATAGCTAGTATCTGAAGCTAGAATTGAACTCAGGTGTTCCTGACTACAGGCCCAGAACTCTATCTACTGTGCCACTGAATACCAATATCCTAGGAATATCTGAAGGAAATATATTTGAAAAGTCTCTCTCTCTCTCTCTCTCTCTCTCTCTCTGTCTCTCTCTCTCTCCCACTTGTTCTCCCTCTCCCTCAGCTTTTCAAAGAGCAAGGCCTAGAATAATGTAACATAATCATCTTTAATGTGAAATTTCCTTTGATGTCAAGGAATAATTTTGCCTATTACAAAGGTACTGTGATATTGATTGTGAGATCTCAAATACCTCAGGCAACCCAAAATATTCCATGGCCACATTTATCATTTTGTGTATTTTCCTAATTCTGTATCCTAGAATATATGAACATAGACTTTCTTCCTCTATTTCTGGGGTCTTCAGAAGGGTTAAAAAATTCAAAATTCTATCTTTTCTACCTGCCCGTTTGTCTATTTACCTGTTTATACATCTATACATCTATCTACCTATTAATCTAGAAATTTTAAGGAACAATTCATCTGGACAAATGATTTCCTTATCTCTCTCTCCCATCTATCTCTGAAGATAGTCTAATATATGATAGATAATATATTAATATCTATCTCCAGAGATAGATCAAAGATGATAGATAGATAGATAGATAGATACATACATACATACATAGATAGATGGATAGATAGAGAGATTTGTCCAAACCTGTGAATGCATTGATATAAGAAACCCATAGTGATGAGATATTTACAAAGCACCTCTTACAAAGCATCCTGTGAATGGTCCATAAATTAAGATAGTTGCCTAGATAATTAAGAGGTTAAATTATTTGCCCAGGATCACAGAATCAATGCATAAGAGGCAGGATTTGAACCCCAATCTTCCTCACTCAGGATTAAAACTGCCTAACCTATACTCTCATTTCTACTTCATTTTTCTCCTATACTATGCCAAACTAAAATGAAATATGTATACAACCTACTCCAGAAATGAGATTGTGTTGTGTTGACCGTTTCCTTAAATTTCAGCCCCAATTTCAGGTTGCATTTTTTGAGTGTCCATTATTTTTAAAATATAAACCCATGTGAGATGTTGACTTTCTCATAAAAACATATAACCATTTATTCACTGATTCCCAGAGCTATGTCAGAGAAGAGGGAGAGGGAGGACAACTGTTCCTTTTCTCTAGGGCTCTGAAATTCAGAAAGCATTGATAGAACTTGAGAAGAAACAATAGATCTTGATATTCAGTTAGCACGAATAATTAGTCAAAATTGTAGTCTATTGGATGGCACACCCATGGTGCTTATATGCCAAGGGAGCTCCTTTCTGCTTCCCTCTCATTCTTCCTACCAGCTTTGAGAGCCTTGTTTTGTGCCATTTGCCTTGAACCCTGATGCATGTTTTGTGCTATTTGCCTTTGATGCAAAACTTACTAGTTGTGGTTCTTTCAGTATTCTGACCTGGGAAACACAAAGGTTATGGTGAAGAAGAAGAAGAAGAAGAAGAAGAAGAAGAAGAAGAAGAAGAAGA
>NW_027187372.1:23667657-23722530 GCF_028583685.1 Petaurus breviceps papuanus
AAGAAGAAGAAGAAGAAGAAGAAGAAGAAGAAGAAGAAGAAGAAGAATGTTCTCGAGAAATGAAGAGGTGGTAAGAAGGCAGAGGGAAGGGAGGATTCACTTGGCACCTTCTACTTTATGGGAAGCCCCCTAAGGGGATGTCAGTTAAAGTGCCACCACTGCTGGAAGAAATGAGAATTTTTTTTATGGCTTTCAGATTACTTTGGTTTTTAAATTTCCTTAGAATTAAACTTAGCAAAAATATTGTATTAACATTGTACTTTGCCCTATCAGGGTTCCTTTAATTATTTTGATGTGCAATTTAGCATTTTTTTTCTTTTGAATTCTTGATTTTATTCTTTTGCTTATGAGAGCTGGTTTATCTAAAAGAACTTTACTCCTTCCCTTGTCAATATCAGAGATAGAACCTCAGCGTTTATGCTTCCATTCTCTTCTCTTTTCTGCATTTCCCTAATTTTGGAGTGTTATTATTGCCATCAGGAAAGCAGCAAAAGTCTTTGAAAGGCAGAAAAAAAAATCTGTTCGCTGAGTGGATAATTGTTCAAGGTCATCCATTCGTTGTCTTTGTCTTGATTGTTTGAATTAGTAGCTAATAATGGGGCTGAACTGTGAATGAATTATTAGCAATGGGGCATATTTTGGGGAGTGTCAGGAAATATTACAGGGCAATTAAGGTTATCCAATAGCGAAGCTGTGTTCGCAGCAGATGTCCTATAATTACTGTGTTTAAAAAGTGTGAGGCTTAAACTAAGATTATAGCTTTTATATTGTCTGCCTTTAGAAGTCATATTTGGAATTTATTCAGTTTATTCTCCTGACTTTTTTCCTTTTTTCTAATTGTATCACTTAAATTCTGACTTAAACATAGGTCTTTTCTGAAGAATTAAAATAAACACCAGCAGATGCTATGTAGTATATGTGTTTATAAAATAACAGTGTGATTGCTAGAATCTCTATAGATGCCTGTATTGATATATAACTCTCTGGTGATTCCTTATTTGCCAATCATTCTTGATTCCAGGGAATCAACTCCCTCTAATCCCCCAAATAGTTCCAAGATGGTTCTTGTCAATGTGCTTCATCAATTTGATCATATTTAACAGGGTAGATAGGAATCATTTGTGGGAAAACTTGAGCTAAAGTAGTCTGATGCTGACCTTGTCCCCCCTCTCTAAAAACAATACCAGACTTTGTAAATTGAACTTTTACTTTTAACTCAGACTCATTAAAGATTGTTTTGCTATTTTAGATTACTGGGAAGAGAAGGTAGCAGTGGTTGAGTGAATTTCATTATTCCATTAATCAGTGTATTTGCCTTTAGCAGATGGAGCTGTAAGGAAAAGATGTAACAGCCATGTGTTAGTGACATCTGGAACAAGTACATTTGACTGGCAGAGGTAGCTGCTGGGAGAAAAGTACTGTCAATGGTTACTAGAAAGGTAAAAGATAACTGGATGCTAAAAGCAGTAATAATAGTACTGGTAATAATAGTAGTAATAGTAATCACTAGCAGTTACATGGTGTGTTAAGCTTTGCAAAGCACTTCACACATGTAATCTTATTTAATCTTCATAACAACTCTGGGAAGTACCCCTTAATGTTGAGTCATTGAGTTAGCACCAATTGTTTCAAGAGTCTAAGAAACAGGGGCAGCGATATGGTGCAGTGAATAGAACTCTGACCCTGGAGTCAATAGGACCTGAGTTCAAATCCAGCCTCAGAAACTTAACATTTACCAGCTGTGTGACCTTGGGAAAAGTCACTTAACCCCAATTGCCCTGCCTTACCCCCCCAAAATGACCAAAAAATAAAAAGTCTAAGAAACAGACATTCATAGCCCTACTTGAAAGCATTATGAAAGTCAGCTTAACATGGATGACAGTTGAGTGGGAAGGAAGGAAGAAAATAAGCATTTATTTAGCACCTAGTATGTGTCAGATACTGTACTAAATTCTTAACAAATATGGTCTCATTTTATCCTCACAAAACCCCTGAGGGGGAAATGTTTTAATTTTCTCAGCAAAATCCTTCCCTAGCACAGGCATCCTTCACCTTCTACTGACCCCAAATTCCCTGTTTCCATTTCTGGAACCATAATAGAACCCCCTTTCAACGATGACACTGCCACTACCCTGGTGCAGCGCCTCATCACCTCACTTCTGGACTATGTCAATAATCTACTGGTTGGTCTCCCTATATCACACATCTCCCTACTCTAGTTAATCCTCTCCATTCAGCCATCGAATTCATCTTCCTGAAATGAAGCCTAGCCATGTCATCTTCCTATTAAAAACCAACCAACCAAAAACCAAACCGGAAACCTAAAAACTCTAATAGTTCCCTGTTACTTCCCAAATAAAATTTAAAAATCATATGTTTTGCTTTTAAAGGACTTCACACAACCTGAATCCTTTCTACAGGGGATCCCTAAAGTCTGGATACATAGGAAATCTCATTAGGTATGCATATTTTCAAGAAAGGAAATGAATGAAATTTCCAACAACATTTTATTTAATTAGAGTAAATTTTAGTATGACATTTTCATTGACTATTTCATATGGAAGAAAAACTTTCATTAGCTATTGGGACTTTTTTCCATATTAATGAGATTAATTTAATTTAATTAATTAATGAGATCTACGTGTTTTCTGTGTCTTCCTATGAAATCTCAATATATGAATTAAATAAAATGTTGTTGAAACTTTCATTCATTTCATTTCTTGAAAATATGCATAGTTAATGAGATTTCCTATGTGTCCAGAATGTAGGGACACCTTGTACCTTCCCAGCCTTCTTATATTTTACCCCTTCCACATGAGACTTTGGTACTGACCTCCTTGATGTTCCTCTCCAAAAGGATACTCTATCTCAGGGCATTTACTGACTGTCCACCATTCCTGGAGTATTCTCCCTCCTCATCCCTGCCTTATGGCTTTCTAGACTTCTTTCAAGCCTCAGCTAATATCTCACCATCTATATAAAGCCTGTTCTTATCCCTCTCAATACTAATGCCTTCCTTTTGAGATTATTTTAAATTTATTTTATATATATCTTGATTGTACACAACTGTTTATATGTTGTCTCCCCCATTTGACTGGGAGCACTTTGAGAAGATTTGTTTTTTTGACATTCTTTTTATCACCAGCACTTAGTACAGTGTGTGACACAAAGTATTTGATAAATACTTAATGACTGAACCATAATCAAATCAATTCTATCCTGATTCTTAGAAAATGTCATATAAATCTACTCCCCTATTCATTTGCTCACCAACCTGATAACTTTCCAAACCAAAGTACCCCTCCTTGGCCACCATGCTTGTGATGTGTCTATCTACATACACACCATATATACATGTATGTGCATATATACATATAATATTACATATGTTGTCTCTCTATTATAATGTAAGTTACTTAAGGGCAAGGACTGTTTTCAATATTTGTTTTCATAACCCTGTGTTCAGGGCACTGCTAGACATCTAACTAGTCCTTAATACATGCTTTTTCATTCATATAGGTCAGGGGTTGGCAAGCTACACCGTAATTGTTAAATGCCTATAGCTTCAGAATTCTATAGATAATTCACAGATTGTATCACCCAAAAAACTATAGATATAAGGAAGTAATATATTGACTCAAGTGCAAAGAAAGATATTCTGGAAGGCCCAGGAATGTAGAAAGCAATTAAGTATTAATTTGATAATTATCAAATAGGCTACCTCAAAGTGTCATAACATTTATTCTATCTTTATTAATTATCATATTACAATGTCTTTGACATAGTTGCACACTCATGTCTTATTTTGGTAATGAAAATGAATAAAATAGATGCAAATACAATGAGAATGCTAGAGTACTTGATCCCAACATGGGAGACTGTTCTCTAAAATGTGCCACCAACACAGTAGCGTCAAGAACATTTGTATAAAATGTATTATTTTTAAGGAAAACAGGTATTTTAAGCCTCGTGACTTTTCCTAACCTTAAACTCATTATTACTCCTAATTAGAGCTGAATATGCCTTCCAAGTTTCAAAATAAGGAGTAATAACAAAGCCTCCTATTAGTTATTCACTGCATGTGATTGACATCAATTTATATGGCTGAACCAAAGAAATAAAACAAAACACACACATGCAGACAGACACATATAATCTGTCCACCTTCCCGTCCAATGATATCAAAATGTCAAGTGGATTCCATCATATATGACAAGGAAAGATAAAGACAGAAGTCCTTGGTCTTTTTTTTTTCTTTTTGGAGGGCAGTTGGGGTTAAGTGACTTGCCCAAGGTCACACGACTAGTTTTTGTGTTAAGTGCCTGAGGCCAGATTTGAACTCAGGTCTTCCTGACTCCAAGGCCAGTGCTCTATTCACTGAGTTACCTAGCCTCCCCTAGAAGTCCTTGATCTTGAATGAGAAATAAAAACACAATCAATGAATGAAGGTGATACAAATATCTTAGTGTCCCCTAGAGAAGATGTATCAAGGCAAAAGTTGGTGTTGTATTTATCAAGAGATTTATTGTGCTGTTATAACCACTGATGGGCACAAAAGATGGACTCACAAGGGATTCTTCTGCTGTGGACATGCTACTGCTTCAGTCTTAGAGGAGGCTGGTTTTTAAATGAGAAGAGTTTGTCTTCTTTTCTCACATTGTTTGACCCCAGAGCTGTAGGGGCAATTATTTAAAACAGTTTTTTGTTCATGTCTAGGGTCAAATAAAAAATTAATAGCTATTAATATACAATATGAATCAGGAATAAGGCAGTAATATATTTCTTCCACACAAGAGATGCTGAACACAAATACCATCTCACACACAGTAAACTAGACATAAAATAGGTTACTCTAATGTAACTTCTCCTCTATTTTCCCACAACAGTGAGACTCAGACATCATAAGACGTAGAATGTTGCTGAACTGATGAAGGTATTTCATCTTTCACCACAGTTTTTATACCCCCTAAAAAGCTCCTTTTTTATGGCCATCCAAGTCAGGCACTGAGCCCCTCCTCTTGTCAGCTGTCACCCCCTCCAATGTAGAAAATCACCTTGCTGTCAGTCAGGGATTCAGTATCTTTTACCTCTCAAATGCATGCTTGCATCCAGGACTGGCTGCATCTATCTGCAAATTGTTGTTTAGTCATCTGCTTTCAGCAAAGAAGTAAAACAAAAGAGCTGACCAGTGTCAGACTCAGTCTTGGCTTAAACCCACATGTGGCTTGGTGGCCATGTGTATATTAGTTTGCCATTTCTCTTCAGGAGGAAAAAAGTAGTACACCCAGACCACTTCTCTGCCACTTTTCCAGGAACAGACTTGAATAGTTTTAAAATTATCTATAGATGAGAGTAGTTCACTCCCTTTAAAAGATCCGCTGCTTCTTTTCCTGTGATTTGGCCAACAAGTACATTGCTTCATCTTTCTGTGGCATCCAAGCCCTCCAGTGCTAAGCTGTTTCCTTGACAATGGCCAGGGTAAAGACTTTGCATCCTATGGGATGTGCTCCTATTCAATCCTTGCTATACTGCCTTCCCTAAATCAAAGTTCACTGAGAAGAACACTTTTAAAACAATGAATACCCAAGCAATACTGGTCTTAACATTTACTTAATATGTACAAAACTGTTAAACAGACCATAGCACATCAGGGAAGAATTAGGCACTGGAATTCCAGTCCACCTGGTACTTAGTACTTAATAAATGCCTATTGACTTAACTTCTACTAACAATGCTGTGAGGAAGACACAGTATTATTTCCATTTTAGAGATGAGGAGATTAAGTAAGACTCATTAAGGTTATTTTTCTTGTCTCTAGTCATAAGGAAAAACGATGAGGAATGCAACTTGTGGTAAAAAAAAAATACTATTGTCAATCAACACAACTCTGTGAATAGGTGAGATTTGGGATCTAATTAGTTTAGAGGGAACTACCAAAGGAAAGCAGAGGGGAATGAATTGACCTTAGCAGTATCCCTTGACTTTGAAGTTTTCCACATATCTATATTTCCCAAATAAATGGAATCCCATTGGACTTGTCTGTGTTTGGGAGGGTATTTGTTTATTTCTTTATTGTATTTTAAGTGAAAAGAATGTTGAAAAGAAGAGATTGGAAATGGGAAACAAAAATGACCAATATATTGACTCAGTAGTCATTAAATAGAAAGACTTGGGCCTACTTAATACATGTTTTATTAAGGAGGTCTTTGTTTTCAACCTCTAAGTTTTCAACCTCAGTCTCATTAAATGAAAACAAAACAAAAACTAGTTAAGAAATTTTTTATTGTTTTCAAAATAGCTCACTCAACAGTGTATTTTCTTAGATGTCATATTTTTTGTATAGATATCTTTTTGAATCATTTAACAACAATATTAGCTAGTGTTTTATGGTTTTAAAAAAATTTATATATGTTAACTCATCTCATTCTTATGACAACTTTGTGAGATAGGTACTATTATTATCCCCATTTTATAGAGGAGGAAACTTGTGCTGAAAGAAGGATCAGATATCTGAGACAGGATTTAAACTCAGGTCTTCCTAACTCCAAGTCCAACATGACTACTATATCATCTAATCCTAACCTTTGACAAGGAGGGCTCCCACTTTTGTTATGAATTTTGTGACAAATGAACTATTTCATTCTGCTCACTTGGTGTTTTATTTTTTATTTTTTTATTTTTTCCCCTTTCCCACCTTTGGTGAACCAGAATTGAGGTGAATGAATGTGCTGTTTAATGAAAAATGCCACTATTAATTTGCAAGCATTTAGGACTAGGAAATAATGAAACATGTCACTGATGGTTTCTTTATGAATATTAATGGTGGAGAGCTAGTGGGAGTTTCTAAAGCATTGAAAAGTTCCATTAGAAAGTCGCTTCCTGATCTTGTGCCATTAGAGGCAATTTGGTGCCCTGAGTCAAAAAGTCAAAGGTCCTAGGTTCAAGTTTGGGCTTTGTCATTTCTAGTCATATAACTAAAGATAAATCCTCGAACCCTCTGAGCCTTGGTTTATCCGTAATGTGAAAATCATGATACTTTTGTGATCTAACTCAGAGTGAAGAAAGTGGTTTCTGCAGTCTAAAGCAGTAAGTAACTGTAGACTGTCAATCTTATTGTTGTCAGGGCTGGCCCATCATTTAATGTACATATTTTAAATACCTGCAAATATGGATGATTGAATGAAAAAAATAATCATATGCAGAATACTGGATTAAATATTAAAGACAAAATATAAAACAGAGGCATTCCTTGCCCTCATATGGCTGACGTTCTAAAAGAGGTAAACAATTCATTGATATGGTGGCTGGTTGTCTTCTGCTGAAAAGTCTTTGAGATGGTGAGTGGAGACACCAGAGAGTTGATCAACACACCCTTTCCTGAGGCAATGACAATTGATTTTATTTAGTTTCCTGAGAAGCAGCTGAGGAAGGATTTATCCAGTAGTATGCACAGCCAGAAGATGGCTGAGGTAGGTAGGCATGACTGGAGAAGACACAGTGGGTCACTTAAGCATGTTTACACATTGACTAGTCAAGAGAGGTTAGGGCCCCAGGAAGGAAGTTCAAGTCTGTCAGAGCATGAACTATGGAGGCTAAGTAGTTTGGATGTGAGCTACTCTTTTTGGGTACAGCTAGAGAAAACACCAAGTTCAGACTAATCAAAGTTCAGTCCCATGGAGCTAAAAGTAGTCATAGTAGGTTATCTTATTTGGAGGGTACCAATATGTAAACCTGTTTTTAAAAAAAGAAAGACTTCTCCCCACTTATTGCCTAGAATTCACATGAGGAGTAATTGGGATTAAGGTACAGTTTCTAGTAGAACCCAGTTAAAATGCAAATATATTACTTGGGATATAGTAAAACATTAAGCCACATTAACATAGCCTGAATTAGTTGATCTGATTAAGCAGCTGCTACAGATCACAGATCAAGGCCCAGGGGGGATAGGGTTACAGGTTTGGTAAGTTTTGATGAAGGAAAGAGAAGGCCCTGGAGCTTGGGACATAAATAAAGGGTAGGCTCTGGTCAAACACCATATTGTGGGGTCCTAGTCCAACATAAGGCTTCCAGGCGCCTTTGTGGGGGGCCCAGAAGAAGGGAGACAGAACTAGAAATGGAAGTAGGCAAACTTTGTCTACTTATCAATTTTGCCTTAGGCAAACCAGTTAGTCAGTGGACATAGTAGATAATTTCATTAGGCTTGCAAGGAAAAGGGATCATATGGCATTAAAAAAAATTGATATGCCAAACATATGTTGCATGAGTTTAAAGATTATCTGATTACAAAATATTTACTACCCACAGGCCATGAAGAATGACTTGTAACTTATATGCTTCTTACCTAGTTGGCATTTGGTGCCTATTGAGTTCAAATACTGTGTGAGAAAACATACTCAAACCAATTACCAGGAAAACATAGAGACATCTATTTGGTAAATTCTCATTACTGAATTTCCTCTCTCAATTCATTCATTGATTGATTAACAGATACATTCTGAGATCACACTTTACCCCCATTGGAAAGTAAAAAGTATGAATCCTTCAGATTTTTCAAAGCTGCAACTTACTTGATTTTTACTTCTGAAATTTGATTGGAAAAGCTAAGCAGAATAGCAGATAAAGTGTCAGACCCTGAGGCAGGAAGACCGGCTTCAGACACTCGCTGAGTGACCCTGGGCAAGTCTCTCAACACTGTTTCCCTCATTGTTGGCATCTGTAAAATGAGATGGAGAAGGAAATGGCAAATTATTCCAGTATCTTCAAGAAAACCCCAAATAGGGTCACAGAGAGTCAGACATGACTGAAAAACAACTGCACTACTGAACTACTATTACATGATTCTGCTTCTAAACAGATGAGGGCACAAATATACATGTACAAGTGAACCTCATGTAAATAATTGAAACTCCTTTAACCCTCATAATGATATATACTGTAACTAATGCCTGATGTTCTAAATGTTAGTTCAAAATACAGATTGGATCTCTCAGAGGTAAAAATGGGCAACTTTCATTGCTCTAAGAAAAAAAATATTATTTTCTCCTTTGACTTCACTTAAAATTAACTTGCTATTGCAGCTCCTGTATTACTGAATATTTGTATTTCTATAATTTTTTATAACCCAATCTTTTCACTGTTAGAACACACTTAATGGATGAACCATATATTACTCTAATGCTTTCTCATATATTTCCTTTGCAATGAACCCCCCAAATTACATTTTTGCATTTGCATCAGTTCAGGATTTAACAAGAATATGTTGTCTCATAATCATTCTGAAGTGTTTCACTAGTATCTTTGTAGTTAACTGACCTTTCTCTGTTTAACCTTGGATTACCACAGTGCAAAAGAAACTTAGTACTTTGCCTTTAGTATATTTGATACATATACATTTAGCAGATCCTCTGACAAAAATGGTCTCTATTTAAAACAAACAAATGACCCTGCGTGGGGAGAATGGAAGTTCTTTAGTAGAATTAAAAAGATATCTGAATAAGGCAAATTATATCAATTTTGGTAACATATTACTATGCACAATTGCCTATGAAACTGGAGTCATTAATGGGGACCTGATACTGTGAGCCAGATGGACATTTCAGTGTACATGCTGAACTATGCCAAACGATATTGAAGTTGAGATTAGAAACATCTCCACAGAATTTAAACTTGGCTAGGAATAGCCCCCGCTTCTCTCTGACAATAATCCATTTTGACCCTTATTAGAATCTTTTCTGCTTGATAATTTCATAGATATGGATAACAACTGGACAGGTTGGCTCTTCTGGAGACTCCAAATATTTGGGCCACTTTTCTATTTTTCATCTTTAGCTGTAGGAGTGATTCATTTCCCTGTGAGTAAGGTAAGCGTGTTTCATCCCCAGCCTTGTCATGGCAGCTAAGATCAATTTGGATATACTTTCTGTTAGCTTCTGGTTTGCTTCGTCAAATTTAGAACCCACTTGAGCATTGTGGTTTCCAAATTTAGTCCTTCCCTTTGAGCTTTTGAGTTCTGTTGGGCTCTGGCTAAACGTGAACTACTTTCTTTTTCTTTCCTTTTTTTTTTTTTTTTCAATTCTCTTGGCAATTTCAGAATCTTGACATGAAGTCTTTCCAACCAAGGACCTTGCTTGTGTGCACAGAACAAACTTCTACTTATTTTGTGAAGAATGTATTAGATTTTCTTTAAAGTCTTGATGCTGCTGAGATTGGGACTGGGGGTGGGTGTGGGTGGGAAAGAAGTAATAAAATTCTACACTTTAAAAAAATAGCTCAGTTGTATTTTTAAGCTGTCCTCAAGCAAACTCAGGTCTCTTGGTTTAGGACACAATATTTGTGAAAGGAATACAAACACCAGTTGGTTGTACTTATTTTTAAATGTCACTCCTTTAAGCTATCTCATCAGCACATATGCATTAGTTCACCACTTGCTTTATTGACATAGAGAATGTTTAGAAGCCTGGTTTTTTCAAGGACAAACTCTTTTCCATTGTATAAGATAGAGCTAAGGTAGCTATTCTTCAATGTCAGATAAGTTTATTTTTTCTTTTCAATTTACATGCTTTCTAAATATAAATGGGTTTTTCTCCATAGTTCCTTCATAAAGTGAGAAAAAGCTGTATAATAAATAATAGTAATAATAATGTGGTATTGCCTACAGCTGACCTGCATTTATATGCAGAGATCTGTCTTCTCCTCTCCCCTATCTCTCCTGCCACGCATATATGCACACTCAAACCAATCAATCAATCAACAAGCATTTCATAAGTGCTTTCTATGTGCCAGGCAATGTGCTAAGTGCTGGAAGCACTTGGATCAGGTATCACCTATCTTTGAAAACTCTAGCATTCTAAGCCCACATTTTGGTGTAATTATAGTAGAGACAGGAATGACTTGCCCTGCTCTTGAATTATTCTCCTAGACACATAAATATAAACAAAGAAAGGGGCATCGTGGAGCCTACTGCACAGATTTAGGTCTATAGCTAGCTCCTAGAAGGGTTTTTTTTTTTTTCATTATTCCCTAAACATAGGCATAATCATGTAACAAAATACAAGTTCTGCACCCAGGAAAGGCATGTCCTCAAAAGGGCATTTAATGTCCTTGTTCAAGCCAAATGTGATTGGAATCCTTTTTCTAAAAATATCCTTATGTGGCATGGAGATTCTCCCTACGAGGCTACATTAAACAGAGAAGCTAGAAATATTTGTCTGGTTTGAGTTGATGTTTTCCTTAAAGATGAAGTCTCTGAATGACATTTTCTTATGCTAATTCAGAAATTTTTTAGTGCCCTCATTTCTCCCTTGTAAAACCAAATGGACCCCTGGAGGTATGAGAATTCACTTTGAATACTTATACACCTCCTTCTCACTATTTTGGGTCATAAATCTCATGAGAATGGATTGGTAGGTTTGGGGTTTCTTTTTTTTTTAAATTTTTATCCAGCATTATTTCTGAGAAACATAGAATTAGCCTGGAGAATATAAGACAAGACTTGAGGCAGGGCATGCAGCTGTCTTTCTGTATCAGAAATGTTGTCATGTAGAAGAAGGGCCAGTCTTATTATATTTGGCTCCAAGAGGCAGAACCGGGATTAGTGTGTGGCAGTTATAAGGAAGCCACTTTTGGCTCTATTGAAAAAGGAACTTATTAATCATGAGAGATGTTCAAAAAAGGATTGGTGGTGAGATTCCTCAATGAAGGTGTTTAACTCATCGAGTATTATGCAGCTACTATGTGAAAAAATAAATGGTGCTAGGTTCCATTACATAACATAAGGGTAAACTATTCCACTCCTTCAGGAGGTTATAGTCTCCTGTGTGGATGTAGCATTTACACAGATAAACAGATTCAATATAATTTCAGGAGGAAAAATATACTGCTGCAACATGTGAAGATCAGAAAAGACCTTTTATAGAAGTTTCTTGGAATGAGGCTTGATTAAGGAAAACCAAATAACGAGTTTTCATAAGGTATGATGGGTGGCCTATGCAAACGACGTGATACAATTGGGAAGCAACAAACAGGCCAGCCTTGGGACTGCTAGGTGGCACAGTGAATAGAGCATTGGCCCTGGAGTCAGGAGGACCTGAGGTCAAATCTGGCCTCAGAAACTTAACACTTTCCAACCATGTGACCTTGGGCAAGTCACTTAACCCCAATGGTCCTGCTTTCCCCCCTCCAAAAAGCAAAAAAAAAAAAAAAAAGTCACCAAAAAACAAATAGGCCAGCCTGGCTTCAAAGTTCATCTAGTATGAACAAGAAAATGAACTTTCCAAAGTGGAAGTGAAAAGAGTGTTTTAGAATGACTCATGGTTAAAGAGTGGCTTGGAGTATGAGACTTTTAGGATGTCCTCTGTTTCTAAGCATTTTTGACTCAGAAATTGCTTGTCCTATTTAATTGGAATGTGTTGCAAAACCTTGGTTCAACATATCATTTCTCTTTTCATACATGTATTTATCAAACTTTTATTAGGACTTTGCTATCTGGGATGTGTAAGAAGAATGTAGTCAAGTAAGAGGATGAACATGATTAGAATTCCAGAACCTTCATTCAGCTTGTAAAAGCTATTTAATCCTGACTGCATGGAATTAGTTGTTTTTGTCTTCTTTAATTACATACCAGTGAAGGAGTAGAAGGCCATTTCTCCCACTGTATAGGTACGCTTACCTCCTTCAAACAGATGTCTTTCCTACATTGGAAGGGAAGAATCAAGCTAACTAATTTTAACCAAAGTTAAAATCACACATTAATTAACATGTACCTGCTGCCAATGAAAAAGCACTTGGTCTATCCACCCCTGCAATTGGCAGTCTTCCCTTTCTGCCTGTTCTCAATATTTGTTCATATCCTTTTCTCTATTTTGGAGCATAAAGCAGCAATACATATTATCTTCTGAGGTTTAAAAAAATATGTATTTTATCATTCCTTAAGTTTTTCTTACATGTCCATCACTTTCCAATGACTCTCCACTGCCTCCCCCAACAAAACACTTCCTGTTAAAAAAGAATGTCAGTATGCAAAACAAACCAAGACACTGTCCTTGTCTGACAGGGTAAGCCTCATTTCACAGTTATGGCACACCCTGTTCTTTGCAAGGAAATAGAATAAAGAATGGCCATTGCATTGATGAATTTTGATTTTTTCAATGTTTTCCTTATATAATGGTGTTCATTCTATAGATTGTTCTCCATTTTTGTTGCTTTGAATTTGTTTATAAAAACTTTCTTAACTTCTTCTGGATTCCTCATTTTCTCCATTTTTTACAACATCTCATCACGTTTGCATATAGCCCACAATTTGATCAGCTCTTTCCCAATGAATATGCACTTTTTGCTTCTGGGTTTGTTTGTTTCACAAAATTGCCACCACAAATTTATTTGTATAAATGACCTTTCCCTTTCCCTTTGTTATTCTTGAAAAATTTATCCAATAATGGTGTTGTCAGGTAAAATTATCTACTGGTTAGCTTCCTTTCTAGTATACTTGCTAGTTTGTTTTCCATAAAGTTTATACTAATTTGTAGCTCTAATAACAGTGTCTGCTTTCCCACAGCCCTTCCAGAATTTTTGTCATCCTTTGTCACCTTTATCATTTCAATGAGTTTGAGATGACAAATGTTTTAATTTGCATTTCTTTTATGACTTTTTTTTTCACAAAGGATATCTTTCCTCAACTAAATGTGCTCTATTCTTCCCTAAGTCTTTCATAACACCATCTTATTCAATGATCATAACTTTGTGTATTATCATTATTTTATGAACATTATTGGAATTAATACCTGGCTTCCCTGTTATTCCTCAAATAAGATAGTCCATCTTTCAGCTCTGGCCATTTTCACTGGCTACCTTTCACACCTGGAATGCTTCCCTTCTCTTTTCTACATCCTGGCTGCCCTGGTTCCTTCAAGAACTGGCTAAAATCCCAGTCTTACAAGAAGTCTTTCTCAATTCCTTTTAGTTCTATTGCCTTCCTTCAGTTGGTTATTCTCTCCCACTTTAAATTATGAGCTCCTTGAAGGCAGGGACTGTCTTTTGCCTTTCTTTGTATACAATTTAGCCCAGTGCTTGGCACATCATACGTACTTACTAAATGCTTGTTGGCTGATTATTTGAATTACAACTCTGTATAACTTTGGACAAGTCAGTTAATTTCTCCAAATCTCTGTTTCCTCAAATGTAAAATGATGGGATTGAATGAAATTATTTCTAAGGTCTCTTCTTGTTCCATTATTTGCTTCTTGATTTCATCTGTGTATTACTAGTGATTGCCTTTGACTAGCAGGTGAATTTGGTCCATACATATTTGTTGAATGAATATTATTTTTTGCCTTTGAATACATACTTCTATCATGTTAAATAGATTATAGATTAGTATATTTACAGGTAAGTGGCAATTGAGTATATAAATAAGATGCTGAATATTTGAAAATTTGAGATACTGGGGTGCTGCAGTGCATACATGACAGTGTATGGATATTTTGCATACATGACAGTGAAAATGGTTGATATGGAACTGACTGAAATTTGCTTGATATACAATAAAGATAGACTTAAAGTTTAAATCTATTAATGTGAACATATAGTCCACTTAGAATTCATCTCTGCTGAGACATACTTCTTTAATACTCTGATGAATATTGGATCTGTGAACTCATCAATGTAAATACTCCTTCCAGTGATGTAAATAGCAATTCATGCATACATGCCTATCTTGGACAATCCTTATCTGTGCTTTCCTGTAGTTCTGCCATAAGTGATTCACCCAAAATGCTAGGGGCCTCCTTTTATATGTCTTAATAAGAAATATTCCTTAGTACAGTGCTTAGCACATACTAATGGCTTAATAAAAGCTGAATGACTTGACATAGTGAATTAAAAATAGAAAAAAAAATATGATTGGGGAAACCTTAAAAATGTTCATGAATGAATTTCCCAAAGTGTGATATGATGAAATATTACATATTTTCTGGGCCTAATATTTGAAAATATTAATATATTTATATACAAGCTAACCATTTAAAAGTAATAGTCTACTACCAATAATAAGTAATAATAATAATACATAATAATCTACTGGTCTATCAAAATGTTTCCCATTATAATGAATATTCTGTCTGCTAAATAACAACATCATTTGTTTCTGGTATGAGAAGTCTGAACTTTATTTAATATGCATTGGCATGTGCATTAATGATTTCACCTTTTGGTGTTTGCAACATGGAACCAGAATGTATTTTTGGTTAAGTAAAAGGAGTGAAATTATCTTAAAATATTTACCAAGATCTTCCCCAACCTTCACATTGACATCTATGGAGGTGCTGAGATTAATCATTCAGTGAGGGTGAATCACTACTTTGAGAATCATCTTTTCTGATCATGTGAGATCAATTAACTACTTATGCTTTGAGAAGGAAGTCTAAATAGTAATGGAAATGAGATCACTTATCTCCACCTTATGAATAGGATGTTGGAATAGTTTTTTTTTAAAGTCACTTGCATTCATTGTAATTCAGGCTTAATTCTGAGTTGAGTATTAGCTCTGTTTAGAACTAAAAAAAAGGAATAATTTAAATAAATTTGGGGAACACAAGAAAAAGCTTGTAAATTAGTCATTGGTAGACTCTGAAACACAATTTAAATGGAAAACAAAGGAACAGATCTTCATTTCATTTTTCTTTAAAGTTCATTTTAGCTTATGTTTATGAGGGCAAATAATTCATAAAGTACACATTCACACCTTTTATCTGATTTTTCCAAGGGCTGCTATTACCCCCTCTAGAATCCCCCAAAGTCAGAGAATTCCAGCATTGCAGTGGACACTTAATTGATCCTGAAATGTTCAATCATGCAAAATATTTATCCCATTTTATAACATAATAGACAGACAAAGTTTGGTTGAACTTTACAAACTTCTTTTAGTTTTTCTTTCGTATGTGATTGCAAGCCTACCAAAATGGTATTTCTAGCATTTTTCAATGTAGAAGTACTAATACTACACTTTATCTTAGATGAATGGTTGATGAATGAGATATAGGAATGAACATTTGTCTAGAGATCGTAAGACCTGATAGTTTCTAGTCTATTTCTAATTTGCTGAGTAATCTGGGACAAGCTATTTGATTTCTCTGGCTATTTTTTTTCTCTTGTAAAATAAGGGAAATGGCTTTGGGTGGTCTCTAAGATTTCTTCCAGCTTTAAAATTATGTGACTTTTATTTATTTTATGACTAATACCTTCCAAAATGAGAAAGTTGCTTGATTTTCACACAACTCCAAAGAGTTAATGATGTGGGGCATCTGATCACGGAGATAAGAAATTTGACATTGACTCAATCTCTAGATTCAAATGTTCAGGATAAAAGGAAAAGACCCTAATAAGTGGATCCCTTTCTATATGATTTCTTATAGCACTAAAGATACTAATGGAATTTGGCAAATGCTAATAAATTAGTATGCAGCTGAACTAAATTCATAGCTGACCATTACCTCAAAGCATATGTCATATATTGTGCTTAATGCCATTGAGAAAAAAGTCAACCAAACATTATTTTACAGAGAGTAACAGGAAATTTATATTGTCCTGAATATGCTTCTCAAAAACCAAGTTTCTGAAATAGTTTTAAAATCATGTCTTCTTTCACTTTCTGACTGTTAAGGCTTTCACATTTAAGTGCATTTTTTGAACTCTAAAATCTTATTTTGTGCTCTATGCAACAGATTGTTTAGATTGTTTTGCTTAAAGGAATATTGCTATTTTGATTATTTGTCCTTCATATATTTTCCTTCTTTTTGAGGGAGTTCTTTAAACTTTATTTGATTTTGTTTAGTACCTACTTCTGTTTGTTAACAGTAAGGTAAGTTTTCCCAGATGTATGTAATACAAATTTATTTTTACAAGAAAATGAAAATATCTGTTCAAGTTCTCTAAGTTTTGACTCAATTTAATTAATAGGAATTTCTAATTTAGAAAGTCTTACTTATTTTCACTTAAGGAGAAGTGTATAAAAAAAAACCTGGTTAATTTGGTCAAGGCAGTTAAATAGGAAGGCAATGGTGAAATCTGTCAACTATATTTCTTTCTTAGTCCCAAAGTCCTGTTCTCTGTATTCCACAGGAAGTGTCTAATTGTGTTACTTTAACTAAGTGTCCTCTTGGTTGATTGAATAATAATTTAGGATTTTATTATCAAGTATTGAATCTATCTATCTATCTACCTATCTATCTATCTATCTATCTATCTATCTATCTATCTATCTATTGCCACATATACATATACAGATTTGTATCTTTTAATACAATTTTAGTTCTTAGATAGATTTAAGCTACTTTTTAATAGCAATTAAACCTGAGGGGTTTACTCAATAACATAAACAACTTCGAGTTCTAAATATAAATTCTATATATAAGTTCTTACAGGGAACATGATTTTTCACAACAGAAAGTCTGACCGATAACTTGCACAAAAGACTCTAAAGTCTTTTTAGAGTATCTTTTTTGGAAACAAGGAAAATATAATTACTGGGTCATTCTTTTGATTTTCTTTAATAAGGGTTATGATGTGTATTTTGCTTGCAAAATCCAAGTGAATGGTTTAGGGGGAAAAAGATTTGTGGAATTGTCAAGGGAAAGAAAGTCATTTACAAGAATGATTTAATTTACAATATCCTGTGACAGGAAATGACAGACAAGGTACAAGCTGTGCTGACCGGGTTGGATCAGTGTGCAAATGTTGACTTAGAAGGAAGATACTTACACCCGAAAAAGCAACAATTTTATATAGTAATAAGCCACGAGACAGTCTGAGCACTTGGGAGGAGGCAGGCAGGAATGGGTTTGGGAATTCATGAAAAAAGGCCAGAGTCATCAAACTTTGAAAATAGCATGTGTGGCTTTGTTTAGTGAAAATATAGAGTAATGTGACTATAAAAAGCAAGTCAAACTACCAATTGACTGGCTCTTTTGTAGCTCTCATGCAAACCTCCTTAGTTAAATTTGTTATTTTAGAAAAGTATATGTTAGACTGAAGAGAAAACCCACACCATTTTGGCATTCATTTCTCCCACCCCCCAACTGAGACATGAAAGGTTTTATTGAAATCAAGGAGATTAAAAACCCTATATAGATTCGATTTGGTGCAATTTTGTTAATACCCCGAACTTTAGTATGCTCTCAAGTGATCTTTCAAACAAAGCTAATTCAGGTCCTAGTATTTGTTCTGGGGAAAAAAAAAAAAACTTTGTAAAATTAGGTTCAGAGAACAGGGCATGATATAGTTTTCATACTGTACACATTTCTACTGGAGACTGAAATCCTTTACTGATACATTCATTTTTTCCCCATTGATTTTAGTGGAAAATGCCACTAAAATTTTCTTTGCACTGTGCCAAAAAGAACAATTATTCTATCAACCTTTTGAAGTAAATTCCAAGGTGTTTGCACTTGGTTTTCTGGACCAGCCATATTTACAGCTTACCAATAAACATGTCTATTTCACTCAGTTAAATGGAAGAGAACACTGTTAATTTCTTCTTGTTAACATGGGTGCAATAAGTTAGCTTCAAACAACAACTCTTCCATTGAGGAAAAATTGGATTCTGGTGAAATAGCTGTAGGAGCAGAACTAAAAGAAATAAAGGGAAGTTTGTCAAGATTTTTCCTTTTGGAAAATTAAAAAAAAAATGAAAGGGAATGGAAAAATAGTGCTACCTTCTTTCATTGTACTAATGGAAAGCGATAAAACTCTGTAAATTTTTACCTTTCAACCCGCCATTTTTTTCTTAAGTATTACTCCCAAGGGATCTTTAAATTATTAGAAATTTTATTCATCTTGATAGTGATTGTTCTACAATCATTTTGCTCCACACCAAAGCCCATATACTTATTGATATTTCTCTTTTGAGGAAAGATTAAGATGTCAGAAACTCCATTTTTCCCAGTCCACATGGCTTTGAGAACCTTGGGATGGGAGAAGATGCAAAAAAATGACCATTTAGTAGAAAGTTACATTTTATCTCGAGCTGATTTCAGCTCCTCATTTCTGAGACCAGACCGACTAGCTGTCTGGAAAGCTAAAAAGCAATAGACTTGTTTCTTTCTCAGCTATCTAACATTATTACCATGATGGTTAGTCTTGCCTGAAAGAACACTTGTTCCTCTCTCTAGGGACTTGGGTTCAAGCTTCTACTGGCATGACCTTGGGCAAATCATTTAACCCTTCTGTTTCTTAGTTTCCTCACCTGCAAGACTCATGAATGATTAAATTCTTCTGAGGTCCTTTCTAGCTCTAGATTTTTGTTGGCATAGCATTAAAAAAAAGCACTGGCTTTAAAATCAGAACCTGGAATTGAATTTCAGCTCTGCTACTTCCTGACTGTGTGAACCTGAGAAAGTCTTTATCCTCTCTGGACTTCAGTTTTCTCATCTTGAAAATGATAGGATGAAACTAGGTGATCTATTAGGCCTCTCCTACCTCTCAGTCTTATGATCTATATTTGGAATTAGTTTTTTGATCCCTGCCAGAGAGAAATTTGTGAAGCAGGCAAAAAAATAATAAAGTTTTTTTTTGTTTTGTTTTTGTTCTTGGTACTATAAGAAACTAATAAAGCAGCATTAAAATATTTTAGAAAATTCCTCCCATAATTTAAATGAACAAATGGCAAGAAAAATGATTAATTTCTGCATGTTAGTCTAAATACTGCCATTTATTAAAGGCAGAAATAACTGATTTCTTTTTTTTTAATTTGTTTAACAGTAGAATCTAATCATAGAATTTTAGAGCTAGAAAGGACTTAGAGATTGTTTTGTCCCTACTATCGTTGTCATTTATTATCGGTGAGACTTTTAGAAAGTCTTTTATCCTCTTTGGGTCTCACTTACCTCATCTGTCAAATGGAGTACAGGTGGGGGATGGGATCCAGAGGTCAAACTTGGATTCAAAATGACATGAGTTCAAGTCAGTTAGTGTCTCATTTCCTCATGCAATTCTCTATAAAAATTGAATGAAAGTTTCTGATCTGTATTGGTAGAGAGAGCTTCCTCTCTGGGAGCTCCCATGAGTACAGCCAAATACACCTACACAATACATGCATATGTGTGTATACACACATACGTATTAAAATGCATTTGGATTGAATAATGATTGACTAAGATAATTTCACATCAGGATAAACTGGACAGGTAGGATCTTATGAAGTCTGGAGCAGAGAAGACTGAGGGTGAAAGACTTTAAGGATTTGAAGGACTATTCCATAGAAGAGTGATCAGTCTTGTTTTCTTGGCTCCCAAAAGCAGAATTAAGAGCAATGGATGGAACTTTCTTGAAAACGGCTTTAGGACTTGATATGGGGGGAGAGGAGAAAAGACAAAAACAAAACAAATGAAAAATGCTATTATAGTTATCCAGAAGTGGATCAGAGTTCTTCTAGAGGCAAGGTGTAATTACAGACTAATAGAATTTTTAGTTGAAACAAATTTCAGGGGTCATCTAAACCAACTCATTCTTGAAAGGCACGTATGTTATATCATCCTCTGCTTAAAGACACCCAATGAAGGTGAACCCACAGCTTCCCAAGACAGTCCATTACACTTTTGGATGGCTCTAAGTGTTAGGCCTGACACAAAGCCCAAGTTGCTTCTATATTACTTCTTCCCATTGCTGCTGGTTCTATTTACTGGGGAAAAATGCATTAAGTTTAACCCCAGTTCCACTTAATAGCTCTTCAAATACTTGAAGAAGGCTATAATCTGTTGTCTTCTAATCCCCTACATTAGTAGTTTTCTCTTCTCAAAGCTAAGCATCTGTATTCCTTCAGTTAATTTTCATATGAAATGGATTCAAGGCCCTTCTTCATCAGGGTTGCCTTCTTCTTGAGAATCTCCAATTTACCAATGTCTTAAAACTCTCTATCACTAGAAGTCTTAAGACAGATGTTGAGCAATCTGGAGAAATGATAGAGGGGCTTCTTGCATTTTATGGATTGGGTTATATATATATATGTATATAATTATAAATTATTCATAAAAGTATGCCATTTCACCTATTTTTAAGAGTATGTAGATACATACCCTAATATACACGCCCACACTCATTTGTGCAGGTTTTATGTGAATCATTTTGGGTATCTTGTTCCTTTTTTTAACCTTCATAGTTTTCTTCCACAGGAACAAAAATTTAAAATGAGGTCATAAACCATACATAGATTAACTATTTGAATAAGCGGGACTTTTTTAAAAGCCTGGAATAGCATAAGACAGAAAAAGTGAATAAATATTACTTATCTGTGAGATCAGGATTATTCTTATGTAGATGGAAAAAATGCATGCCTGTGTGGTATAACATGAAGGTCAAGGTCCTAGACCTAACTTTGTCACCCTTCTTATTCTTTTTTATACCTTGCTTTCCCCACAACTCATTCTCTGCATCCTAAGTTATCTGGCATCCTTGTATAGCTCACCAGAAGCCTAGAGTATTTTACAATTAAATCCTATTCATATCTGTGTTTTTGTGGGGTTTTCTTTTGTCAGTAGTGTCTTATGTTCCAATATTCTTCTTCTTTTATCTTTAATAAGTTCCCATTTTCTCAACTTTTAGGTAGATGACACAGGAAAAGGACAATTTTTTGCTCTAAAATTAAGGGGTTAATTACAGGTAATAATCTAATGGATTGCCTCTCATCCCATAGTTATAATGTATGCTTAGAAAGAAGAATGCTTTGACTTGAAGAAATGACTTTCTTATAATGCCATTTCAGGTAACAGAGTAAGAGGTACAGGTCAGGGAGAACAAATGTACACACATAAGACTGACTCCTTGGAGGGCTGGGAATTTATTTTACCATTTTTTTTACCCTCCTCCCCTCCCCTCCCTTCCTTTCCTTTCCCTTCCCTTCCCTTCCTTCTTTTCCTTCTCCTCCTCCTCACTTTCCTCTTCCTCCTGCTCCTCTTCTCTGTAATAAAACTCCATTGTTTCTTTCTAAACCTTCCTATTGAAATATCTCTACATATGTGGTACTCTTGTAGTAGAATACAAACTGGGTGAAGATAGGAGCTGTTTTTCACTTCATCTTTGTGTCCCCATTGTCTGACACCATACCTTGAACACTTTAAGCACTTGATAACTCTTAGTTGAATTAAATAAAACTTATTTTGTTCCGGTTGGGTACTGGACATTAGTATATGACCTCACTTATATTTTAAATACAACCTCTCACTGTCATCACCCAGATGTGTTTAAAGAGGATAGTTCATTCTAAGTTGTTGTTGTTATATCTATAAGCAGCCCCTGACTTGACTGGTAAAAATTAATAACCATATCTATTGATCAGTTTGATTACCTACCATCTGCTCAATTCCATAGTAGTTTCCATCAGATCATCTGACTGATTGATTTGATTTTGGTTGTTGAAGATTCTAATTCTATTCAGTAATGATCTATTAAATACTTCACATTAATATAGCACTTTACAGATTCCCAAGATGTATAAAGAACTGATTCAAATATATTAGAACATGAACCATACTCTAGTATTTTGTACTTCTCAAAGAAAAACATCTCAAAGGAAGATGTCAATGGCCATATTAAAAAAAAAAAACTTTAAATCTTTAATAATTATAAAAATACAAATTAAATCAATCTAAGGGTCTGCCTTATATACACCAGACTGGCAAAAATGATAAGAAAAGAAAATGATGATTGTTGTAGAGATTGTGTGAAAGAAATACCACTGGTGTTTTACTGATAGAATTGTGAATTGGGTCAGCTAATCTAAAAAGTAATTTGGAGCTATGTAGAAAAAGTTCCTAAACTGTGTATACTTTTGACCTAGAACTACCACTTCTAGGCATATATCCCAGAGATATTAAACAAAGAGGGAAGGAAATCACGTTACAAAAATATTTATGGCAACTCTGTGTTATAGCAAAGAACAAAGAGAGTGTTAAATAAATTATGGCTTGCAAATCTAATGGAATATTATTGTACCACATGAAATGACAAAAAGGATTGTTTCACAGAAACCTAGGAAGTCTGAAGCAGAGTGAATTGAGCACAACCTGGCGAACAATTTATACAATAATAATAGCTATTAAAGAAAAACAACTTGGAAAAAATTCAGGATTCCGATGAATGGAATGAAAAATCACAATTCCAGAGGACCAAAGAAACAGAATGCTAGTCACTTTCTGACAGAGAGATGATGGACTCAAAGTGCAGAATGAGATATAACATTTTCTGAAGTAGTCAATATAGGGGTATGTATTACTTGATGAAAGATATTTCTTACAAGGGGTTTGTTTTTCTTTCTTTAATGAGAAGTGTGCATGGAGGTAGAAGATGGCTATCAATTGGGTTGTCAATAAAAAGAAAAAGAAAATAAAGAGGGTAATTTTCTTAATGCACAGAAGACAAGAGCAAGAAGGTCAGAACGAAACACTTATGAGCAAGGAAACTTCATGTTAAATTTATGACATACTCAAAAGGAAAGGTAAACTGCACGTAATATTCATGGTTAGTATGTACTATCCACTTTTAATGTGTTATGTTATATGTGGAAATGGTCATTTTCTTTGGTATTTGTTAAATTCAGAATAAAAATGAATAAAACATAGCAACTTACATTTTTCAAAGCACTTTTGTATAGAGTGTTTTATGTAATAATATTGTTGGTATTTACAGAGAACTTCACTGTTTACCAAGCACTTTCCAATTAATCACTCACTTCCCCTTTGTAATTTCCTTAAGTTAATTTCAAGAAATTCCCCAGTATGGGCCTCCCATAGAGATAGTCAGACACCTGGGTCTGAGACTGTTGAGGGTAGACATTGAGCTAGGTGCTGGGAATACAAATACAAAGAATGAAATAACACTTGTTTCAAGATGCTTACATTCTAATTCTCATAACAACCCTGTGAGATAAGAAATGCAAGTGTTATAGACTCTTTAATATAAGTTTTGTTACAAATGGGCATAAAACATATTCCACTAAGGCAAAAGCTGATGTGGTTGAATCTGTGCATAAAAAAATAAGACAACGACCTGAGGAAACAGGGTTTGGAGAGGATAACTAAAGGAATGAGCATTCTCTCCTGTACATTCTTTCATAGTTAGTAGCAAATGCTCCTTAAATTCATGGGCTTACTGAATGCTTATTGATCGATTGATGCTAAGTGTAACTACCCTAAAAGAAAGCAAAGCCCAGTGTACAATTCACACATTCAAACAGGGACATAGCATGGCTAGCCAGTTCCAAAGGTGATGGAGAAGGATTCTAGAAAGTCATTGCCTTTGATGATCTTCCCAGGTCTGTAATTTTTCTTCATGTCTGATCGGCTACTAAATCTTTGGAAGGCATGCAACAACAATGTTCTGGGTCTGTCAGTAGTAGGTCCTGAGGAAAACCCTTTCCCTCCAGTCAGTTTAGCAGTATTTCCCTCTCCTTTCCCCCTCCTAGAGAGAAGTTGAATCACTTTCTCTGACATAAAGAGACAGAGAGAGACAGAGAGGAGCGAGAGTCTCCACTCCACTCCAATCCCCTGGTCCACTTCTCCCTTCTCAATGGTGGTTAATTGGGTCCCTCCAGCCCCACCTCCACTCTTGCTTGTTAGGGGAAAATGGCCATTCAAGCTACTTGAATGAGTAGGGGGGTCATCAATTATAATCCTTCTAGAAAGATGGAGTACCACTAGGTCTTACAATCTTTCCTACCATGACATCCTCCAAATGCCCAGGCAGTGCCCTCTAACTTACTAATGCACCCTAACAACCTCTGACCCTTGCCATCTACCCTGTAGCTGAACCATCTGGACCACTGGACCCTTCTGCTGACCTTTCAGTAAAACCCTTCGCTATACTTACCTCTGCTAATTAGAATGTGTTTCTAGAGCGCAAGTCTATCTTGCTATTCTTTTTCTATTTACAACTCTAAGAACAGTGCTTGGCACATAGTAAGTGCTTAAGACAATGAATGGTTTTGAATATATTCATTTGAATTCATTTGAATACATTCATTCATGCAATGAATCTTGAGCAGAGTATCTCAACAGAATCTAATTTGAGTGAGGAATATTCTTGCTTTTATATATTTTTAAAAAAAAAAACCCTTGCTTCTAAACTAAATCCACCCCAGCCCATCCCGATCTATCAGCCCTTGAAAGTGTGAGGAGTGCTAATTGGTCGAGTAAAGCATGGTTGAGCTCCTGGACAGTCTTTCGATGCTCACAACGGGTCTTTTGGGCTGTTTGGTCTCAGCGCCTGTATAGCACCCTTAGCAACTTTCAGACCCAGGTGCTTCTCTCTTTAATGGGAGATCTATCCTGGTCATTTTCTTATAATTAGGCTAAAGCAATTACTAAGGGGAAACATTGTTCTTTTAATAAGAAAGCCAAGGGGTTACAAGTAGTTATAATTGACTTTAAAGAAAATTATTAACTCAAAATTCCATTGGAAAGGGTTTATACCACACTGAATTTTTTTCTCACAATTTTTTTCCTCCTATTTAAGGGAATTTCCCAAAATGGGGGTTGGGAGTGTATTGAAATTGCAAGATACAACAAGTGAAAAATGACTCTAATCCTACTCAGAGATTTGGACCAGCACACATACCAACTTGTACAAGTAGAAATTCACGCATTGGTTGCACTTTAAAATATTAGGTATTGGGCTACATTATTCACATAAAGTATTAAGCAATAAAAAATGCAAAACAAGTTTAAGAGCTAGTTAATGATGGCACCAGGACAAGAATGCAAATATTCTGATTCTTATTCCAGTGTTCCTTCACATATACTATGGTAATTCAACTAGCATAAAAAGGGAAACAAATTAATTAAAAAAAATATCCCTGATAAGAGTGATTTATTTGTACACTTGTATGTATATATACATGCCTACATATTTTCTGAATAAACATACACACATATACAGAGAGAGATAGCCATATGACATATATTTGATTTTATATCATATTGATTTTATATTATATATGTTTGAATGTACATATATTTGTGAGAGAAATTTACATTAAAAATAAAATTTTACTTCATAACCTACAAATTGGCCAAAATAAGAAAACCAATGGAAATAGTCAATGTTGAGGGAGCTATAGGGCTGCTGAAAGAAGGCCACACTAGTATATTGTTGGAAGAACTATGAACGGTTCAACCATTCTAGAAAACAGCTTGGAATTACAAGTGACTAAAATGCCTATGTTTTTACCCAGAGATTATACTGTTAGGCATATACCTCAGAGACAACAATGACAAAAAGAAAGGTTGCATATACACATTTTGTAGTAGCAAATGGCTGAACAAATTGTTATATACATTTGTAATGGAATATTACTTGTGATGTAAGAAATAGTTATAGGAAAGCATAGAAATATCCAGGTGAACTGATTCAATGTAAAGTAGTTAGAATAAGGAAAATAATATACATAATGAATGTAACAATGTAATGGGAAAGAAAACCAATAATGAAAAATAATTGAAATTGAATGCTATGAAATTATGATAACTATGCTTGGCTACGAAGAGGACATAGGAGAACATATTTTCCCCTACTTCTTTGAAGAGTTGAGAGACCATAGATATAGGAGATAGCATATTTTGTCAGACTTTTCAAATATGTTGGCTAGTTTTGCTTAGCTTTTTTTCTTCTTCCTTTATTTTTTATTATAAGAGATGACTCTTTGTGAGGTTTGGGCAGAGGAGACAGTGGGAAATAAAAGTTATAAAAAAATAAAAGATATCACTAAAACATTTTCATGTAAGAAATGTTAAAATTAGCAAGCTCTCATGGAATCATCATAGACAAAATGTAAAAAGCTGGAAACTTTTAAGTGGATTTGTACTTAAATTAACCAGTCATACCCAAACAAACTGATTGCTATGAATCTAGGTTTTGCTTGCCAAACAATTTTATCCTTGATCCTATCTTACTCAAGATTTTTAATCAATGAATAAATGAAGTGGGAGAAAATTGAAGATTTTTGCTGTTGTGCAGTTACTTTTTGGTCATGTTTGACTCTTTGAGACCCCATTTAGGGTTTACTTGGGCTTCTTAGATTTTTATATGACTCAGAATTGTGAGGAATGAACATCTAAGAGTAGCAAATTGGTATTCAAAGATAAATTGGATGTATCCAGTTTCAGCAAAGTAACTGTCCTATTGTATTCAAACCATATTTGGAGTACTGTGTTCACTTTGGGGATATATTTGTCAGGAGAGTCATCAGAATACTGAAAAAGAAAATTAAGATAGTAATGCTTTTGGAAAGTATTATATGAAAAAGAGGGACATTGAAGTTAGAAAAGATTGTCATTGTTATCATTATTATTACATCACTGGAAACTGAAAAATAGTCATGAAGATATTCTGAAACAATTAGAAACATTTGGGGCAGTTCTTTTCTAGCAGTGGCCCACATAACAAAAGGACCTTGGGAAGCTGAAATTTCATACTGATGAGCAGCTCTGGTAAGCCCCTTTGGGCTTAATTAATCTGAAATGATCTACCATTTTGTCATTTGTAAAAATCACAAAGACATTCGTGTCTTGACTTTGTATCTGGTGCACTTGCCCATTGAAGCAAAGCTTATGAAATCTAGCAGCACTTGAATAATGTGTGTGTGTCTATGTGAACAATCTGAAGTTAAGATTGTAATTTATCCATGCTTAGCTCATTCAATCTCACTCATGAAGGAATCAAATCCATCCATCAATAATCATTGATCAAATGTGTCAGACTCTATGCTGGGTGTGAGGGGTTCAAAGAAAAACCTAAATAGTTATTGTCCTCAAGGAACTTACGATCTAAATTAATAATTGTCCCTTGGTGGTTCAGATCCTCTGTTCTAAAATTTAGAAAGTAATTTATTTTCAGACCTAATGGTTTCTTTTCAGAAGCAGCAAGTGATTGTCATGTGATGCTAGTAGGAAATTCAAAAATGCCTTTAAAATTTAAAGGAAAATTTTCCTTGGCCAATGTATATTCTCTTCAAAAGAAGGCAAACATACAAAGTAATTTTTCCTCCTCTTTGTCTATTTTACACTTTCATGATGAGGATACTTGAAGGTTTGTCAAAGAAATGTTGAGGCAAAAACAATTTTGCAGCAAAGTCATTTGGAGATCATATAAGTTAAATTAAAAAAAAAGCTTTGCTGCATATTTCTCAAGGGATTTTATTTCCTTTGGGTCTGGTGAAAGATGTAGTTATGAAGCACTTTGAATATAAACACCTATCATCGTGGCTAATCACCTAAATGACAAAATGGTTCTCTTAAGAGTGAAACAAGAGAAAAACAAGAAATATAATGGTTGAAATGGAATTTTGCCAGACAAATAATGGAAAACATTGAATCAACACTTTGTTTTGAGTATGACCCTGAAAGTTTCAAGATGAGAATATACTTTTGACAGTATTTCTTTTGATAATTTTTTTTCTTTTTGGTCTAGTTCAGTGATGTTATTTGTATCAAGAACTCAGGGTATGAAAACTTCTTCCAGTGATGCAGATTAGCAACACCTCTGAGGTTAAATGATTTATCTATAGTTGCAAAGCTGACACTAATACATGTTAGAGATAAGGACTGAACTTAAGTCTTCTGGAATTCAAGGCTAGCCTTCTACCTACTGCTTTGTTTATATACACATGAATGCATACATCCACAGACATGTAATATATATCGTGTGTATATGCTGCATATAGTACTTATGTATACATATTTATAGTAAATATACAATTACACACACACATACATATATATAACTTTACCTATAATAGGACCAATCAAAAAATCCTACCTGTATTTTGATATAGAAACACAACACTAAAATATTACAATTAGTTTGTATAGCACTTATTTAATGGAATCAAATATTTTTATTGTTGCAGTTGAAAAGCTTTTTGCTTTTTCAGTGTATTACATACCAAAGGGGAACTAATATCAATTTATAGAAAAAGAACAATTCATACATTTAGGAACTGAAATCCTATTTGTACTTTAGTGAAGGACACTTTTTTTAAAGAGCAAAATTAAGAACCAATGACCTGATTATATCTGCTATTCCTGGGAAATATTAAATGAATTCATATGTTTGTTGAGAAATCAGCTCTGCAAGTTTCACACATTATTTATGAAATTTCAGCAAATTACCTCTTACTGACAGGCACTAAAGATATAATGAAGTAAGAGATGTAAATTCTTTGTTTCCCATTTCTCTCTCTACCCCACACCCAACTCCAGCAAAAGATAACAGGTTGTTCATTCAGCTAACATTTACAGAAAACAGTGTGCTGGAGGTTTGGGGGCTGGGAGGGATACAAAAATGAAAACAACCAACCAACCAACCAACCAACCAACCACCATGCATTTTGTATTTTCAAATAGATTGCAATTCCATAGAGCAATGAGACATACATAATAACAACAGTAACATGATAAATAAGATATGAGGGGTTAAAAAGTTACAGAAGCATAAGTGAAGGAGAGATTACTCCTATCAGAGGGATCAGGAAGGCTTCATAGAAGAAGGTACGTTTGTTTTTGGGTAAGAATAAGATTGTGGCAGGTGGACATGAAAAGGAAAAATATTATGGGTAGAAGCAACAATTCTAGAAAAGGCACAGAGGAGTAACAGCCTGGGATATGTGAGGAGGGTTTTAAGTAATTCTGTGTGGTTGTAACATAATTCTTATTAAGGACAGTAATTACAGAATCTCAGATTTGGAAAGGACCTCAGATCATTCCGTTCTGAAATAGGTTATAGGAATAATATGACATACTGTTAGAATAGTTGTTTGTGGTCAGACTGTGGGGAGGTGTAAATACCAAGCTAAGGTGTATAGACTTTATTTGTTAGACAGCCAGGAGTCATTGATGATTTTTGAGTTGGGAGTGACGTGATGAAGGCCGTGTTTTAGGAAGATTTATCTTGTAATAAGCTGTATACAAGGCAAGACTAGAAACAGCAGAGAGGTACAGTTTAGAAAGCTAGAGGGGGAGTATAAGTCAGGAGCATTTTTGTATAGAATACTTAATATGATTGGTTCATGGCTTAGTTATACATATATTTAAAAGAAGAATAAATAAGTCCCAATTAACAGACTTGATAGTTATCTGCCTTGTTTCTGAACTTCTAACTTCCATAGAGAAGTCTAAATTTGGTTTTAGTTTTTATTCTCACAAAACATCAAATTTAAATTAAGTTAAATTAATTTTAATTTAATTTAATATTCAATTTAATTTATTTGTTCAATTTTTGGTCAGATTTTTCATATAACTAAAGCTGTAAACTGAATAATTCTAATAATTATATTTTTTGACATTCAAAAAATTTCTGGGAAAACAAAATTTTTAAACATGTAATTTGAAAGTATATGACAAACAAAATATAGAAAAATAACAATAATATGACTAGTAAACAAATATATTTTGAATGATGGCAATATACTAATCATTGGGATAGCATTGGGGAAGAATCTATTTTTTCATCCCTCAAATAAGTAGAAGGTCTTAGACAATTTCTAAGAATGCCTCTAATTCCAATGTCCTAATTATGTTTAGATATTTTAATTTTTATTTTTTATTAAAAGTAAAGATATTTTAAATTATGTTTAGATATTTTAAATTAAATTGATCAAATTGTAATGAAATTAAGGAATTAGAAATGGGCAGTATGATAAATGAATATACTAAAATAATCATATTTCCATATATTTTGACATGTTACATATTTAACTTTATATGTATAATTATATCATTTTAGGATTTTTACCACCTACCAATGACTTTATATAAAATCTTAAATATTTTGTTATTTATGAATAATTAAATTTCTTTGAAACATCTAAGAAAATGTAACTAAAGCATCCTATTCCTTTTTTGTTAAACCTGAATTGACTTTAATTACTTCTGTGGATCTCTATTTGCTAAAAAGTTTTTCTTCGTTTGCCAAAGTAAAATAATTTGAAATCAAAGTATTAAAAAAATAAATATTGAATAAAATAGGAAATTGGTATAAGATTGTAATATTATTTCTTGGAAAGAGTAGAAAAAAAATTAGAGGCAGCAAAATAAAAAAAATGACCTACTTATAGCTTTATGCAAAATGCATTTTTTCAATTTTGGGGTCAGATATGACAGTTACATGTGCTTGTTTTTTTTTTCTTTGCAGATGTGAATTGTATATGAAAAGTCAAAGTCCCTTGAGATCTTATCAGTATGAACAGCTTGGCAAACAAATATTTGTGAACCTTCTTCCAAATGAAATGTTCTACAGAAAGGTGGAAGTGGTTTGAAACCGTTGAATCAGTGGTTAAGAAGCTAGGTCTTTGTGGGTATTGATGGGAAATAGTCGTTAGGGGTAAGCTGCATCACCACTCAGGAAATAGCAAAAAAAAAAAAATTTTTTTTTGAAAGTATCTTCTCCAGCTGTGACAGAAGAGTAATTGACAGAGAAGAATTTTAAAGCCAGGAATTTCATACTTGTCTTTTTTTTCTTATTGGCAGATGAATAGTATCTATGCAGATGGAGAAAAAAAGTGGGGAAAAGGGAGGCTGACTCCTTATACAACATATACAACATACAGTTACACAAAAATAGGGTGTTCAAAATGCTATGCTGTCAATATAAGGTATTCTGGTAGACTATAAAGATTTCAGTGTCATAAAATCCACATAAGAAATATTGTAAAGTAGTAACTAGAGCCAGACTTGAAGCAATGAAAACCGAAGTTCAAGAACTAGTTCTGAAGCATGTATTTTGTGCAACATCAGGCAAATTACTTCATTTCTCATTTCTCCAAGTAACTGTTTAAGACTCTAAGTGACAGATGAGTGACTGATTTGTCTGTAGAGGGGGAGTGCACAGTGGAATTTCCCACACTAATGAAATCATAAGTCTATAACAACCCCAAATTGCTCATATAAATAAAAATGGACAATAAAATAAGGATTTCATTTTTTAAATTACTACTTTATCTCATGGAATTATTCTAAGAAGGGATTCAAAGTCCTCTCTTTCTAACTCCAAGTCTTTTTTTTTAAATTTTTTAAAAGCAATTGGGGTTAAGTAACTTGCTCAAGGTTACACAGCCAGGTGTTTCTGGGTGGGTGTTAAGTGTCTGAGCCCGGGATTCGATCTCCAGGTGTTCTCAACACTGGAGCCGGTGCTCTTACTCGCTGTGCTACCTGGCTGCCCCTCTCCATTATGTCTTAATGGCTTTCTGAATCAACTTATGATAGTTATGAAGGGTAAAATGAAACTTTCTTAATGCTTTCACATAATCTTCTAGTCATCTAGTGAATCTTCAAAATCTCAGCTATGCAGGTAAATCATTCACAGTTTATTCAATATGCTGATTATGCCATCACTGTTCATCCAAGTTGGCTCTGCATGCTAATTATTTTCTCAATGAAATGACATTTGTTGGGTGCAAGGAGTCTTTAACATATCATCAGAGATGACTTGGAAGAAGTAGCATAAAAAACATCACTGAGCACATGGATGATTGCTTTAAAAAGTTTTTTTTTCATGTATCAACAGCAAGGGTCAGTATATGGACAGTGAGGGTACATTGGTACGTACAAAATATTGACTGACTCAGAAAGACTTCAAACATATTGGATGGTTTTCTGTGAAGGATTTATGAAATGACATGGAATGAGAAGGCATGGATGGCTTGTGATACATACATCTGGAAGAAGTACAATGATCTATTTTTTTTTTCTTTTTTGGAGGGCAGTTGGGGTTAAGTGTCTTGCCCAAGGTCACACGGCTAGTTGTTATGTTAAGTGTCTGAGGCCTGATTTGAACTCAGGTCCTCCTGACTCCAGGGCCTGTTCTCTATTCACTGTGCCACCTAGCCACCCCTACAACGATCTATTGAAGGATCCATTTGAGTACTCCTCAGCTGCTGCCTGATTTATCAGCATGAGAAGAAGAGGAAGGAATGAGTTGCCTTTGACATTACATGCCCCTTGAAAAGAGATCTCACAGTGCTTGTGGTTCCCCATGAATTCCGATACTTCTGACTCCTTTTGGGGGTAGTCAAATTTCCTATTAGAGTTCAGGTTCTATGCTATAGCATAAGAAATGTTATCTAGAATGGTATGATGGGAAAGGGTCATAAATATTTTGTAGTTCAGCCTCACAATTTTACAGATGAGAAAACAGACTTGGTGAGATGAAGTGATTAGCCCAAGGTTACAAAATGAGAAACTGGTGGAGCTGGGACTGGAATTCCCCTTTGATGTTCAAGTCTATGCTTTTTCCATTATATAACATTTATTAATATCCACATAAGAAGAATCTACTTAAAAATGAATGATGATTATCTCACACAGGAATAAGAAATGTAGATGCCATAATTATTTAATTAATAAAAAACCATTGCATGGTTTCTGTGTTCAATATAGAATGCCATCTAACAGGCATCAAGGGTAATGAGAAGATGAATAAGACATGGTTCTTTCCCTCAAAAACTGGCAATGTAGTATTCAGGTGGAAAACTTTGTTAACATGTTGACTCAATGACAAGGAACCATTACCTATAAATCCTTATTGGTTTCCCTGAATTCACCTTGTCAGGAGGCTTGTCATGAGGTCTTCAGGTAGCTCCAAAGAAAAAGCTGTAGTTGAACTCTTTATATCTATGGACAGCAACTGCTTCTTTAATAACTTCATAGCTCCTTTGACCAGATTTCTTTATCATGAACTCACTCAATCTAGATTTCATCTAGATTTCATCTTTTATAAATGCAAGCTGTTGATCTCAAAAAGTGAAAGAATATAGATTGATCAGAGTTTATCACTACTACTGTCTAAATAACAAAACACACACAGATGCAAGTGTATGGAGGCATAGCAACATAGGTGCTTCTTGGGTTAGTAATATCTGTCTTACAAACATTTTTGTACACACTTCTTTTCTAAACCATCTTTTCCTGTCCCTGCAACCCCCTACTCAAAAATCACTCTGCCTCATGGCCTGTGGCCAGTTTAATTAAATTCAAAAATATTCAATTCAATTCATTTCAAACATCTAAAATATCTTATATCAATAGTACCAGCTATTGGCAAGCCTATGGAACTATTTGACCCAGTTCCCATTGTTTCCTTGCTTCTCCCTCACCACTTCCATTTAAGTCAAGGGTGTAACACATTTGTTTTCCCTTCTTCCTCTGTGTTCCATCATGTAAAATTCAGTTAATTCCATCTCAGATAAATTTCTTTCTCCCACACATGATGTCTTTTCCAACTCCCTTGCTATGTGCCCTCTCTTTCAATCTTGCCCATTTACTTAAAGAAAACCTCACTATCCATTTGAAAGTACCCAGGAGCCTTTAGACTCTCCATGAAAGTTTTCATTTACCTGTTCTTCCTTTAATTAAATCTACTTCTCCTCAAGCACCAAGACATAAGACAAGAAGCTATTTCTTTTGATTTGTATAGTTTATTACTAACTCAGCATTACTTTTGTTTCCCATTTTCTTGTAAATGTACAATATTTTAGTTATATTACTAATTAAATATGTTTTTGTAGATTAGCCTATGAACTAACTCTTTGTATTTTTTTCTAAAGAGAGAACCATTCAATGAAATGAAAGAGAAATGAAATAATGAGTTGAAAACTGAATTTTGGAATACAACCTCTTTTAAAGAAGGAAACTGCTTATTTGCTTAAATACTCAAGCACAGATTATACTTAAGTGATATACGCTTAACTTGTTCATATAAAGATTTTATTTGTGTTGCCCTCAGTTCCATATATTTAGATATACTTTGAAGGGTTTTGAATAATCATAAAATCATTAGATTTTAGAGCCAAAAGAGACCTTAGTGATAGCCTAATATAGATCTCTCATATTATGTCATGACAACCCAAGAACCAGAAAATTTAAGTGACTTTCCTTAGGTCATATGACTAAGAGTCATAGCTGAGATTAAACGCCAAGTCACTGGTCTGTTTGAGGCACTAGCTCCCTACTGCACCCAGGATAAAAATAAAAACCCCATAGTAAGGTATTTAAATTCTCCAATTCCTCCAACATCTCAATTTGCCCTGGAGTCTCTGAGATGAGGAAAGATGAATGGGGAAGCACAAAGAATAGGGAAAAGGCAAAACTCTGGAGAAAAAGAGCACATAAAGGGAAACAACATAAAATAAAAATGTAAAAGTAGGTAGAAACCATATTGTGGAGTGCTGTAAGTGCCAGACTCAATCGTTTCTTCCCTCTGAACATGAGGGGAAAGGGAAGGGCCAACTGGGATGTTCCCCAGGGTGTGTGGGCATACCTGGAACTTAGGTATATGCAAATATAACTCTATGAGAGAAGACTGATTATTGAATCCTTCAATCAATGCCTTCATTTGAAAAAAAAAAGCAAGCTTTTAAATATTCATCTTTGAATCACCTCCAAAAAGCAGAATGGGAAGATGAGTTCAAAAGACCAGACTAATCAGTGCTGAGTATAAAGGAAAGATCGCCTCATAATTAATGTATACTATATTATTCTGCCTGATATGAATAATCATTTTAATGACACTATATTCTGACTCTTCCTTATCTTCTGTTCTATTCTGAACTATGGATACTGTAGATACTTCACTATTGAATGTTTCCTTGTAGAATGAAAGCCACTTAAAATATATGTGTGTGTGTATTTTTTTTTTTTTTTGCTTTTTGGAGGGAAGGCAGGGCAATTGGGGTAACAGCTAGTTTTTTGTGTTAAGTGTCTGAGGCCAGATTTGAACTCAGGTCCTCCTGACTCTAGGGCCAGTGGCCTAATCACTGCCCCACCTAACCACCCCTTGTGTATTTTTTTCAGTTGTTGTTGAGTCATTTTTTAGTTGTGGCTGACTCTTTGTGACTACTTTTTGTAGTTTTCTAGGCAGAGTCTGGAGAAGTTTGCCATTTACTTCTGCAGCTCATTTTACGGATGAGGAAAATGAGGCAAAGAGAGTTTAGTGACTTGCCCAGGGTCAAACAGTTAGTAGGTATCTGAGGCTGAATTTGAACTCAGGAAGATGAGTCTTTCTGACTTCAGGCCTGGCACTCTACCTACTGTGGCACTTAGCTGATAGATAGATAGATATGTATATATAGATATAGATTATACACACACACACACACACACACACACACGTCATATAATTGAATCACCTCATAGCAGCAGATCTGATTGTGCCTATAGATAGACCAAAATTCAGTCATAATTTTTATGTTATTCCTTTTCAAGTGTATCTATCTATCTAGGGAAGATTCTATTCCATTCAATTCTAAAAATCTTTGCTAAATGCCGCTTGGGTACAGAGCACTATTCCTCCTAGATTGGGGGGCAGAGAGCAGTAGCATTCAATTAAATTGAAAAATTTATTAAGTCCTTACTCTCTTCAAGATTCTGTGCCAGGTATTATGTATGTGAAGACAAAAATGTCCTATTTCCTGCTTCCTAGGAACTTAAATTTAATTTGAAATCCAAGCGCATGCTTGCCCATTATGTGTAAGAGGTAGTACAGAGTAGAGGACAGAGCCTTGGAGTTAAGAAGACTTGGGTCCATGTTTTATACCTGACATAGACTGGCTAGTTGGTCGTGGACAAGGCACTTAACCTCTAGCAAGTTTCTAAGACTTTAAGTTACAGAGTATAGTCTAGTTGTAGATCTACATAAGTAGAGATAATCTCTATACCAGGAGTTCCCTATGCCAGTGATGACAATGGTCCATATACCTATCACTTAAACATTGCTTACAAAACCCCAAAATAAACAAAGCATAAAGGACAGTGTCATAGGGGGAATGTCAACATTCTACCACTCCACTGAAGAATAACATCCTCCTTATCCTTAATAATCTTCACATTTGGTAGAAAATATCAGACTTTAGGAGAATTGAATGAGATGAGATAGAGCTGCTGAGATACATTAAAAAAAAGTATTTATAAAGCTATTATAACAGAGGAGGCAGACTGTAACAAAGTGAAAAAGGAGAAATCATTATGGAAAAATAGGGGGAGGTAGTAATGACAAGAGGGGATTGAGATAGAGAATGGAAAAGAAGTCATATTGGAGGAAGGGGGATAATTAAAAGAGTGATATGTCATAGGAGGGGTAAAGTACTATAGACAGTAAGTATTAGGCCTATTTTGAAGGTATATGACTAACCTGTGAGTTAAGCAATGGTATGGAATAATCAGACTTTCAATATTGTCTGAGAGACCAAGACAAGATTTTGAGAATCTCACATAGAAAAGCAATGAAAGAGTTGAGTTGTAACTTGCAAGGATAATGAAGTTGCTAGATTATAAAATCCTAAAGAAGCAAGAACTGGAAAAAAGTCATGTATGGATACTGTTCCCATAGCTTTTAGATTGATATAAAAAGTAATACGCCATAGCAATCCACACCCTTCATGATGAATTCCAGGTAATGGCTTGCTATCCCTTTCCTTCACTCTTACTGGCTCCATGCACCATGGGCCTCATTATTCACTTTATGGTTTCACATTGTAGATTACTTGTAGTCACGTCCATATTTTTGACACCTATTTTCTATTGTAAATTATAGATCTTTTTAGGACACTAGAATTAAGAACCTCAAGCAGCAATAAAAAAAATGGTTCCCACTGAGTTTTCAGTTAATCTTTTTTCACATATCTAACTACCTACATCTATAAGAAAGGGAAAAATCACATTGGTGGAGTCATTGATATAATATGTAAAAGAGCTTCTACAGTTAGAATATTGAAATGTTTTAAAACCAATATGTGATTTTGCTGGAATAGGGAATTCCTGATGAGAAAATGTCTTCTAACAAACCAGATCAACACCTTCTCTGCAACCAATACAAAGATGCCTGTGACAATGAAAAGATAAGTGACTTGTCATGGGCCATACAGCTAGAATCAGGAAACCTCCAATAGAGGTTTCCTGATTCTGGAACTGGTAATCTGTTCATTATGACAGTCTAGCTCTTGAACTCAAATTAGTCTAGTATTATTGAGAATGAATTTTGAGATCTCCACATTTTTCTATAAGTTCTATTTTATTTTGAAACTATGCATTTTTAATAAACCAGTTTCACACATTGACTAGTTTACAAAAGATATTGTCCATTTGCAAAATAAACAGCAGGGCCTTCCCCAGATAAAGAGATAATATTGGTTTGGGGCTGCAAAGATTTAATTTTAAGCAACAATTAGTTCAAATCCATAACATTCTTGATATCTAATTATGATATGTAGCTTTTCAAAGAACAGAATAGCAGAGTACAAGTTCTGCTAAGCATGACTTGCAAGCCGGTACTAGAAAGCTTCCAGTGTGTATCTCATCCTGGATTAGATGTCCATTGCCAAAGGATATTGTCAAAGTTAAGTTTGGAGTAGCTTCGGTCAACTTGGTTTCAAGGTAATGGATTATTATTATCATTATTATTTTGGAGGGGTAAAGGCAAGGCAAAGTGTCTGAGGCCAGATTTGAACTCAGTTCCTTCTGATCCTAGGGCTGGTGCTCTATTCACAGCACTACCTAGCTTCCCCATAATGGAGTATTTTTCACCATTGTAGCTCTCAAAATCCCTTCATTAAATTTTAGAAGGGCTCTCTCTGATGTTGATGAAAGAAGAGACAAAACTAATTAAATCATGCATGCTGAAAATAAACTTACTTCAAAACAGCAAGTTCTCAAACAATTAAATTGAACAAAGATAGTTTTGAATGAACAGACTGATGATAATAAAAATTACTTGCTCTGAGTTCATATACAATGAGATCTTTTGAATAGCAAGATTACTATTTGAAGTTATTAAAATGCTTCAAAAATTAACTATTGTTTTTAAAGTACTGAGCCTAACTTTTCTCTCAACATGGCAGGTTCTATATGTTAACTTATTAATAGACTGGTTTTTTGAAGATGGGCACATTTGCATACAGATATTAGCATATCAATTGGGGAAAATTGTCTTGATATTTGTAGTTTCCTTTTGTTCTTCCTAAGAAGAGAAAGTGTTGGTTTTTTTTTTTATTGGTTAGTTTTTTTAAATAGGACCTCTGATTTCATCATTCTTGGTGTAGAGCTTCCTCTTCTTTTCTGAAGATTTTAGTACTAGAAAGTGCTTGAGGGCACATGACTACTGTCACACATCCAATGTTCTTTAGAGAGAGGACCTTAACCCAGGCCTTCCTGACTCCAAGGACAGCTCTCTCTCTCTCCATTGTACTTCACTGTCTCTCCAGTAAATTGAATGTGTTCTGCAGTGACTAGTTTGTCCTATATAATCTTCTAAATTTCAAAAATAGAAAGTTAAAGATTCTGAAAGAGAGGTATAATTTTAACTATTCAAGTCTGTAACTACTATATGTATGAGTAAACCTTTCCACTGATATTGAATTTGGTTTTCATTTGATTATGAATGGGTCTTCCTCTGGTACTAGAGATAACAAATATGAATGTGCCTTTGAGAGGAAATGTGTTACTTAGTGTTAGATTGTAGTGGTTGATTGCATACCTATTAACACCCTAGAAGATCTAAATTGGAGTACTGGTAAGTAGATACACATCAAGACATTTCAGAGGTGACAATAACTGACACCAGAAGTAATGTGAAATCTAACTGAATTAAAAAGAAATCTTAGTGTTCTATCTTTAAGTTTATGGTTTATCATGTTGGGCAAGAAATATCAGCAAAAATTAAATTGTGATAAACTCCATTCTTTTCCATTGAAGTCACAAGCATTTAGTGCCTATCTTTGCCTGGCATTATACTAGATCCTGGGATACAACAAAAAAGGCAAAATAGTTTCATCTCTCAAGAAGCTTACAATCTACTAAAGAAGTTAGCCAATAAGCATTTATTAAATACCTATAATATGTCAGATACTGTGCTAAATGAAGGAAGGGAGTAGGGATACCAAAAAAAGAAAAGAGTAAAAGATAGTCTCTGCCCACATAATCTAATGGAAGGGACATCATTCAAACAAATATGCACAAACAAGCTGTGTAAAGGATAAATAGGAAATAACTAACAGGGAAAAGACACTGGAAATAAGAGGGGTTGAGAAAGGTTTCTTATAGTTTATGGGATTTTACCTAGATCTTAAAGGAAGCCAAAGTAATTCAAAGGTGGAGATGAGAAGGGAGAAGATTTCAGGTATGAGGGATAGCCAGAGAAAATGCCCAGAAATAAATGATGGAGAATCTTAGTCATGGAACAACATGAAACTAGCATTACTGAACAGAAGAGTCTGTGGCACAGAGAAAGGCTAGAGAATAAAGCATAATATAACTAGAAAGGTAGGTGGAAGGTTGGTTATGAAAGGCTTTGAACATAAAATGGAGAATTTTAAATCTGATCCTGAATGAATGTTCTTGGAAGGGGTAGTCATGTTTAAAACAATTTTCATTTGTCCATAAGGGCAGAAAAATGAATCCCACAGATTGACCAATGATTAATTGTATCCCCGAATAGGATAGAGTTACTGAATTAGATGGAAGTCTGTGCATGAAAGACACTGGCCAACTAAAGGAAGTCATTGAATACTATATCATTTTCTTTTAAAGGAATGAAGTTGATGGATAATCTTCATGGTTGAAGTGGACACTAATGGAAAGCCTTATAAATGTGCCGAGATCATTTGAATAAAGCCATCAGAGAGAGGAGGGATGGAATAGCATATTTGAGCCAAGTCATGGCAGCAATCTTTATTTTTGGAAAGATTGATGGATGGTTGCTGGCAAAAAAGAAGGTACCCAAAAAAAGACATTGGTTATGCTGCCAAAATACTTGAAGATGAAATAGACAAAAGTTTGGATTCTGATTTTCACACCACCAATTCATTAGCACATGAAGCCTTTGTTGAGATGAGTGAATCCAATTCAAGGATTGATAATGACAGCAGGAAAGTTGACAGTAATTCAGGCCGAAGATAGCATACTAGCCAAAGAAGCATCTAAATGACAGGCAAAAATGGATTTAGTCCTCTGGCTTGCTGCTGCTTCTACAACTGGCACTCGAGTCAGTTCACATGGAGAATGATGAATACACCTAGAGGTATCAAAACAAGAGCAGCAAGAACATACAACCTGCAGCTGCATCCTCTATTGCACCTCACATAAATCACTGGGTCCTGGTAGATAGCAGAGATAAAAGCAACCTGGCTCAGTCTCACATATTTAGCGATTAATTATCTTCAAAATAGTGGAAGGGGAAAGAAGAGTAGAAAAGAGACTACATACATTGCACTTACATGATTTTGCCCAATGTCTGGTGAACAATGTGTCTTTTTCATTCAGTCTTCATGCAGGGCTGGCCCCTGAAATATCTATTCATGCCTAACCAGTTCTCTCTCACAGTTTAATTTTCATTTCTAGAGTTAAGGAAACTGCTTTTGACATTCAATGACTTCCTGCAGAGAAAGACCTGGAGGCAGACTTGCATATATAGGTATATTTCAGGATGGTAGTACCAATTGCTTCATTTTAAGGAATGACTGCTGTCTGCAGAGAGATTTTGAGGGGCAAACCAGTTTTGAATGTTCTGTGTGACATCATTTCATGGTTCTCATGATCTCAGTAATCTATACATTGATTTAAATTGTGCATAGTATTTTTAGCTGTCAAATTTTCTTCTGTCAGGATCAGTTCTTGGAATGGATACATTCAACTCAACAAAGGTGTCCTGTGCTAATGAATGTATAGTGTGAAAAGTAGAATCTAAATTTTTTGTCTATTTCATCCTTAGATTTTTGGAGAGCAGAAGCAATATCTCTCTGGGTACCTTCTTTTTCTCTCAGACATCTAGTAGGATTAAATCCTTCTCTAAGATCTCATCATGAGATGCAGGGGATAAAGGTTTCTTGAATACTATGCCAATGGAGTATAAGTCCAGCAGTTTCTACAATTTGAGCAATTACAGGCCCAGTGTCAGAATATAGGCCTGCTATCCAAGGACCAGCCTCGTTAAATTCAGAGAAGTTTGTCACCAGGTCACTTAATGATAACAGATTTATCTGCCACAAAATTTAAAAAAAGTCTATTCAATTCAGGGTTGGGATTTGCTGTAAATAGAGGGAAAGGAAATCACAGATACTTGAAATACTCAAGTTTTGAAGTATTAAATGTATATATATTGAGCCATTCTACATATGAAATGACCATTGTAAATTTTCTCTGCCTTCAGGAAAGGCTTCTTATTATCAGTAACAAGAACAAATGTCTAATCTATACATTCAAAAGAAGAACTTCAAAACCTGGTGAACCAGGACTAGAAGAGATCTTAGTATCATTCATTCATTCATTCATTCATTCATTCATTCATTCATTCATTCATTCCAAAGGCAATTAGCAAGTATCTGCTATCTTTAAGGGAGGTCACCTAAGTTGCTCAATGGATAAAGTGCCAGACCTAGAATCAGGAAGATTCATCTTCCTGAGTTCAAACCTGGACTTAGATACCTACTAGGTGTATGACCCCAGACAAGTCACTTACCCTTGTTTATCTCAGTTTCCTCATCTATGAAATGAGCTGGAGAAGGAAATGGCAAACCATTCTTGTATCTTTGCCAAGAAAACCCTAAATGGGGTCATGAAATGTTGGACATAAATGAAATAACTGAACAGAAACATCTTTAAGGGACTGAGATGAGGCCTAGGGATTAAAAAGAAAAAACAAAAAAAGGAAGCAGCCCTTATTGCATTCCCTACTGAGGAAAACAATGTAAAGTCAACACTCAGTTCAGGTTAAGTTTGGGAATTAATGAGACACTTTTAATTCACTTAACATTCAAAAAGAGGTTTTCTTCCCTCTAGAACAGCAAGGATGTGTAACAAAGATACTGGGGCACTAAGCTTCTCTGAGGCTCCCCTTATCTCCATATGGAAACTCATATTGTCAATAAGTGATCAGATGATGACATGGTTTTAGGTACCCATCAAGTCTGAAAGGTATAGATTCCCCATGACTTGAATTGTTTTTTCTCCTCAATCACCAGGAAGCTGCAACAGGGAATGCAGCACCAATCGGTTCCCAGAGGCAACTTGGTGTTCTTGTTTTTTTTGTTGTGAGTGAGAGGAAAGAAGTTGCATCAGATATAGATCCTATCACAGCATATATACAAACAAATTAAGTGTAACATAAATATAAATTCCACAGATTGACCTATGATTAATTGAAGTCAGGACAAGAACACCTGTCTTTGGAATTCTATTATGATCTCTGTAATCCACTATTATTCTTCCTCTAATCCTCTAATCTCATCTCATCTCACACACACACACACACACACACACACACACACACACAGGAAAATAAGCCAAATGAGAATCCTACAGCTCTTTTTGGAGGCCTCAGTTGTCTTTTATTGCTCTGGTCAATGAATATTTCATTTCAATGATATGAAAAGGGGCAGGATAACATCTTAGTGTTGGTTTCCTGGCTCTGTAATAGTAGAAAGCCAAAAACCTTATGTAAGATCCTTTGTGAAAATTCTGGTATCCCCTGAATACATGTACCTAAAGAGTGATCAGAGTGGATGAAGGCCAGAATAATCAGTTCTACACAAGGCTGACAATTTGCTCCTAAAATTGGTCTCCTTGGGCTACCTTGTTTTAATCTGTATTCTAGGCAAGTTCCTGGAAGATGAAATATGAAATCAGGGAAAGCCCTTACTATACCTTCTGCACCATATTATTAGTGCATTTTTGAGATTGGGGAATCCTCAGATCTACTGAGAAAACCTCCCCTATAATAATTTAGTAAGGGGATATGCCTAGACAATTTAAGAAAGCCAATTGACTAGTTGAAGGGCTTTTGAACAACATTATTAGAATACACACAACTGCATTCATTTTGGATTCCAAACATAAAAGACAAGAATATGGGAAGCAATTCTTGTGTCCCATTAAATTTTTCTAGGAAATGAACCAGGCACTCAGATCCCATTAGTCATATTTAGGAGCCCAAATATTTTACTTAAAGGGTAGTATTTTCTCTGACTGCTTGTTAGACTTATACCTGCAGGGAGTACATTTAAGAACATTGGAAGGCCTCAACTGTGAGATTCTCCATCCTATACAATGAACTGGGACAAATTGTTCTAAACTGATTAAGCATGTGATTTTCTTCATGAATGAATGACTTCATTAATTCAGGCTTTTAGGTTTACAAGAAAGGCAGGTTTATATATTCAGGTGACATTTAGTGTATCATAGACTTAGTAGGTTGAATTATTTGGGCAGGATGGCTCTAGTATATTGTCTGGGAACTAGGACTACTAATTACCCTAGCTCTTACCCTAAGTTGGGGACAGAGGTCCTGATATTCATTCACTTTTCCTAAACATTCAACATTTCTTCAGACAGTAATTGACCTTTTATCTCTCTCTCTGTCTCTGTCTTTGTCTCTCTCTCTCTGTCTCTCTGTGTCTTTGTCTCTCTCTCTCTCCCAGTATACAGATATATAGATAGATACACACTTATTTATATGTACATGTATGTATGTGTGTATACACAAACACACACACACACACACACACACACACACACACACACACACCCCACACCTCAAATGGCTCCATGGAGATTTATTTTATTATTGAATTGGAGAAGGAATTTTTGTTCTGTTTTAGATTGAACCAGATGTTTATTTGTAGTCTCTTACTGTAACTCTTAAGGTCTTAGATTCTCTTTGTCTTATAAAGAAAATGATAAAGAAAGAGTCTTGGTCAATGAATTTACACATAGTTTAATGGCAGAAAACAGTCAAATATACATATATATATGTGTGTGTGTGTATATATATATATATATATTCTTTCTACCACAATAAATAATTAAACAAAGTATTTATCTAATATGTATCAGAAAGATTGGATTACTCTCATAGGAGTCTTCTGAAGTTTTGTAAGGATCTAGCACAGTGAAAAAATAAACCTTTCCAGAAATAGAATAACTTCTCGAGGTAAAGAACAAAGTTCATCCTTCAGAAAGTCTCACAGAGTAACAGCAATTTTATCAATGGATTATGAATGGAAAAGACCATGAAGAGGTGAGAAAGCATTTCTTTACTGAGAGATAAGTGTGTAGTATATAGATAATAAGTGTAGTATATAGAGAGCAGGACTTGAAGCTAGAAAGATTGGGTTCAAATTCCATTCCTGACACCTAATGGCTTTATAACCCTGGGCAGCTCTAAGGTTCTAAATTGCAGAGAAGGTGTCTAAGAATTCCATTTCAGTGAAATTGTATGCTCATTCCTTATCCCTTCCCTATTGTATGGCATACTCTGGAGTACTAGAGAAGTGGACATTGTTTCTCTTGTGTGAACTCCAAGCAAACAATTTTATTATTGTGTATGAAAGTATAAGAGGGACACTGTCCTCACTGACAAGAGTTCTCTTTGCATGTATCATATGCACCAAGAGATGTGTTTTCATTTTTAAATGATGTAATCCATTGAATAAGTATCTTTTCTTTTATCCCCACTTTTTTTCTAATTGTTTTGCTTCCTATAGAACTCCATGATGTATAGTTATTTTTAGCCTATTTTGATTTCCCAGACATCTCCAACCATGCCATCTCTACTTTGCTGCTTATGGAAAACTGGAGTCTGTTCTTGGACCCACCCTGGCCTTCCATTGACCTGCTTTGACTTTATCTTGCTTGGCTCCAGGGCTCACCTAGGGCACTTGCTAACCAACCTTATTCCCCTTTCAGCCCTCCATTGTGTCTTATCTTCCTCCATTAAAATGTAAACTCCTTGAGGGGAGGAATAATCTTGATAGTTTTTTTTGTACCCCCAGAATTTAGCACATACTAAGTACCTATTAAACACTCTAGCTATATCTATTTCTCCACCTATTAAGTACAATTGCTATTTTATTATGAACAGTGTAGTAGTGGAGGAATACTAAAGTTGAAATACTTTGAATTTGATTTTGCCTCCTATTCCACCTAGCTCTGGTGGCTGCAGTTTTTCAGCATCCTTGTGGCACCTAGTACTGCATACACAATCCTCTGGGTATGGTCTAATTTGGAGAAAATGCTGGGAAGCTATCACATCCCTCACTGTGAACACAATAGTAATTACTACTGATATGTTGCTTTAAGGTATGCAAAGGGGCTACACATACAATATCTAATTTAAAAAAAAAAATGTGGTGATGGGGCAAGGATGGAGGACTTGGAATCAGGAGAACCTGTGTTTCAAACCTGCTTCTGACACTTGGTAAGTCACTTAATCTCAGTTTTCTTATCTGTAGAATGAGACAAAAATTAGACAGAGACCTAGTGAAGTTGCTGTGAAGTTCAAATGATTGAATACATATAAAACACTTTCCAAACTTTTGAGTTTCTATGTAAAGTTTATTTTATTTTTTTATCTTCACAACAACTCTGAGAATGAAGCTCTATAGGTATCATTATTATCACTTTATAGATGAGGAAACTGAGGCTATTTGGCTTTCTTAGGGATACGAAGCTATTAAATTTGGAGATGAGATTAGATTTAATGTCTTCCTGTATCCACATCTAGCATTCCGTCCAATATATCCATCTGGTTCTGCTATTGCAGGCTAAGATTGCATTATCATTTCCTGGCTACTATATAGTTATTAGTAACTTACATTAATTTATACTTTCATCCCATCGAAACCATTTTGTTTTTGTTATTTTGTTCATGAACTCTGTTCTATAAATATCTTTTCCTTTCTTTACTTGTACAGGTGAGTCTTTAAATGCAAGTGTAAATTTTTGCACTCATACCTAGTAAATTCCATCTTCAAATCAATTCAAGATCTGAAGATGAAAAGGAAATGAGATTAGTTTGTTAACCTGTCCTTGTTGAAGATACAAAGGTACTAGTGATCTTTGCTTCTTTTTAAGTGCTCACAGATTAGCCTTTTAATGATGTTTTCTAGAATTTGAGTAGGACAGAAAGTCAAACTCACAGGCTGTAGTTTGAAGAATCTGCCTTCTTTCTTAAAAAAAAAATTGTTATACCTTTTTCAGGGGAGATATTGGGAAGATGGCAAAGTAGGTCAGAAAATTCTAAGCTCTTTAGATTTTCATCCACAAAAGGAGTTAAAATAGCACCTCAGGGCAAAAAAAGTATGGGTGGAGATAAATAAGAATAAATTACAACCAGAGTATTCCTAGGATAATTTGAGAAGATCAGAAAAAACATCCCAGGACAAGGTTTGGTCTGGGAAGAATAAACACCACCAGGCTAAGTTCCCTTTAAGAGTAAGAGGCAAGCCACTAAAAAACAAAACAAAACAAAACAAAAACCAAGCAGCAAGCCTTGGGGTTATTTGGTTTGGTTTGAAAGGCTTTCTCTGCCCCAACCACCAGAACTTTCACCCTGGGAATAGTAAGGGGAGTTGGGCTTCGGAGTCTGAGGAAAATGAGGGAACCTCTGATGATAAAGAACTCCAGACCCAGTTGTGCTGTGAAGAGCAGTGGGGTCAAAAGGAACCAGCACACACCCAATGAGTGCAGAAGCAGTGGGGCAGAAAGCCTCTGGCTGTGGGCACTTACAGAAGGCTGGAGGTTTGGCTTTGGTGCCAGGTTAGAGTGAAGAACTGAAGATCTGGGGCAAGAGGCACCATTTCCCACAGCCCAAGGCTAGAGGTGATTACAAAAATTAAGGTATTACCACAGAAAAATGCACAGGCAAAGGAGAAAGAGTTCAACCCTAGAAAGCTATTATAGGAATCTCCTGATTCCCTCCTGAGGAGGAGATTGAAATAAAGAAACCCCCAAAGAGTAATGTCAAAAGGTCACTTCCCCAGAAAGAATTCATAGAAGATCTTAAAAAAGACTTTAAAAATCAAATGACAGCGATGGAAGAATTTTTTAAAAATAAGAATAATACAAGAAAAGCAATAAGGTTAGGAAAGGAAAGTCAACCAGTTGGAATAGGAAATCCAGAATCTAAAGGAAGAAAATGACACCTTGAAAATTAGAATTGGGAAAAGTGAAGCCAGTGAAATTATAAGAGATCGAGAAAGAATTAAACAAAATATGAATACTGAAAAAATAGAAGGAAAAGTGAAACAGATAAACAACAGATTTGGAGAATAGATCAAGAAAAGAAAATATAAAAATAATTGAACAAACTGAAAGTTATGATTAAAAAAAGAATCTTGATACAGTAATACGAGAAATAATTAAAGAAAATTGTCTTGAAGTATTAGAAAAAGGGGGGAGTAGAAATAGAAAAAAATCTCTCAATCATCACTTAAAAGAGATCCTATGAGGAAAACTCATGGGAATATCATCGTCAAATTCTAAACCCCCAGTTCAAGGATAAAATATTAAAAGCATCAAGATTAAAACAATTTAAATATGGTGATGCTTCAATCAGATTCATATAAGACCTAGCAGCCAAGATATTAAAGGGCCACTGGTCTTGGAACATAATATATTGAAAAGCAAAAAGAAATGGGACTGGCCAAAAGTATCATACCCTGAAAGGTTAGGTATTATCCTGAAGGAAAAAAAAAAATGGACATTTGATAAATTCTCTGATTTTCAAGACTTTATTAAAAAAAATTCCTGAACTCAGTAGAAGATTCAACATACAAGAACCAAGAGAAATAAAAGGTACATAACAAAGACTGATTATAAGGAATGCATAAGGACAGACTAGTGTATATATTTTTAGCAATAATTAGATAGCTCATAAGAAAGATTGGGGTAAACCTGAGTATGGTATGAATTTAAAAAGTCAAACCATTTAGGAACAGCTAGAAAGAGTAATTATTTCATAAAAATGAGGTGCAAGAGGAAGAATTGCTACAGAGAAATTAGATGGGGGAGGAAGGCTGGTAGTTCTGGTAACCTATTTTCATCAGGAAAGGGTTTAACAGGGAAATATATATATTTAGAAGAATATAAAATCTTATAAATTGAGAAGAAATAAAATGGTAGGTTATGGGGAGAGGGGTGAGGACAAGGGATATTTAAAAGGGAATATTTATAGGCGAAGGGGAGGGAAGAGGTAAAAGGGAGGTATAGGGGAGTGTTTGGATTTATTAGAGTGGGAGGATAGGGGAGGGATCCTTGGAGGGGGGTAGGCAAGCAATAGGAGGGTAAGGCAGTGGGTAGAGGAGGGAGGAGGGATAGGAAACAAGAGATATGCAGAAACCTAAAAACAAAGATCAGGAGTAGAAATTGTTTGGGAAAGTATGTGTATATATTTATGTATGTATCTCTGTATATGTGTATATATATTTATAACTACAGAGAAATATATCTAAACTTTATTGTAGACTTCTGCAGGGGATGGGGGGAAGGAAAAAAAGAGCAAAGTAAAAAAAGTATACAGCTGAGAACAGCAGAAAACTCTCAAGGAAGTTAAGAAAAAATGGACAATTCTCAACACAACTAGTATTATTTATCATATAGGCTTTCTTGAAATGAAAATGTATCATTACATATTTAGAATCCTCTCTTATGTTCTGCTATGCACTCGACATGTTTATTTTCTTTCTAACTTTATATTTAAGATCTAGTATTTAAGTTTATGATATGTTTTATTTTCTTTTCTCCATTCTGTATTTGTGTACTGGCATTTGAATTTAAAATAAAAAAAAAAAAACTGTTATACCTTTGTCTATCTCCAGTCCTAACTCATCCTTTTCCACTTTCCCATGACTTGGGAGATATCAGTCAGTGAATAAACACTTAGTAAATACTTATTAATTGTGTGCCAGGCATTGGCCAATTGCTGAGGATACACAGAAAGGAAAAATAAGGTCCTGTTCTCAAGGACCTCCTAGTCTAATGGGAGAGATAGTAGGCAAGCAACTGTGCACAAATAATACCCACAAACATACATATATACAAACACATTCACATATGTATATATTTAAACACATACCTGCATATACATACACACATACATATACATGCATGTGTATATGTGTGTGTGTTGCCTTCCTTGATAGAATGTGAGATCATTGAGATTTAAGATTGTTTCATTCTTCATAGTGTATCCCCAGTGCTAACATCCTATCTGGCACATAGCAGGCAATTAAGAAATATTTGTTCATGGACTGATTACATCAAGTCTACATGTGCCCTTTTGTATCATTGGAGTACACTCCAGGTGACCTGGACAGAAACAGAAAATAGAGACATTCCTCTCTTACAAATCAATAAAATATCTCAGATCCAGAGAAAAGGAGGGTGACTAGTGATGGATCAAAAGGCAGATTATTACATTAAGACTGAAGGCTGGCTATTGATTAATACACACAGGCATATATACACATATAGTAAATTAGAGATGACCCACACAGGGAAGGCTTTAGCATTAAAGTGTATTAGGAAAGACTTTTTATGGAAGGTGGGATTTTATCTAGGACTTGAATGAAACCAGGAGACTAAGAGGAGGAGGGGCCAAACTCCACACATGGGACATAGATAGCCAGTGACAATTCCTGGAGTTGGGACATGGAGTATCTTAATGTGATAAAAAGCAAGGATGTTAGTATCATTGAGCCATATTACATGAGAGTGAAGTGTAAGAAAACTGGGAAGAGAGGGAGGTTTGTTGGTGCAGATTATGGATGGCTTAGGATGCCAAAAAGGAGACTTCATATTTGATTCTGAAGACATTGAAGCGGGTGACATTTTTAAATGTGCACTTTAGTAAGATCATTTTGGCAACTGAGTAGAAAATAGAGTGTAGTGGGGAGATGTAGAAAAATGACCAACCAGCCAGCTATAGAAATAATCCAGGTGTGAAATGAGGAGGTCCTATACCACTGTGGTCACAGTATCAGAGGAGAGAATGTGTTGGGGGCATATATGATAGACATTACAAAGGTAAAATGGGCATGGCTTGGCAATACGTTAGATAATGGGGTTAGGAGAGACTGCATTGTCAAGGGTTACACTTAAGTAATGAACTTGGCTGCCTGGAAATATGGTGGCACCTTCTATATTACTAGGGAAGTTATGAAGAAGGGGAAGTTTGGAAGGGAAGATGATCAATTCAGTTTTGGATATGTTGACTTTAAAATGTCAATAGGCTGTCCAGTTGTAGATATTCAATGGGCACTTGGAAATGTGAGACTGGGGATCAGCAAAAAGGTTAGGAATGGATAAGCAGATTTAAGAATCATCAGCATACGGAGTGACTAGAGGGCACAGTGAGTAAGTGCCAGTCGGAAGTCAGGAGGACCCAAGTTTGGTTCTGGCCTCAGACATTTAACACCCCCACACACACACAAAAAAAAAACCTAGCCTTATAACCTTGGGCAAGTTACTTAACCCCAATCGCCCTCCAAAAGGCAAAAAATAAAAATAAAGAATCATCAGCATAGAGATGATCATTAATGTCACAATAGCTGATGAGATCACTGATACCAATAGTATAGGGGATGATAAGAAGACACAGCACAGAGTCTTGAGAGATATCTATAGTTAGTGGGCAGAACCTTGGTGAAAATTTAATGTAGGAGACTGGAGAAGACTGGTCAGATAGGGAGGTGGAAAACTAGGAGAGTATAGTCTCACCAAAACCCAGAAAGAAGAGAATATCAAGGAGGATAATTGACACTGTCATAGGCTGCAGAGAAATAAAGAACTATGAAGATTGAGAAAATGTCAGTTAATGCGGCAATTACAAGGTCATTAGTAACACTGAAAAGAACAGTTTCAGTTAAATGATGAGGATAGAAGACAGACTGTAGGGAGTTCAGAAGAGAGAGAGGAAAGGAAGTGGAGGCAGCTAATATAGACAGTCATCTTAAGTTTAGCCACAAAAAGCAGGAGAGATATGAAACTATACCTATCAGAAATAGATCGAATGATTGATAAAGTGGTTTTATTTTTGAGGGTGGGGGAGACATGGGCTTATTTGTAGGAAGTAGGAAAGTAGTAAGTAGACAAAAAGAGATTAAAAATGAATGAGAGTGGGGTTATTAGATTGGATGATTTACTAGAGAAAATGGGATGGAATGGGGTCACTTGGGCATGTAGAGATGTTTGAATTAGCAAGAATGACAACTTCTTTGTGTTTCAATAAATAAAGTAAGTACCTGCTTATAAAAAAAATGATGCCATTTTAAATTATATGAATGTGATATGATAAATACCTAAAATCATTTGGAAAGGGAATCAGACTTGTCAGGAGAGCTAGGCATTTCTTACCCTATCATATATTAACTATTGATGTTGGATAACTCACTTAATATTTTCAATAATAATATCTCACATGGTTGTTTTCTTGCCAATAAGATATGAATAAAATTCTTTGTACCTATAAAGCACAAAATCAGTAGAAACTTTTATTATCTTAATATGTTACTTTTGGTCTTTTAAAATTTGTTTATTTTTAGTTTTCAACATCCATTTCCACAATATTTTGAGTTACAAATTTTCTTTCCATCTTACCCCTACTACTCACCCCAAAATAGCGAGACTACCAAATGCCCCTTTCCCCCATCTGCTCTCTCTTATATCATCCCTCATCTCCCCTCTAACTTTCTAGTAGGGCAAGATGGATTTCTATACCCCAGTGCCTGTATACTGTATATCTTATTTCCCAGTTTAATTTTAAAAACTATATTTAACATTTGTTTTTAAAACTTTGAATTCCAGATTCTTTCCCTTCTTCCCTCTTCACCCACCCTCACTGGGAAGATAAGCAATCCAATATAGGTGTTGTACACGTGTAGTTACACAAAACATTTCCATAGTAGATATATTGTAAAAGACTAACTATATTTCCTTCCATTCTATCCCTCCCCCACTTATTCTATTATCTACTTTGATCCTGTCCTTTTTCAAAAGTGTGTGCTTCTAACTACCCTCTCCCCCAATCTGCTCTCTCTTCTATCATCCCACCTCTTCTCCCCTTCCCCCTACTTTCCTTTAGGGTAAGATACCCAAATGAGTGTGTATGTTATTTCCTCCTTAAGTCAAATTCAATAAGAGTGCAGTTGCCCCTTTCCCTTTCACCTTCCTATTCTTCTCCTCCATTGTAAGAGTGTTCTCTTGCCTCTTTTATATAAGATAATTTACCCTATTCTATCTCTTCTTATCTCCTCTCATTATATTCCTCTCCTCTTAATTTTATTTTTTAGATATCATCTCTTTCTATTCAACCGATCCTGTCCCCTCTGTCTATGTATACATGTACACATATATACACACTCACATATGTATTTATATACACATATACCTCTTATACAAACATATATATGTATATGTGTGTATATTCCCTTCAACTGTCCTCATACTGAGAAAAGTCTCATGAGTCACAATTATCATTTTTCCATGTAGGAATGTAAACAGTTCAACTTTAATAAGTTCCTTATGATTTCTTTTTTCTGTTTATCTTCTCATGCTTCTTTTGCTTCTTGTATTTGAAAGTCAAATTTTCTGCTCAGCTCTATTTTTTTTTATCAAGAATGCTTGAAAGTCCTCTATTTCATGACCATATTTCCCCCTAAAGCATTATACTCAGTTTTGCTGGGTAGGTGATTCTTGGTTTTGATCCTAGCTCCTTTGACCTCTAGAATATCATATTCCAAGCACTTCAATCCCATAATGTAGAAGATGCTATTAATATTTTACTTTTAAGAAGAGATATTTATATGGCCCCTGTAACAAATATAATGCACAATTCAATTTTCAAAAGTTTGTTTTAGAAACTAAAATGTCCCTCTGGGAAAATTATTTAAATTCTATCTCAACATTTTTTACATTTTGGAGCTATGGATTTAGTTTTTATAAATTCTTTATAATTATAATATAGAAAGATAAATGTTCAAGAGTTCAAAAATGTCTAGACAATGCCTCCAATTCTTAACCAGTCTAGTTTATCTCTTAAGTTTCCTTCCATATCTCCACCCTGCATTTTCCTTTGTCTAGATGACAAGTTTAAAAAAAAAAAGATGTTTAAGATTGTATAAATATTCCACACATTGTTAGACTAATTGATGTTTGCCGAACTGATATTTTTGTTTCTTTCAATGTTACAAGGGATGGTCTGCTGGGTAGGTAGAAAGGAAAGAATACATACACACATATAAATGAAGGTATTATAAAAATAAAATCTGTTTAATATTTTAAAATTAAACAAAAGCATATGGTATCTCTAAGTATAGGAGCCCATGGTATATTTTTACTTCACATACTTGAAAATTTCCTTCTAGATGCAAGGTGCTATATTGGATACTGGGGACAAAAAGGCAAAAAATTGGCCTGGTGCTAGCCCTAAAAATCTTCCATTTTACTGTCCGATGCAATGCATATACAGAGAAATAAATAATAGTTTGAAGAGGGAGACAAGTAAATAGAAAATGTCAGCATCAGGGGTGCATCAAGAAAGGTTCTCAATGTTTTGTCATATATTATCTATTTATTTTTGTTCTCAATATAGCCTCTTGTGTGCCACTATGGAGACTTCTAGGAAAACAATGATACAGTATGAGGAAGTATGGATAAAACATCATATAGACTATACCATATGGATGAGACCGGAGATCTTTTGAAGAGTTGCAGCATGTTGTCAAAAGCATGTTTGGCTGGAAGGTTCCCTTCAACAGAATTAAGAATCTTTCATAAACAAATTCCTTTCAACAAAGTCCTAGCTAAAATTTCACCTTTTATAGGCACCTTTTCCCAATCCTCCTTAATGTTAGTACCTTCCATTTGTTGATTAGCTCCAATTTATCCTATATGTATCCTTCCATCCATCCATCTATCCATCTATCTATCTATCTATCTATCTATCTATCTATCTATCTATCTATCATCTATCTATCCATCCATCCATCTATCATCCATCCATCCATCATCCATCCATCCATCCATCCATCCATCCATCCATCCATCCATCTATCCATCCATCTATCCATCTATCCATCCA
>NW_027187372.1:23722630-23834655 GCF_028583685.1 Petaurus breviceps papuanus
ATCTATCTATCTATCTATCTATCTATCTATCTATCTATCTATCTATCTATCTATCTATCTATCTATCTATCTCTTATTTAAGACGATGAGCTCCTTGGAAGCAGGGACTATTTTTTTGCCTCTCTTTGTACCCCTAGTTCTTAGCACAGAACTTGGCACATAGTTGGCACTTAATAAATGCTAACTGATTGAATGATTATGCTGTGTGTAACCATTGTGGCTATGTTTTACCAAAGCACATTTATGCCAAACTATTAATTTACTGTAATGAAAACTCAACCACAGCTTATACATTTTACAAAAATAAGGACATGGGCAATTAGTTCATAATCAATTCATTGGGGTTAGAAAATAAGTAAAATCTCTGGTAAGGATAAATTAGGTCACAGTTTCCTATGCCATAATGGTTGCCATATTGTAACAAGACTATATATCAAGTACTTCATTCACTTTAAGTAGATTCAAATGAAAGTAAGGCAAATGACTTTTGTTTAATATAATCTTCAGAGTCTTTGTCAGTATTAGGAATAAATAAAATGATACTCTTTGTCACAGTTTTATTCTAAATTTTTCTCACATTTAAACAGGGTTACAGAATTGAAAAATGGTATTGTTCCAGAATAAAAAGTCAGTAGTAAAGTTGATAGCTACTTTGACTGGTAGAGAATAGGAAAACAAATTGTGGTTAGTACTGGGGTCTGAGGTTTGGCAGTAAGAATTAGATCTTGTCTCAGCTTCACTATTAAATGATAATCCTGGCTTTTTAGTTCCCTTAGCCTCCATCTATAAAAGAGAATAGTTATTATTATTAATCAAGGACTTAGAGAAGCTTTGATGAAAGACAGTAATTAATAGCATATTTTCTAGCTTTTAATTTTGAAGTTCCCCAGATAATTAGATATAAGAGCAAATTCACTCCAATAAAAGGAGTATTTGTGCTAACATATAATAGACTTCATCCAAAATTAACAAATAAGGAAGCCCATCATCATTCCTCTCAGGAACTGTTTAATTTCAAATTATAAATGATCCCAAAATATCATAAAACCCAAATTGATTGGTTTAACCAGTTTTCTATTGTTCAAATTAGAGATATCACAAAGAATAGTAGTACTGCATGGTGAATAGTTGTCATTCCCAGCTCTTCACATTTACTCACTTCACATCTTCAATCATTTGCCAAATCTTTGCTTTTTCTACCTCCTGTCTCCTGCATCCATCAATTACTTTCCACTCTTCAAACCACCAACCTAGTTCAGACACTCATCACATCTCACCTAGACTATCAATTGCCTACTAATTGATCTCCGTGTCTCAAATGTTCCCCCACTGTAATCTATCTTCCACACAGCTGCCAAAGTGATTTTCCTGAAGTGCAGGTATGACCATGCCACTACCCCACTCAATAACATGCATAGGCTCCCTATCACTTCTAGAACCAAATACAAACTCTTCTGATTGGTAACTAAATTACCATTGTCTTGTGTTACATTGAATTCTGTTAAGTAATGAAAATTTCAAGTGTTTACATGTGTACTTGAAAGATATCATATAAAAATGAAACAAATCATAATCATGTATCAACATTTCTTTTCATGCAAGTGAGTCATACAGACACTTGATAAATTTTATTTTTTTTCCAGACTGTAGGGCTCCTCTTTGGTTATATTCCAATAATTAGTGTCCTACTAAAAATGATTAATGGAATATTTCATAGTTCTTCTGCTCCTTTTGGTATTGTGTAGACCATAAACACTTTTTATTTAAAAAGAATATATAGCCTCTTAGATGGAAAATGTAAAAAAGGAAAGTGGGCTGCCCAAATGCTTACACTATGGGCTATATACTCATATTTTTGAATTGTTGGATTTAATTCTATTCCCCTTTGTCTTTGCAAATGCAAACTGCTCCCAAACTTCTTTTTATACTAAATTCTTTTTCTTAAATCCCTTCCAATATTTTCTCCTCTTCTTTACTACCAAAGCACAAAGTTGCTTGTAGGAATGAGACATATTTGGAGTAATATTGTATGGGCAAAGTTTAGAGGTGAATTGAGAGTACCCTAGGAAAGAGTCATTTTGATTCATTTTGTTTGACCCCCTCAAGTTTGATAATTCTACATGTCCCTCCCATGGAATTAATTAGGACCATGGCAGTTTTGAATTCAGGAATGTTTCACATTTTTCTTTGTATGCCCCAGCATCTTGTACAGAACCTTATACATAGCAGATACTTTAATGCTTTTTGTCTTGAATGGAATTAGATAAAAAAAAAAGTATTTGCTGTTTGAAGGACACAGTGAGTTCCCTCCTAATCTATATATCCCTGCTGGGGTATATTATCACCAGAGCCACAGATTGAAATTTTCATGACTGGGGCAATGTGGGACAAAGGGGTATTCATATGAGCTATGCCACTTCAGGATGAGAAAATGTGCTAATGTGAAACTAGTATGGTTCTATGCTGCTAAACCATTGACTAGCCCAGGATAGTGCTAGTAGCACCCACTAAATTTTGGCATTCTAAGTCAAAGCTCCAGTTGCCCCACCCTTGTTATGTCTTTGCCTGTCACTTTGAAAATATTTTAATATTATTTTTCAGTTGAATTTGATTAACCTAAAACTCCAGGAGTAATTAGTGACTTTTAGTCTTTAGTTCTGGGCTTTGGCAAATATATCCTTTATGTGATTTTCATGTTGCAAATTACCAGATAATTGACATCAAAATCAATTGAGAACAATTATGTTAGAATAAGATATTTAATAAAAAAAATACAAGACTTGGGAACCCTTTAGTAGATGGTACTTGGGTTCAACTTATCATACATGATGTTTTGTACAATAGAGTGTATTAGCTGTGTATACCAACTACTGCTAAAAGTAATGAGAAAAAACTCATGAATATTTACAAATGCTTCAGATATTGAAGAAAGCCAGAATTATTAATCAACAAATATTTAAAAGATGCTTTATGGATCCTTGTCCTCCCTTTCAATGTCATATAAGGATACTCAGGGTAACTAGTCTTTGAAGATAAGGGAACTAGAACCCTGACAGCTTAAGCTTCTTGCCTAAGGTCACAGAGATATCAAAGTGTCAGAGTCAGGATTCAAACCTATGTCTTCTGCCTGCCAATTGAATGTATTCCCCATATATGTCCCACATTATCCTATGAAACCTAGACTGACTGCTTTGGACAGTTAAAGGTTTTGTTCTTTGGATTTGATTTTAATCCATTATTTAGAACAACTAATTCTGTTTCAAAGAAGCAAATAGACTGAGGCTATTTGATGAGCAGAGAGACCTATCAAAATCCAGCATCGATTGAACCGAAGTTTTGCAGGCAGAAATGTTGTTTCCCTTTAAAGTTGGAAATGGAAACTATCCCACAATACTTCATTTTGTTTTGAAGAGTTTTACCCTGGCTTTAGTGCAAAATAAATTAACGGTTCTGTCATAACAACACAATATATACAATTGCAGCAGAATTGTTTGTGTAATGCAATTTTCTCTTCAGCCAGGGGAAGCTAAGGTGCAATGATGAAACTGTCTATTCAGGCAAAGCATGCTGTCCTTATGACACTCATGCAGCCCCAGGACAAAAAGCCTCCTTGGTCCTAGGTGCTCATGAGCTTGTCTTATTCTGTCGCCCAGTGCAGCATGGTAAGTGGTGTCTGAATTGAAAACTGATTAGTAAGGAAGGGGTTTTCTCTTAATCCCATGTATAATTTTTCTATAGTCATATTTTAAAAGCACAGACTCCCAGCACATAGCAGTGAATTATGTTTAAAAAGTCCCCTAACAAATGTTAATAGTTGTACTTTGTCATTCCTTCCTCCTCCTCATGAATTGAAACTATTCCAATATATTTTTTCTTACATTCTTTCCTTTTTGTTCCACGTAAGGGAGATTACAAATAAGTTTATGAGAAACACAGTGGCAGAGGTTCTGGATTTGAGTGCTGACTTTGAATCTTTTTGCCTGTGTGACTCCAGGCAAATCACTTAAACTCTGTTGGTCTCAGTCTTCTCATATGTAAAATGGGAATAATAGTAGCACCATTTGTTGTTGTTGTTGTTGTTTAAACCTTGATTTCTTTTTCTCATTGGGAATATAGGAAGACTCAGTCCTTATGTTTCAGTGGGAAGTCCTTCTGCCTGATACCAGATATGTTGGGAAACTCAAATGAGTCAGCTAGGTGGCCCAGTGGATAGGGCGCCAGTTTAGAGTCAGGAAGACCTGAGTTCAAATCCAGCATCGGCCCCTCTGTGACCCTGGCCAAGTCACTTCACCTCTGTTTGCCTCAGTTTCCTCATCTGTGAACTGGGGATAGTAATATCACTTATCTCCCAGGGTTATTGGGAGGACCAAATGTGATAATAATTGTAAAATGCTTAGCTCAGTGCCTGGAACATAGTAAATACTATATAAATGCTAAGACTATTGTTGTTATAAATGACAGTCGTTATTACTCCTCTCTACTACTATAGCTAGAATTTATACAGCACTTTAAGTTTTCAAAGTGCCCTACATGTTATCTCAATCCTCACAGGAACCCTATGAGGTAGGTATTGTTATTAGTAGAGATAAAGGAAATAGGACTGAGAAAGATAGAATGATTTACCTAGGATCACACAGTAAGTGACAGGCCTCAAACCCATCAGCCTGTTAGTGAGTTAGGGGGATGTCTACCCCAAGCATATGAAGACTTCCAACAGTGGAATGGGTGGATGGGAACAATTTGTTTTAATGAGCAAGAAGGCGTCTGAAGCAGGGGTGGTGTAGAGTGCTTAGAGCTTGCTGAGACATCAGAAATGCCAACTTCATCCACTGCATCTCCAAAACACCAAGGTCATCCATGGCATCCTGGGCCATTGCCAGTCATCTTGACTTTTGTTTTACTACTGGACTTCAATGACTCTGGAAGAAAGACTGAGGCTAACAAATGTAAGTAACTCTGCCTCACTTAAGTACCATTCACATGAGCCAAGACAAGACTCATGTTGTCCCTGGTTCTCTTCAAAAACAAAGGACTAAAAGCAACATCAAGAAATGTCTGAGGAAGATTTTAACTTAGGTCTTCCTGATTTAATCCTTTGGATGGAACACTGTCCAACAGATATGCATTGTACTATCTAGCTACGATTACCCAAATATTTTGGTGCTGACTTTAAAAATATTTTCTATTTGGGAAGTAGTTTGTTATGATGGCTAGAGAGCAGGCCTCTAAATCTGGAAGAACTGGTTATGAGTTGCTTTTATATGTATTTGGGGAATGACCCTCAGAAAGTCTTTTACTCTACTAGTTCTTCAAGGCAAATTCCATAAGATTTTAAATTCTTGAGCAAGTTTTGCTGTGCATTAAAAAGAAGTTTCCTCATTGTAAATTCCTTATCATAAAGAAACCACAGACCAGTACAACATTTTGTATATAATTATCTGTGGACATATTGTATATGTTTTCCCAGTAGACTGTAAGCACTTTGAGGCCAGGGGCTATTACTGCAATTTTGTATTTGTGTCACTTGCTCCTATCACATTCCCTGATTGTATATTATGTGATTAATATAGGCCCATTAAATTGATTTAAATCCCAAGCCATCTATAACCATGTAAAGTTAATGGAACCTGAAGATCTCCCATGCCCCTTTGTATTGGCAAGTAAGCAGGTACTTAGCTCCTTGTTTCCAAGTTAACACCTTGTTTAAGCTATTAAATTAACACAGAAGTAGTTAACACCTGGGGAGGAAGGTACTGATGTACCTGGAGGGGGCAGAATGAAGAGGAGCTATGCTGTTTATAGGGAAGAGGACCAGCAGAAGTCAGAATTTTCTCTCAATGAGCATCTGGAGGCTGCAACTTCTGCTGAGACCTTTCTTCTGCTGAGACCTTTCCTCTGGGAATTTCTGCTAAGAACTTCTAAGAACCAGACTGAAGAGCTACTGGGAGTGAGAGAGAAGGATCCCTGCTTGAGGGACCCTGTACTGTTGTGAAGGCTCAGGAATGTTGGTGTTCACTGCATTAACCATGTGTATCAACTGTGTGGCTACTGTAATGACTTTGACTTTCTGGCTCTGGGACTCAGCTTTCTGGTTCTGGGACTCGGTTTTCTGGTATTTGAATAAAGGCTTTGGTTCCACCCTCTATGTGGAGAGTCTGCTACATTTAGTGATTTACAACTGTACCAGCATATTCATAACCACTGTGGACATTGTGAATATTGCATTATTGTTACACCATAGGAAGAGAAGATTGTACATTGAGTGCTGGGAGGGACCTGAGAGTTCAGGGAGGCCAAGCCCCTCACTTTACAAATGAAGAACCTAAAGTCTAAAGGGGTTAAGTGACTTGAAATAACTTATAAAGTCAAAAGTCACACAGGTAGAAGGTGTCAGAGCTGGATTTAAAAATCTGAATCCAAATCCAAGTCTTTCCACCATAACATGCTTCTCCTCGGGTAGGTAATTCCTCTTCCTGAGGAGTAACTTGCCCATTATCAAATAGCTAATTAGCACCAAAAGCAGGGCATGAACCCAGGACTAGTCCAGAGGTGGGGAACCTGTGACTAGGAGACCTTCTTGGTCCTTGGGGGAGGTCTTTTGACTGAGCTCAAGTTTTACAGAATAAATCCTTTTATTAAGGAGATTTGTTCAGTGAAGTTTGGGTTCAGTCAGAGCCACACTTGAGGACCTAGAGGGCCACATGTGTCCTCGAGGCTGCAGGATCCTCACCCTGAACTAGTCCATACTGATTCACCATCCTTGTCTATAAAACACAGATGAGAACACTTCTAGTACCTACCTGACAGGGTTGTGGAAAAGCTAATATCTGTGGAAAGCAATTGAAAACCTTAACCTGCTATATAAATGTCAGGTTGTGTTTTTCAACAAAAGGTTTAATAAAACACTTTTGATGAAGGGGCAAGCTTAGCCCCAAATGTCTCTAGTCACTTGCTTGGGCCCCATCTGAAAGTCATCTATCTACCCTGAGGAAGAGGATTAACATAGATAGGTCACTATGGTATCATTTGACCAAATGGAAAGGAACAATTTACCATATGGTCCCTTGAGACCCGAAAAGAATCAATTCACTTTATAGAGATGAACAGTTCATTTCTTGGAATAAAAAAAGTACCAGTAGGCTTTTGTCCTCGTTAAAGAAAGTTATCCAAAGTATTCTTCCCCTTCTGGCACAGATGTGTTCCATCAAAGCTGTCTGTAAGGCAAATCCTATTTTCCTGTTACCTTCCATTATCAAATCAGGACTGTGTTCCCACAGAAACAAAAAACCCCAAAGGATTTATTTGAAAATGTTGAGATACTGTCTAGCCCTTAGGCAGCAACCCAGAGCCTTCTGAGAATGATATGAGCCATACAAGAGTCCACTTTTTTTTTTCTTTCTAAAAGTCCATTCACTTTGTAGCATTTCACTAACATTTATTTAGAACTGGAAAGGACCCTAGAAACCATGAAGTCCAACCCTTTCCTTTTATACAAACTGAGGCAGACACAGATTAAGTGACCTAGCCAGGACTTATAGCTGGAAGCCTCTGAGGAAGGTATTTAAACTGAGGGCTTCCTGATTCCAAGCTCACCATATTTACCACCTTATTTACACTATTATGCAACCTTATTTCCAAATACCCTGGATCACATGGCATTTTCTAATAACAGCAATATTTATAATTACCCTGTTGCTTTAGTCATTGGTTCAGGAGTTGTGTTCACCATGGTGTGTAGCTACAAAATCTCATATGGGACTAGATGAGATCCTGTGGGTGCTGCACAGGAAGACCAGTTCCTGCTCTGTTAGGAAAAACAACAAAAAAAAGAAGCAAACAGGGATCTTATAGAGGAGGTCTATCTAGAGACTCAGAAAAACAGTTTGCTAGTGTGATGTCCGTGAAATACCAATCACAGTTCAAGGTCAGTTGAGAACTCCAAGACATCTCAGTGCCAGAAAGGTCTGAGTGTGAATAGAAATTTCCGTTCAACTCATTTCAACAAACACTTAAAAAGTCTTTAACTTTTACAAAACCTTATGCTAGGAACCAGGTCTATAAAGACAAAATTCTTAGGGAGCTTACATTTGACCGTTCATATACACTTTGTCATGCTTAGTACAGAGAATGTTTTAAGCCCAGTGTGTGAAGCTAACTTACCCGATTGTTTCTTCAAATGAGTTTCAGCAATGGACAACTCCCACCTGAGAAACAGCTGTGTCCAACCAACAGCACATAGTCAATTATTTACAAGGCAGACCTAAAGGAGGCATTGATTTTTCTGCAAATAATCCTTTGTGCTTAGATAGAAAGTGCGGTGTCCTCTGCTCCTGTGATGTTACTGTTTATAGTACAGTTTGCAAGGTCAGCACTCAAGGGATGTTTATTTTCTTTTTATGTACTTCCCCCCCCCCCCAATTAAGATATGTACACATCAGGTGAAATAGTTGGGCCTTGGCCATGACAATAGGGTTAGAATTCTGTTAGTAAGCTGATAACACCAGGGTGAACACATGTCTTCACTCTTTAACCAAAAACAAAAAAAGCCATCTTTTGTAAAGTTAGAGTACTTTAAGAAATAACTTTGTGAAGCATTCTTAAAATGACATTATAATTATTAAAATGATTAAATGTAATAGCATTCAAGAACTTTAATGATCATGCACAATTAAATAAAATGAAAAAAAGGAATAAGTAAACACGATTAATTCAATATATACTAATCCCATTTTTATTATTCAATGAGTATCTATGTAGAATTAGGCAAAATTTGCTGACTTTCCCACTCTTATGATATTCATTTTTTAAAAATTTTTCTCAGAATCTGATAGCTTTATATTTGAAAATGTTCAAAAAAATTAATGAAATTTTTCTTGTATCCTCACAGATGAAGCATCTTGACCTTGTGTGTTCCTGTTATAGATCATTTGTACTTTGTGACTGGGAGCCAGCTTGACCTTTTTAAAGCAGTTCCCAGAGGTATGCTTGGGACAGTAAACACCAGATTTTCAGTATCTTTAAGGCTACTCCTTGAATGATTTTTTGTAGTTGAGTACATCTTTACAAAGTTTGTGATAGGTAGCTTTGTCAAGCCGACAAAGCTTGTCCCTTTCTCCTTGGGCCACATGATTGTTTTGGACGTAGCCTCACATGTGTTCATGGAATCTAACTTGCAAGGTCTTTATTCTTCTTGTAATTCAGCAGAGTGGGGAGGCCCAAGAGCTCTGGGGGCTACTGAGGCCCAGCTAAGAAGTCACATAGAAAGCCTGTAGATTTGCACTGGTGCTTTTATTGTCATATACAAAATTCTATCTCCCCTTTCTGTTACCTACTTGATGCAGTATGGAAGAAAGATCTTGATCTTAAGAGCTTAACTGAAATTTCACTTGTAATTAAAGTCCTCATCTCACAGTCTCAGAATTGCAACAATGGCTTGCTTACATACATCTCAACCTCTCTGTTAAGGGCCATATGATTCAGAGCCGTGTCCTCACAAGTCATTGAATACAACTAGAAGTGACTTGTACAGTCATGCAGATAGTTAGCAAAAGAAACAAGAATTCGAACTGAGGTCCTCTGATTCTCTAACAAGTGCTATCTCTCTATAATACACCAAATTATTTCTACCAGAAGGAGGGCTTCAGGGAAAAGATAGAATCTTACTGCCCTAGCCCTAGAATTTAATATTTGCTTTAAAGTTTCTTGTTTTTGGTATATATAGCAGAAAAAAGTTGCTGGAATAATACTGGTGAGCCTTATGATATAGAATGACTGGCACGATCATTTTTCTGCAATCTAAAATTCTCTTATTTATATTTTAGTTGGAAAAAAGTGACTTTATTCCCAGGCCAAGTACTTATTCCAAATTCATAACCCTGAACGATGGCTTTCCATCCATTCTGATAGGACCAAACATCTAGGAGTTCTATTATTGTTATTTTGTGTTGGTCCTTTCCTCTATATTCCCTTAGATTTTTAAAAATTACCTTAGTGCATCAACAAGTATGAATTAAGTGCTTACTGTATGCCAGGCACCATGCTAAGCATTGGAGGTACAAAGGAAAGAAACAAACCAAAAAATCCCAACCCTCAAGGAGCTGCTAATCTAATGGTAGGGTTGAAAAGAGATACAACATGGAGGCAGCTATCTGAAGAGAAGATATATATGGGATGAATTGGAGGTAATTATAGAGGAAATGATCTTTAGAGAGAGCCCTAGACCTTGTGTAAAGTCAAACCAAAATCATTCTTTTAGCAATTAAGATTGCTTCTAGGAACTTTTACTTTTTACCAATTATTTTAGATATAGACTTATTTAGAATTATAGAACTTCAGCAAGCAGAAGGGTACTTATTTATGTCAAATGGCAGTGGGGGATGGGGGTGGGTAATGGAAAAGATTTGATTCAAAGAGCAAAAAGTGATCTTTAAGCCCCCCTCCCTTTTTTTCCTCAACAAAGGGTCTCATGACTACATTAAAATCCTCTAAGATTCCTTGAAAGATACACATTCTTCAGCAAACTTTGTGTTATCACTATCAAATGAAGACTACAAGGAGATGTATAATTACATAGTTACCAGAGATCTTTGCTAGAGGTATGAAGGACAGACAGTGTAGAATCCAAATGGAAAAGACATTCTCCCGAGATAGCGAATTTCCAGATACCCCTGTTTGTGGATGACATTTTTTGCTTATGGCACCAAACCCCGAACATTGTCTATCTAGCCTTCTAAATAAGGTTCCAAACACAGAATCTTGGGTCTGAAGGAATTTCAGAGGCCAGGCATTTAGTCTGACCCATGCCCAAACAAGAATATCCTTTAGGATATCTGTGATAAATGATCATCCAGTGAGAGGGGATCCAACTACCTCCTAGTTCTAAATAAATACCAAACTTTCTTGTTGAGGCTTTTTCTCCATTTATAACAAGCCAAGATTTGCCACTTTGTGACTTCCACCCATTGTTAATAGTTCTGTATCCTCTGGACTAGGCAAAACAAATCATTCATTCTTCCATAGTTCAAGGAATATGTGAATACAGCTATCTTATCCTCCCCCCACCCCAAAAGCTTCCCTTTCCCAGGTTAAATTTATAGAGTTCCTTCAACTAATACTGCAATACTCATACTGCAATACACCAAGGTCATTCACTGTCTCTGTTACTTTCCTCTATATGTTCTCCAGTTTATCCATGTTCTTGAAAAAAGTGTAGCACCAAGAACTGAAGACAAAATCCCGTATGTGGTCTGACCAAAGTAGAGTTCAATGACACTGTCATTTCCTTAAATATGTACAATATCCTTCTCTTAATGCAACCAAAGATTAGGTTAGGCTTTTTGGCTGCCATAATCACTCAACACAAATCATACAATATTACTTGTAAAAATGCAGTAATAGATATAACTTTGTCCAACTCACTCTCTGATTTTAATACCCAATGAGTCATGAAGAGAATTAAAAGAACCTCCCTCTCAGGGTTATTGTGAGGATTAAATGAGATAATATTTGTACAGCACTTATTGCAGTGCCTGGCACACAGTAGGCACTTAATAAATGTTTTTTTTTTTCCTTCCTTCGTAAATCAGCTACATGTATACCAACCAAATAAGCATGCTGGTTTATGAGAGACATCATTAAATTTTCAGCATGAGCATTTCCATTTTAGAAATCGGTAATCAGGGGCAGCTAGGTGGTGCACTGGCCCTGGAGTCAGAAGGACCTGAGTTCAAATCAGGCCTCAGAAACTTAACACAAAGCTAACCATGTGACCTTGGGCAAATCACTTAACCCCAATTACCCTACCTTCCCCCATCCAAAAAGAAACAAAAATAAAGAAAAAGAAAATAAATGGTTAAAAAGAAATAAAAAAAAAAGAAATCGGCAATCATTAGAAATAAGGGCTTGATTTCTTGTTTTGTTGGTTTTTTTTTGACTTAATAAAGTATTGATAATGCAGATTAACCTTGAGTATATGCATTCTTTTTCACCCTAGAGTTTCATTGTTAAACATTTGCCAGCACACCCTTGTATTACTCTATAAACATTTCTTGAACATGGCAGGAGTGCAGGAGAAGGCTCAGGGAATTAAATTATCACCAAACTGGAGGCCTAGTGAGTGTAGGTTAATAATAACAAAAGTGATAATAATAATAGCTAATATTTATATAGCAATTTAAGTTTTACAAGTGCTTTACATCCACTATCTCTTTTGAGTATCACATTACTCTGTCTAAACATCTTAACTAATGTCATAAAGAATGTCTAGTTCAGAGTCAAAATGAAAATAATTAATAATAATGATCCTTTACTAATGGTGAAGTACTGATGCCATTCCTATTTGCAAATGATATTTTCTGATGACATTTAACATTGTAGCACTTCCTAACTGAGGTAAACAAAGATGTTTAGTCTAATTATCCACACCAGTAAATAATAATTAATAATAAAGAAAACTAGTACATTGAAAATCCCTATTGTCCATTCTATAAAATGCCATTGGATAGAGTCCCCCCACCCCAGCCTCCCAACCTCCAATTCCTGAACTGGTACATATATTTTGGATATATATGGCACTGGTACATATGAACTGGTACATATATTTTGGATATATATATAGCACTGGTACATATATTTTGAACTTAGTACATATATTTTGGATATATATGGCTCATAGACAATGGATTTGGCCCAGAAATTACTAGGAGCAATGTGGGTTGGATTAAATTTAGAAATTATACAGAATTTTTAATAATGTCTCTGAACTTCTTTCCAAAACCAAAAACTCAACTTTTTAATAGCAATATTCTTTTGGAGATATTTTATGGCTCTGAATCATGGAATAGCACTGTTTCCAAAGAATCCAAGTTTGGGGGACACATGGAGAGATGAATTGTAGATATGAACTGACTATACCATATTGCCAACAGTGAGTTATTTACAAGAAGCAATGTAAAAGATATTAAAGAGATACATGACTAGAAAAGATCAGTGAGGTGAGGTCTAACCAGTGGAGACCATACAAGCCTACTGTACTAGGGTCTATGTAATAACTTAGAAAAGGCCCCAACATACTCGGTAGATTCCATCTAGAAAGAAAGAAATTTTTAACTGTTTTTGTGTCATGGGCCCTTTTGGCAGTCAAGTGAAGCATATGGACTCCTTAAAGTAACGTATTTCAGTGAAAATAAAATACATAGGGTTACAAAAGAAATTAATTATATTGAAATGCAGTTATGAAAATGTTTCCAAAAAGCCAAGTTCACAGATCCCAATTAACAACCCTGATCTAGCCCAATCCCCGATTATGACAGCCAAAAAAACTAATAGAATTTTTTATTTCATTAAAAGAGGGAGATTATCTGGAAATAGGGAGATAACAATCTTATTGAACTCAGCCCTTTTCAGACCACATGTTAGGTAAAGAAAAAGGGGCCTAGAGAAGTCAAGTGACTTGTTTAACATTAGACAGCTAGTAAATGATTAAAATAGATTCCTCAAAACTGATTTCTGAAAGAATATGTATTTTTATAGCAGAAAATTTGGGAAAAGAATTTAAACAGAAAGACAAGATTTTGGAAGTGATTTTCAGCACAGTTCTATATGCACTTGGGGACAGAAAAAAAATAAAACAACAACATAAAAATGTATGGACATCCATAATTTTCGATAATCATTTTCATCAAAACCTTTATATTTCTTCAATCCAAAGTTTAGCCAAAGCAATTGCCTTTCATTAACATACCTTTGGCTATTTTTATATTCTATAGCAGAATCACTAACCGAACTATTCCTATTATAATGTTTGTTTAGATTGACATGTTTTGCACATGGTAGTAAGATTGACAGATATCATCTGATTGAGATACGAAATATTCAGTACTAGAATTGTGCATAATGGTTCTACTTGAAATGGTACCTTGCAGTTTGGGAAAAGTGGGACAAACTATTCAAGAGGCAAAGAGTAGAAAACATACTCACAATTCAACTATTAAAGGTACATTCAATTGGAGAGTAATGGGTATATCCTGGGACACAAGACCTGAGTGGTGAGAAAGTCTAGGAAAGGGCTAGGGAACCCCCGGGGGGCTCTAGGATATCACAAGTTCACTGCTGGGGAGGAAGCATAGCATTGGGTAAATGCCTAGTTTATTGTTCAGTTGTGTTCTACTCACCATGACCCCTTTTGGAGTTTTCTTGGCAAAGATACTGGAGTGTTTTGCCATTTTCTTCTCCAACTCTTTTTACAGATGAGGAAAGTGAGGCCTAGAATCATGCAGCTGGTAAGTCTGAGGTCAGATTTGAACTCAGGAAGATGAGTCTCCCTGAGTCCAGGTCTCACGCTTTCCACACTAGCTGCCCTACTAAATTAAATTCCTCCTGTAACTAATGATTCATCCTACCAGGTTATGAGGTCTGTTTTGGGGGCCTAGCTTATGGAGTATTGATGAGAACTCTCTAAATATCAGAGCTTTGTGGAAAACTAGGTTCACCTCTCCCTAATTCCACCACTGGTTCTGCTGCTGCCTGCACAGAAAGAGCCTCATACTCAACACACTTCCTGTCTTTTTTTTTTTTTTGCCTTTTTTTGGAGGGGGGAAGGCAGAGCAATTGGGGTTAAGTGACTTGCCCAAGGTCATGGGGCTAGTAAGTGTTAAGTATCTGAGGCAGGATTTGAACTCAGGTCCTCCTGTCTCCAGGGCTGGTGCTCTATTCACTGGGACATCTAGCTGCCCCACCCACTTTTTGTCTTAATGTGAGTTCAGAGGAAGATTCTAATCTGGATATCCATAGATCTACAAAACAACTTATCCCCTCACATCATTTGCATGTTCAGGTCACATTGCCATTGCTTAAACTAACAAATATTGTATTTTTTTTTTTTACCATATTTTCTCCTTATTGGCTGAAAGAGAGGTTATGGGAGTTAGAGACCTAGGGACAAATTCTGGCTTGGCACTATCTATATGAAGTGGGCAAGTGTTTTAATCTCTCTGGGGCATAGTTTCTTCATCTGAAAAATGAGATGGTTGGCCTATGTGATTTCTAAAGTCCTTTCCATCTCTAAAGCTATGAACCTGTATAGAGATTTCTGAAATTGCTGGAATTTTTCATAAATACTCTTAAATATAGAATTTCATAGACCACTAACAAAGCTCTGATTTAATTTTCAGTAATGGTACTTCATAAATTGAAATCATCTGGCTGCTATTTGGCTCAGTGAATTCTTGTGTTGTTTTATTTCAGTGAGTAGCTATGTGAATTTTATTCAGCAAATGCTTGTTCGGATTCTGAATGGGCTCCATTTTAGATGCTTCCTAAATAGGATACCAGCATGCATTAGGGTCAGTCAGCATTGAAATATGTGAATCAGGGCTGGAAATCAGCTTGTGAGACAAAATGTTAAAGTTTATTGGCTTACTCTGAGACTGGAACTCTGATATAAAAAGCTTCAATGGACAGAGAGTGAGTGAAGATACACTAAAACATATTACAGATGTGTTTATCAACCATTCAGGCCTTCCGAAAGAAAAACAGGAAACTGTAAGACTGGTCTACTGCTGATGTATGTCTTTTTTTTTCACAAACAGGAAAGGTTGCAGCCGGTTTATTCGCCCTGTCTCCTATGGAAGATCACGCCTCTTCACTGGTCATCCCCACCCCCAACCTTCCCAACCCCCAATTTTCAAGCAAAGATTTTGTTTTGTCTCATGCAGCTTTTGTTCATGCATACAACATCAAGTTTAATAGCCTGACTTCTTCATATTTCCTCCAGCTTTTGTTTATTCAAGACCTTTAGACCCTGAGAAACTGATAAGGCTCCAGATAATGTTAACATTTTGATTGTGATTATCTGCCCAGCAACAAAAAGAGGGGGAAAAAAAGGAAAAACTTTAAGTCTATTCAAAATAAGCCACAAGCAGCCTGTACTCTTTGATGGTGGTAAAAGGGCTTGAATTGGGCCTTCAGTCTGCATCTCCCCCACAGTCCTCTCCCCTGAAAAGGCTAAAAATGACTGCAAACGTTCCTCTTTTCTACTCAACTGCCTTATGGCCAATTCATTAAAGGCAAGGAGCCAGACCTTCTTTCTCAACAGCAACTTTGATAAAACAGATAAAAGGGAGAGCTGCGTTTGCTTATCGTCTGTACATGCTTCAATAATCTTGGTTTCGTTTATCTATAGCATATTTCCTTTAGAGACCATTACTAAGAGTAGCTCCCAGACCCACTTTAATCCATGCTCTAGCTGAAGTGAATGTGAGATGAGGTCATAGTACTCTCCCTTCTCCCACATTAGCAGTACCTGGAGAGAATTAACCTTGTATGTCAACAGCTTTTACTCTTGACCCTTTCCATGTAATTTCACTTCAAAATTTCAATTAAGCTTTCACATATATCATGTGAAAAATGTTGTGTGCACTTGCAGCCTTGCCCAGTTTAAATGGGAACCAAGAATATCGTTGGCAGAAAAATAGAGGATGTGAAATACTTTTTGAAAAATATATCGGTTTTACAAAATTTGAGAAAAGTGAAACCTATTTAAGTCACATTTACCTATTTATGCTTATTGTAAAACTCATCTTGTGAAGGTCAGCTTGCTTTCCTAGGTTACTATTTCTTGAATGCTAAAATATCTAAAAAAGCAGCAGTATGGCAACAGGTACTGAGTGGGGAAGTTCTAGCCCCAATTTTTATGCTTGCTAACCTTCTGGCCAATTAATCTCTTTGAGTCTCCATTTTCTTATCTGCATAATGGAGGTATCTATAATGCCTATCATGCAAACTACAATGTTGTGAGGCTCAAATAAAATCCATCAACAAGCATTTTTGAAATATATACCATGGGTTGGGTATTATGTCAACTGCTGGGGACATAAAGAAAAAACAAAAAAACAGGCCTTGCCCTCAAGGCCCTTTCATTCTAATGGAGGAGATGACATGAAAGTCAGTATATTCAATATAAATATAGAATAGATGGAAATTAACCTTAGGAGGGAGAGTAATAGTAACTGAGGGGACTGGGAAGGGCCTCTTGGGAGACATAGAAATTTATCTTACTATTAATGGAAGACAGGGACTCTAAGAGCAAGTGTTTGGGAAACATGGGGCCTAGCCAGTCCAAAAGCACAAGACTGAAGATTGAATGCCATATATGAGGAAAAGCAAGAAGACTAATTAATGCATTAAATTTCAATTTATCTCCGGAATGGACCTCAGAGACTCTCTATCTATAATATTATGTATAATATCATATATTATATCTATAATATTACATCTATTTAATATGTAACATTACATCTATGTAATATCTATGTGTCTATTTATGAGTATGTACAAATTAATCTAAGGTAGTTTAGGGAGTGAATACTGGGGTAAGGAGCAAGAAAGACTTCATGTAACTTGACTTGAGTCTTGAAGAAAATAAGAGTCTATGAGGCAGAAGTAAGAAGAGAATATCTTCCATAGATGGGGGATGATGACCAGTTCAAAGGATAAATACCTAGTTTCCCATAGAACACACAGACCAGAATGTTCACCATTCTACATTCTCTTTTCTGGACTCAATGCACTTTGAAATTAACCCAGTTAAAATTTACATAGAAGGATTTGAGCCTGAGTGCTGGAAAGATGGTAATACTGCTGGCAGAAATAGTTTAGAAGTATGAAGGGTTTGAGGGAAGAGATAATGAGTTTTATTTTGGACAAGTTGAATTTGAGATACCTATGGGACAATCAGTTCAAGGTGTCCAAGAGGTAATTGGGGATGTGTGACTATGGTTCAGAAAGAAGACTAGAGCTGGATGGATAGCTCCGGGAATCATCTGTAGAGAGATAATTGAAGTCGTTGTTATTGTTTGGTCGGTTTTTCAGTCGTCTGATTCTTTGTGATACCAGTTAGGGTTTCTTGGCAGAGATACTGGAGCAGTTTGCCATTTCCCTTTCTAACTCATTTTACAGATGAGGAAACTGAGGCAAGCTGGGTTAAATAACTTGCCACGGGTCACATAGCTAGTAAGTATCTGAAGTCAGATTTGAATTCAGGAATGTGTCTTCCTGACCCTTGACCTGGTGTTCTATCTACTGCGCCATGCAACTGCCCAACTGAATCCATAGGACTGAGGAAATCACTAAGTGAGATCATATAGAGCAAAAAAGTTTTTAACCTAGGATCTATCGATTTGTCATTTTATTTTTAATTTTGATAACTGTATTTCAATATAATTACTTCATTTATAACCATATGAATTGTATTTTGTGCATTTATAAACATTTTCCTGAGAAGTAGTCTTTGCCTTCACCCAACTACAAAAGTGTTCCATGGCATATAAAAAAAAGTAAGACCTTATGGAGTGAAATGAGGAGGGCAGGGACAGAGCTTTGGAGGACCCCCAGTTAGTGGGTATTCCATGTATGAAGAAACAGCAAAAAGACTAAGAAAGAAGAGTGACAGGAAAACTGAGATTTCAGAAGCAGAAACTGATCAAGAGACTAAAACTCTGCAGAGAGATCAAGGAGGATCAGGATTGAGAAATAACCTTTATATATGGCAACTGAGAGAACCCATGTCACTATAGAGAGGGTCATTCGAATGATGACATCAGAAGCAAGATTGCAAAGGGTCTAGAAGAATACGAGGAGAGAGGAAATTGAGGCATTGATTACAGATTAATTCCTCATAATGTTTAGCTGTGAAGGGAAGGAGAGATAAGGACAATAGCTATTAAAGATGATTATATCAAGGTAAAGAATTTTAAGGTTCAGACACTTGGGCACGTTTTGTTTGGATCGAGGAAAGATAGATCAGATGTTACATATATAAGAGATTAAAGATAAGATGAAGATGGGTTTATGGTGGGAATGATTTGCTGGAGGATTCAGGAGGAGATGGGATCAGTGGTCTGAATTTTCTTTTTTCTTATGAGATGAAGCTGGTGCTGAGAGATTTGAGAAAAGAAAAGAAGTTTTATAAAAGTTGCTGTGAAGAGTTGGAGAGCAATTCAATTTGGGAGGAATAGAATGCTTATCTTGCTAAGATAAGGGCCCAGATGAGAACAAATAACATGAATTTATTGTGGGCCCAAATTTGTGGCTTCCTAGAGCTCCACTTGGCAGCATGTGAATAGGATTGAAGGCAGTGGATGGTGGGAGTAAGTCAGGGTTGCGGTTTGGCAATGTATGATTAGGGATAGGGACATGATGGTACAGAATCAGAGCTGCATGACAGCATAGAGTTGAGTTTTTTCATGAGGGTCAAGATAGGGAAGGGAGGAGGGTGTAATCAGTGTAGGATTGGTGGCCTGGGAAAGGAGTGAAGAATAGAGGAAATGGAGGTTATGATGAGGACAAAGAATAGGATTAGATGTAATAAGGCATAGAGAAAGATGGAATGATAAAATATAATGATTAGGTAAAGGAATTTGGGGACAGCTAAGTGATACAGTGAATAGAGTACTAGACTTGGAGTCAGGAAGACTCATCTTTGTGAGTTCAAATCTGGTTTCAAATACTTCCTAGCTGTGTGACCTCAGCTTCTGTATCTGTAAAATGAACTGGAAAAGGAAATGGCAAATCACTCCAGTACCTTTGCCAAGAAAACCCCAAACAGGGTCACAAAAAATGCTGGACATGAGTGGTAAACAACTGAACAAGAAAAGAAATTTTGAAGTTCATGAACATGGAAGTAGATTACTTGAGGGAGAGGGTAAACTCTGTAACTGATACAGAATTAAGTAGGTCAGAGTGATTTAGTAGATTGAGGAATTAGGAAGTAGGGGCACTTAAGAAATATGTGTGTATGTGTGTGTATAGGTTTTTTATTAGGGCAAGAGATGGGAAGGAAGGAAGGATTGTGAGACATGCATTGAAATTCTCAAAAAAGGAGGAATAAGGAACAGCTTAAAAATCTCTGTACAACAGCTACCAGGTCTGAACTGAGTGGTAACTTTGACTAATGTGAACTTCAAAGACAGAAGAGTTGTTTAGTAAAAGTGATTGAAGGTATGAAAGTGGCAGTGAGAAGAGGCAGTGACCTGGGCTATATGAGAGAAAGTGTAATTAGTATTGGAAATGCCATTGGGGAAAACAGTTTTCATCAAGACAAAGCCATGTTTCAGTGAGTACCAGAAGATGGAAAGAGTGAAGAAATAAAACAAATTAAGATAAAAAGAAGTTTTAATTATGGAGCAGGTATTGTAGAGGGCATGTGAAAAGAGTGGGCGGATCTGGACATAATGGGTTAAGTTTGAGGTGGGTAGGTGTAAGGGAACATTGATTCAAGGACAGTGGTATGGTTTACATATCAGTAGCCAGGAATTCAGAATCACTGGGATAGAATGAGTATGAAGGGAGAAAATTATGCTAACCATTGGGGAGAAATCCAAATACTTTAGCAGTGATAGGAAAGAAGTTCTTTGAGGAGGCTGCTATTAGACCATTCAAGTTGTCCTTTCAAGTTCAACTTCTTGTCTGATTAAATTTATCTTAAGAAATGTGAGGGGACCTTCCTCAGAGGTACAAATATATGAAAGTATTGGAGCCATGTCAAAATGCCATCATGCTTTGCTTATTCTAGAGAAGATCGGGGTGGGCAAGGGGGGGGGAGGAGATAGAGAGATAGACAACATGTTGTCCACAGGGCAGCCTCCTCTGAAGAAAGTTCTGGAGCAGGGGAATACTGAGGTTGGAGATGGACAGTGGCCACCTAACCCCTACCTTTTAGAGCAGGAGAAAGGTGGGGAAGCTGGCAGGGGTACTAGGGGCTTTGCTGTGTGAGCACTGGAAATAGGCCTGGCTCAAGGACTAAAGAATGCACTATCTTTTGCTACAATCCCGTGTGTGTGTTATATAAAATTATATTATATTACATTATATTATTATGTTATGTTATATTATATTATGTATACACACATAGAGACGTACATATATGTCTCTATGTGTGTATATACATATATAATCTGGCTTGCCCTCTCCCTCTCCCCTTCCCCCCTCGCACCCCAATCTCTACTGTTCTGCCTACTTTTCTATCCTTCCCTTCTCTTGTGTCCTGTGGAAGTTTTATTCTTTTGTTGGCAAATCTTTTATACACTCCTCATTTTCCCCCAAACATTATGGAAAACTATTGATTTGAAATCACTTTTGTCTTCATAGGAAAAGTTTATTCACTCAGTTCTTCAAGATTCCACCACTCCACCCCACTCTATACCATTTTACCAGTCTCACTCTCCAGGCTGGACTCCTTGGTTAAACATTCCAATAGTGTTCTCTTTAGTAATTGTCCTTTGCTTCCCTCCCTGCCACCCCTCCCTCCCCCCCCCCCCCACCTCCAAACATCTTTGGTAATTGTTTTGATAATATTTAACACCGTGGGTGACAGTCATTATTTTGAGTTTCTGCTGGTGAGGGGGTGTGACTGGCAATGGGTTCTCACCTTTGTGTCATCCTCACCTCACCCCTCCCACTCTTACTCTCACTTCCCCCACATATCCAGTCAGTTAATAAGCCTTGTCATTTCTACCTCCACATCTTTCAGATCCCTTTGCTTCTTTCCACCCACTCAGCCCCCTCCCTAGTTTGGGCCTTCACCACTTCTTGCCTGGATGATTGTAATAGCCTCCTACTTAGCTCTCCTGATTCAAGTATCTCTCTATCTCAATTGGTCCTCTGTACAACTGCCAAAATGATTTTCCTTAAGTATAGGTTTGATCATTTCACTCCCATTCTTAATAAACTCAAGTGGTTGTCTCTTACTTCTAGGACCAAATATAAATTCCCCTGTTTAATGTGGTAGATCCTTTATAGCCTGCCCCCAAAGTACCTTTCATACATTATTGCCATCCATATACCCTAGAATCCAGTCACACTGACCTTATAGTTCCTCAATTCCCATCCCATCTGTTTGTCTTTGCACAGACTATTCCCCATTCCTGAAATATACATCTTTATCACCTTAAGAAACACACTTTTGTAGTCCCTCCATCTCTTTGGTCACTCCTTTATCTTCTTCTTAGATGACCCTTCTTCTTCCTCCTGTCTTCTGAATTTGGGAGTTAGGCAAATTTGTCTTTGGTACTCTTAATTCTCTATATTATCTTATCTAGTGAGATGATTTCTTTTTATAACTTCAATCATTATCTTTGTGTAGACAAATTTCCATTCTCTCCAGATCTAACTTTTCTTTAAAGCTATAGTCCACTACTTATTTTTAGAGGATGTCTTGCTTTTAGTTCAAACTCAGTATGTTTAAACCGAATTCTCCCTGACTCACCAGTAAACCATCTCTTCCCTATTTTAATAACATCTTTATTTTTTAGTTCTTTTGATTTTTAAAAAATGACACTACTTCTTACTAAAAGAAATACTATCATTTTCTTTTCAATAGTGACCATGCCCAGTAACCCAGAAATCCACATTGACCTGGCCCTTGCTTCTATTTGCACTAGATCCCTCTATGCTGCTGATTTTACACACAGTGGCTATAGTCTGTGCCTTCTCCATTCTCATTGTTACCCCCTTAGTTCCGGTACCTTTTACCTCTTATTTTAACACTACCCCCCCTCCATCTTTTAATTGCCTCCAATTTCCCCTTATCCCGATAAATCTTTCTAAAAATATCATTTTAACATAACTCTCCCCTATTCAAAAACTTTAGATATCTCCACATTACCAGTAGAACACTGTGTAGGTGCCTCAGTCTGCAATCCAGTGTCCTCTGCAATCCAGTCACAATTTCCCTATCATAGAAATCGGAATGATAGAGCTGGAAGAGATGCATGAGAGTGTCTAATTCAACTTTCTTGCCATAGTAGATGTTTAATAAATGATTAATTGAAAAAAATAGAATAAAAACCTCTTATTTTTAAAAATAAGGGGGATGAAAACCAGACAGGTCATACAACTTGTCTAATGTTACAAAGCCAGTTAGTAGTATAGTAATTAGTAGTAGAACAAATGGTTAGAATCCATACTCCCAATAGAGCTCTACTGGCTGTTAGCATGGTAAGAAAACCAGGGCTCCTAAGCCACTGAGGTGAGATATCCCAGTGACTAGCCTCAAGAACTACACTATCCTCCTGCTTACTCTGAGAATGATAGTGTACAGAAGTTTATTTTTATTATTATTATTTTTTAGAGACTAATAGTGGTCCAGGTGAGACCTTTGCTTTCTGGCAGAATGGGACAGCTTATTGGAAGTAAAAGTGTCTATGGCTCATTTCTGTCTTTCACTGTAAGTTGCTGTGCTCCCGTATGCCACACAGTTCCTGAGAAAGCCCTGTGTGTTGGATCTTGCTATGAATTGCCCATTGTCTTGGACACTGAAGAGCTGTTATAAGTGGCTATAAAATAATGTCATTTTCCCCGTCATTTAGCAAATATTTATTTACCACTTTCTGTGTGCGAAACACTCTGTTAGTCATTGAGATACTCCTTCCTTCCAAAAGTTTGTGATACTGTTGAAGAGATAAGACATTACAAGTACAATGTACAATGAGTAGTATGTTAAAGAATTCCAAAAAGGCAAGATTACTTCCCTCAGGGATGGTAAGAGAAGGCTTTGAAGAAGTGTAGTTAGAATTTCAATAGACAGAATTATTTGTTGGGGGTGGGGGTGGGGATGGAGTGTGTATGGAGAAATGGGGTTCTAGGTGAAGAAAAGACTTGAGAAGGAAAAGGACAGAATTTTCTGGGAATGGTAAGCAGTTTGATTTGCTTTGAACTCAGGGTTTTTGTAGGAGAACAGAGGGAGATAAGGCTGTGTCAGGGTCTCATGACCTCTGACTGCAAGTGTCCCATGACCTCTGACAGTAGACAATCCTGAGAGAATAGAGTATAAATAGTTCAGAAGATGTCAAGGACAGCTTGTTGCTGATTTTGTGGCACATTCATCACTAGCATAACCCTTGAATGTTCTCTGTGCCCAAGATATCAGTCAATTCACAGCATGATCCACCACACCAGACTTCTCAAGCAATAATATAATATAGAAGTAAGTAGGAAAAGATAGCCAGGGCAACAACCCCCACAATTGTTCTGTTCTGCCCTAGAGACTTTTTTTTCCCATGAGATCACCATCAATTTGGCAATTATGCTAAGGCAAGCATAGGAGAGGGGGAAGACTAGATGGAGGGATTCCTTTTGGAGGATAATATAAATCCAGGGAAGAGATGATGGGGGCATTAATAGGGTAGAGGCTATGTGAGACAGAGAAAAAAGGAATGCATGTAAGAAATCTTGTAAAGGTAGGCTATATAGAAAATATTCAAATATGACTCGAACTCATGCAAATGGAAGAATCATAGTTTTTTTTTTGAAGAATAGTGCATACATTTGGAAATATAATACTTATGTTCTAAATGTATAAAGTTTGAGATGCTTCCAGGAAATGTAGGCATATTTGTCCCACAGACACAACTGGTACAGGATTGGAGTTTGGAGGGAAAATAGGGCTGAATATATAGATTTTGGATTTATCTACAGAGAGAGATAAACAAATGGGAATTTATGAGACAAGTGGAGTATATAGAAAGAAGAGGGCCCAGGATAGAGCTTCAGAGGAGTTGGAGATGGGGGATGGAAAGAAAGTTTATGATCCAGAAAATAAACTAAGAAGGAATATTCAGACATGCAAGTGGAGAGCTGAGAGTGATATCACGTCAGCCAAATATGTCATCCAGTAGGTTTGTTCAACAATGTCACGGGCTGCAGGGGATCACATAGAATGAGGACTGAGAAAACACTAATGGATTTAGCAATTAAAAGATTTTCAGTAATCTCAGAGACAGTAGTTTCAGGCCTGTAGTTGAGTCAGAAGCTAAAATGCAAGGGATAGAAAGAAGAAGAGGAGCCAGGTGGAAGCAGTTAGCAGAGGCACCTAGAGTAGACCACTTTTTTTTTAGGAGTTTGAGTATGAAAAGGAGAAAAATAGGGGGTGATAACTTGAGAAAATGGTGAGCTGATCCTTGAATTTGATACATAGTCCATCAATCATAACGATCTTTCTGGCATTGAGAACCCAGGGTTGCCTCTATGCCCTGATGAGACATAAGAATAAGCTTTTAGTGGAGCAAGGTAGTTATGTATTTAAGGTGATAGTCATCAAATGATTATGCTCTTCATGCCTGGGTTTCAAGCTTATTGATTTATCCTCTCTGAGAAAAATCTCATAAATAAATAATAGTAGAAATTCTGAGGATTACAGAATTTTATGCTAAAACATCCTTTCTGTGCTTCTATTTTTATGTGAATGAATAACTACTTTATTTTTAGTGCTATGCCCATAGCAGGTACTCAATAAATGCTTCTTGTATTAGCGACCAAAAATAGATGACTGCATTTATGGATAGGATGCCTTTATCACCTACTGCAAGCAAAACATTTTTTTTTCTGGACATTATGAAGTATATGAAGATGAATAAGTATGATCATTTAACTACAAAAAAGGACAATAAAGGTGGTGATATTTAGGAGTTCAAAAAAGATAAGATCACTTCCTTTGGAGATAAGGCAAAGCCTCACATTAGATGAAGGAAAAGAAATATTTCAATAGGCAGAAATAGTTGAGAGGAGAAGGAATCCTCTGGAAAGAGTAACCACAATAATGAAGTATTAGATGTTTTGAAGTATTTCTCAGCCACCCAACATGAATGTCCTTTTCCTTTGATTACCTCTTCAAATACATATGTCACAATGACAATATATTATTTGAAAATCAATTATTCATAGTGAGTTGACCAAATTTGAAAAAGAAAACTATCAATTTGATAGCTAAGAAATCTCATGGTATCCAAATCCTGTACTTTCACTCTTCTGATTTCCATTAATGTCCTCGACCCTATTGCACTGTTTTTTTTTCTCTTTTGTTTTTATTGTTGTTCTTTTTTCCCCAATTAACTAAAATATCAACCTTGAAAAATGAATTGTTAGGTCCAACTGTACCAATACAGCCTCCTCATGGCTGAGGTGAAAGTGAAGATGCTGTTACTGGATGGCGGCCTGGCTGAAATAGACAATAGCATTATGGAATCATATCATCAATTCCCCCCTGGGATCACAGATCAAGCTATTCAGAATAAGACACCTCATATAGGGACCCAATAGAGGGCAATGGTCATCAGTAGACTCTTATCTATGGCCTTCTACATAGAATAAAAGAATCTCAGAATAGTGGTAAAATGAAAGGATCAGATAACCAAGAAAAGCTAGTGAACCAAAATCATAAAAGATGTCAAAAAGAAAAGTATCTGGAGCAGAGATATCCGATATAAAAATAGCTTGCCATTAACAGAAATCAACAAAATACTAAAAATTTTGGAGAGTAAAAAGCTTACCAAAGCATTTAAAACTATGGCAGTCTTGAAATAGAAATTTTTGTGTTGTATTCTTTACAACCTGATTGATCAGTGACGGGTGGAACCTAGTACAGTGATTAAGATTTTGAATCTGAATTTAAAGAAGTGATAAACCAACAGTGTTTTAAATTCTGACAAAGCAAGGCAAAAACAGCTAGAGAAAGCAAACAGAATCCCATGATTCACAGAAACAATTCATTTAAAATATGGAAATATATTTGTGAACTAGACATTTGTAACGTAGAGTTGTCTGTCGAAGATATTGAAACATTTTTGAATATGCTCATTTATGATGGCAAAGTGGAAATGACTATCATAGCTATAACAGAAGGTATGGTTGGCTGTATTGATGGACATATGGAACTGTACAGGACTATTAGTGCAATCATGCAGCCTACTGGATTTCTACTGAGCATCTTGTAGACTTTGCTTTTTGATGACTGCCACAAGGGTGATGAAATTATATTGATATGACAGAGTGGCTGGAATTTTAATAGCAAAGTATGTATGCTATTCACATTTTACAAATACAAGAAGAAAATGAAGTTATTTTGAAAGCCAAGAATGTCATTTATTGTGAAGTATTGAAGTTGTTTAAAAGCAAACTTTGCTAAAAGGGATATAGACTTCCTGCTGTGAAAAATATATTTGTATTTATAAAGATTCAAAATTCTGATGTATATCCATGAGTGGGCCAAAAAGTACACGAGGCAGCTGTTAGAGATTTATAGGAAAGCTATTCTTCCTATTAATAAAGGACAGTGAAAATATAAGGTGTCACCTACTAAGCTGTCAAGAGGGATTATTTTTGAATGGTTGTTAAGAGGAAAATACGCTACAAGATAATTCAAATATTTGCCAAGGACAGAAGAAAGAAAGGGAACTTGAAATTTCACCTTCTTATATTGTCACTGAGAGACAAGGAATTTTGAGCTCACTAATAGAGGTATTGTGAAAAAGTATTATATCTGGTTCACTATCACCATTAACATTTTCCCTTCATCAACTGAAGAAGTTGAAAGCTTCTGGAGGAGAAGGCTTAGAAATGTAGAAGCAGCAACAGCAAGGACACTGGATGCTGCCTAAGAGGATAAGGGGAAAGTTTAAGCATTGCTCCTCCTCTATACTCTGTTTATTCCCACATAATGGAATTTAAAAGTATTTCTTAAACACTTACCATCTGCCAAGAACAGTGCCAAATTCTGAAGACACAAAGAGAGAAGGGAGATGATTTCTGCCTTCTAGGAGCTCATGCTGTAATTTGGGTAGAAAGCCCATAAGGGAGGGTTCAGCTTCATGACAGATAAAAAGACCTTGAGTTCAGTTGACAAAACAGCTGGGCATATAGTAAGGCTTTGTGAACCGTGAGGACTAGCAGCAGGGAAGATAGTACCCAATCAATCACCTTGGGAAAGAGGTAATAGGGTGGTCCCAAGGGTCAAAGTGGAGTGCCTGAGCGGATGGGGAGGAGGGTAAATAGGAGCAGGTCAGCATCCAGCTGGAAGTGGATATCCATTGCCTCATAGGAGCTTGGTAACTGGATATTAGGGATTAATAGGGATAGGGAAAAGCTCCCCAAGGCCAATTCATGTTGGTCCCTGTAGGTGCCCCTTGGTGGACTGAGGTAAATGAGGTAAATCCCCATTTCCCTGCCATGGTGGCTGATAGCATTGCTCCATTTTCAGACCATGCTGTTGTTGGGCTGGGCCAGAGGAGTAGTGTAACAGAAATAAAAATAATGACAATTAGGGGTGGCTAAGTGGCACCGTGAATAGAGTACTGGCCCTGGAGTCAGAAGGATCTGAGTTCAAATCCAGCCTCCATCACTTGACAGGCTTACTAGCCATGTGAACTTGGGCAAGTCACTTAACCCCAATTGCCCTGCCTTCGCCCCTCCAAAAGAATAATGACAATTACCAAGGTATATATATTTCAATGTATAGATATTATTATTTGATTGTAAGTTTCTTTTTTTTCAAAGAAAATTAATTTGTCCTTGGAAAATATTCCTATTCTGTGTGGTATATGTGTGAAATTGCAATACTAGAATAAATTTACAATGACAACCCTATTAGGAAGGCATACTGGATATTCTTATCCCCATTTAACAGAGAAAGAAACTAAGGTTTGGAAAAGTTTAATGTCTTAACTACAGTCATGCCAGGCAGCAAGGTGGCACAGGGGATAGAGAGTTGGAATCAGGAAGACCTGTATTCAAATTCTCACTCAGACAATTACTAGCTGTGTAACCCTGGACAAATCCCTTAACCTCTATTAGATAAGTACTTACATCATAGCATTATTGTGAAGATAAAAGAGATAATATATGTAAAGGACTTTGCAAACCTTAAAAATGCTGCATGTTGTCATGTTTCAGTAGTGTTCCCCTCTTTGGGATCCCATTTGGAGTTTTCTTGGAAAAGGTCCTAGAGTGGTTTTCCATTTCCTTCCCCAGCACATTTTACAAATTAGGAAACTGAGACAAACAGTGACTTTCCCAGGGTCACATAGCTAGAAAGTGTCTGAGGTCAGATTTGAACTCAGGAAGATTAGTCTTCTTGACTCTAGGCCTGGTACTTTATCCACTACACCCCCTACATGCCCCAAAAGTCTACATAAATACTACCTCTTAGTAAATGGTAGAGTGTATTTGGAACCTATCATTACTTATAATTTGAGCACTGTTATAAAATATGTAATTGATCCTCTATTAGCTGTTGAAGTTGCTCTATTAGACTTGTGTAGTGGGTCACATGCATATGCAAACACCATAAAGTTTGCTAAGCTATCATTATTTACAGGATGATATTGGGCACCAGCTTCTGGAAGAATATGGGACATATGTGTCATTCTGCCTTGATCTACCAGGTGGTTGGTATAGAAAGCTTTTTTAAACATTCTGACTCAGCACTGGTCTTGGTTTCTTCTGCAATTGCATCTGAGGTTGAAGCTAACTCCTTCACTCATACCATGCAGCAAGAGAAGGCATGAATGCCACCTTGTAATGGCAAGCACAGAAGTAGCACACACCTTGTTTCAGCTATTGAATTAATACCTTGTTTCAGTTCAAGTGTCTTTTGAACCTTGTATCAAGTCTGTTAAGAAACAGAACATGTGAATCCCACAACTTGTGAACCCTAGCACTCAAGAACTCCTGCAACAGGAAGGGGAGGAGCTAATGACCATATATAAGAAGAATTTCTAGGCTAGAGAAAAATAAACTGAGAAGAAGACTCTTGTGGTGGCAGAGTCAAGATGGAGAAAACTTGTGGTATCCCGAAACTATGTTTGTCTGCTCTGTCTGTATGAAGGTTTGTTTGTGATACTTTCTACAGAAGTCCTGGGACCTTACTGGAAGCCCTGAAAGAGGATTTTCTGGTTGTATGCTTACCAAAGTCCTGGAAGAGGGTTTTGGAGGTTCTGGGACTTTACTGATAATTTGTGTTAACCTCTTGGACCTTGTTTGTGGTCTGTTTTGATTTCTTTTTTTTTTAAGCAATCAGGGTAAAGTAACTTGCTCAAGGTTACATGGCCAGGTAACCTTATTTCTGGATGTGGTGCTAAGTATCTGAGCCCAGATTTGATCCCCAGGTCAGTCTGACACTGGAGCCAGTGCTCTTACTCGCTGACCCACCTGGCTTCCCCTAAGCAAGTGGGGTTAAGTAACTTGCTCAAGGTTACATGGCCAGGTGTTTCTGGGTAGGTGATTCAAAACCCAGGTCATCCCAACACTGGAGTCGGTGCCTTACTCGCTGTGCTACCTGGCCTCCCCATGTCTGTTTTGATTTCTATGTTGATTATTTGTGCTGACCCCTTGGACCTTGTTTGTGGGTCTGTGTTGCTTTCGATGTTGATGATTTGTGTTGAATTCTTAGACCTTATTGGTGGATCTGAATTGATTTCACAGGCAGATAGTGAATTGATGATGGTGCCCACAATGTGCATGAATATTATTGTGGTTCTATCCAGCTTTGTCTTCCCAGAAACAGGAACTCTGAAGGACTTGAGGTTGACAGAACACTGTGAGTTTCAATGTGGAATGGGAACTGAATGAAGAACTGAAGAAGGAGCTGGACAAGGAACTGGGAGCTGCCTGCCTTTGAACCCAGGTGACAGTTGGAGCTGAGACCATGGAAGAGGAACCATGGAAGCTGAGAGCCAACCTCAAGTCAAGCTGAAAGAAGACTTTACTTGGATACTGTGTACTGACTGAGAAGATTATGATTTACTGTGACCTAGCGGTGGAAAACTTTGACTCTTGCACTTTGTGATTGAATTAAGGATTTTGTGATTGACTAAATAAATGTACTTTGTTTAAAGTTATGTGACCCCTTTGGTGAAAACTATGTGGCCATTTTAGTGATAAGTTGTTGAGTTGTGACATGTTGAATGCTGTATTTTGATTTTCTGTGAGAAGTTGCAACTGTGAATGTTGTAACTTGATTTTCTGTGAATGTTTTGCTCTGATTTGCTTTTGAATAAAGAGAAAGTTTACTATACTATGTAATCAGAACCTTGAAAGCTGTTCACAGCAGCAGCCCTCTGGAAAGCTACTCATGCATGGCTTTACACATCTCTGTCCCCCACCCTTGGTCATGTAACCCCAAGAAAAGGATCTGGATCCTGTGTATTTTTTATTCATTCTTTTATGTTCTAGATGCAAGGAATGAAGGTTCATGTCTGGAGTAGAACCACGAGCCATGGAGACCTAGGAAGCCAGGAAGCTAGACCAGATATTATAATCAGCCTAACAAGGATACTTGAGGAGTAGGGTCTTGTGTTTCAGCCCAGCAAAAGCTAACAATGCCAAGTTTTGGACTTGAATTTTTTGGGACTAATGCTATGTAGGACCTGAGATCCTCCCTAAACCCCCAGACCCTCTCCACAGAGAATCAGGCAATGGAGGGGAAGGACTATGCTGCATCCCCAGTGGTATGCTAGCATATGTATAACAATAGGCTCTCTGCAGAAAAAAATATGCTTGACACACTTTTAAGTTTAATAGGAATTATCAATCCCCTTTTAAAGTCTTGGTGATCAACAATGAATAAATCAAGCCCTCATATATGGTATTTGTTGATTTCCCTGGTGTAAATACTCACATTGAGAATTTAATAATCAACTCTCCCATACAGGTTTGAGCTGATTCCAGAATATCCCTGCCTAGGCCCTTTATAAAATCTATTCTGATGTGGGATGGAAGTCTCTGGGCCTGTAAAATGGGGAGAACACAGTTAATGGGGTCTTGGGCCAATGGCAGAAAAGAGAACTTCCTTCTGCTCCTTCACAGTACCTGAGAACCAGAAAAGTAGACAATGTAATAGTTCTGGCCCTGCGAAAGTGGCACTAAAATCAATTATGTTAGACTTCTGTAACCCAAGCTGATAGTAAAGAACCCAGACACAGAAATGCCATCTTCAACTTTCTTCTTCTTAGTTATACATTTAACTTAAGCCATTTCCTAGAGTTGTGTAAGTTATGAATTTGGTGACTTGGAAAGAGTAGCTTCTCACCTGAAATCTTACATCCTGGCACTCTACCTGCAAAAGCCAAGTCAGAGTCCAAGGGTTCTGAGGGACTTGGGGCAGATCACACCTAATTTTGAAGAATTTTCTCTTTCTATTTCAATTGGATTCAGCAAAGGTTTGATTTAATACAGAATTCTATGTAGTCTGTAGGAATTATGAGACAAAGGTGGATCTGTGTTATTATTCATCCTTCATTCTTGAAGAAGACCAGTGTCTTTTGACTCAAGGAATTCCTGGACAGAAGGAAAAGATAATACTTTTCCACTGGGGCTAGACTCCTTTAAGGTAGATTTAAGGATACTACCTTCCAAGGCATGATCTAGAAAGTCTTGGTTTGCTTTTTTAAACATAGTATTTCTTACCCACATGGTATTACAAGACGTATCCTTCTCAGAGAAGGGCATATTTTCTTCTTTTGTTTCAGCCCTTGCTTCCTTATGGCCTCAGGCTCTCTGATCCTCTCTCAAGCTCATGAACCTTGGCTCTCTTAATTCCTCTAGTTGTCTTGTCTTGGTTTCTGTCTGTGATCACTTGGAACGCTGGCCACTCTTTCCTTTGGTAAGGCATTTCAGGCAGTTTTTAAAATTCCTAACATTCTAGTTCATGATTTTTTTTCCACATAAATTTGGCTTAGAGCTCTAGATACTTATTTCCTGCTCATCTAAGTGTCCACTCAGCACTGCGCTAATTAATCTCAGGCTTTGTACTGTACCACATTCCTACAATTTGCCACACTCTATGCCCAGCCAGAAAGGCCTAGAACTCACCTTAAGTAAACTCAGCTGAACCCCTGGCCATCTTGGGTCATCTCTTTGGGATGATGAATTACTCCGTATTGACATTGTTTCTTATAAACACAGAACAATCTCTTTTCTCTTGTGTGACAGCAAAATTAAAAACCACACCAGTCCCCTATTTAATTAACAGTGGAAAGTCTACCTCTTCACTTCAGGAAGTTTTCCCCAATTAACTCAATTCTGCAACCCTCTAGCATAATTCCTTACCGGCTTCCTCCTTTAATTATTTTATTTTATTTTTTTGTCTGTTCTCTTATATTAGGTGAGACTAAATGCTGAAACTAAACCTAGACCTTAATATGAATCTACTACCCCCATCACCCTATTGATTGTCACTAAAATGTTTTTTCCTATCATGTCACTCAGATAAATGAGTAGCAACTATTTTTTTTCCCAGCTAAGACAGAAAAAAAATAAAAACAACAATAAAAAACAATTGAACCTATGATTTCTGTTCAAACTGAGTAATCATAAGTCTTTGGCTTTCACATTTTTTCCTTCTCTCCTTTGTGTTTTCTTCTAATAATTGATCTATGTGAAAGCCTGATCATTTTAACCATTCTGGTTTTAATTGTAATCACATAGTACTCTTATCCACATGCAAGAAATTGACATAAATATCCGAAGTATTTTGCTGAGATTTTTGGATCAATTGCCTTGTTGCTATGGACATAGCTGGCTAAGTCACTGAATTTTTCTATCCCATGTAAATGACCAGGTAGGACATTTGATCAACATATTCTAAATTCACAGTAACTGACCCTGACACCACTTTCCATTAATTTTCTACCAAATGCAAATGTGAGCAACCTTCTAGCATTAACCTGGGTCACCACATCATGAAGATTTAAACAAAAATGGGATCTCTGGTACAGGAAATAGATGTTTTAATTAAATATAGCTTCTGCCCTCAATTAAGCACTGCTTTAGTTAGAGGAGAAAGGCACAGTGTCTTACTTCTCAACAGCACTGATGCTTTTGTCCCTCTAGAATTTCAGGCCCTGAACTATTTCTCCAGAGAGTTTGGTTGATAAGCTATTGCAGTGTTGAGATGGTTCTGAATTTGCTAACAATAGCAGTTTAGGTGGCATCATTTCCCTCAAATTTAGAACTATCCGATGTCTTAGAAACATATAGAGCCTTTGTTAATGTCCCAGTGTGACTGCAGCCATTACCCCCCTAACCCCCTTTATCATTTAAAATCTCCATTTATTAGTATGTGATTATCTCTCTAGTCATGGAGGGTTTTTTGTGTGTGTCTATGTTACTCAAAATCAAGTTTTTCTTTTCCTTGATTGACTTCTATCAGATGAGTTGTAATGAGTTGGTGTCTATATATTTACAAACATACATATTCATAAATTCATATATACATCTATCAAGATCCATAGCCATATCCAAATACATGTAATAAACTCAAACAAATCTCAGGGGGTTTTAGTGGTTTTTGTCCCTGACCAGTCTAGGTGGCCCAGCGGCTAGAGCACTGGACTTGAAACTAGGAAGACATCTTCATGAGTTCAAATCTGGCTTTAGATATTCACTAGCTATGTGACCCTGTGCAAATCACTCAACTCTGTTTACCTCAGTTCCTTATCTGCAAAATGAGCATCCTATGCCAGAACTTTTGCTAAGAAAACCTCAAATGGAACACAGAATTAGACAAGACTGAAAAACGACTTAACAAAAATTCTCACCAACCAAAATGTACTTTATTTCTTTCATTTTTCTTTCAGTCACTTTTTAACTGGTCTCTACATATTATCAGTACATTATTGAGACAGAGGTTTTATTTGTCATCTCTCATATGGAGACGGTATTAATAATAATTAAGAATAATATTGTGAAGGCCCAGGGAAGAACATGTGTACTTTCATCCTTGCTTCTTGGGAAGGCTGGGGATTGCTTTAGCTCTAGACTTCTGAGCTTTAGTCAGACTAAAGCCAATTGATCCATATTAAGTTTAGCACCAATATGGTGAGTTTCCAAAAGTGGGGGTGAGGGACAGACAAGGCTGCCTAAACGAGAGCTGATCAAGCTCATTGGAAATGGGGCCAATTAGACCTTCTCTGTTGACCATCATTGAATCAGACCTATGAGTAACCATTGCACTTCCAGCCTGGATGAGATAGGGAGATCCAATCTCAAAAATCAAAACAAAAAATTGCTACCACCACCATCAACAAAAAGAATAAGAAGAAGCAGTGTGACATAGCAGATAGAGAATTGGTTTCATGATCCGGAAGACTTGTATTTAATGCCTTTATTTGACATATGTGACAGCTAGGTGGCTCAGTGGATAGAATGCTGAGTCAAGAAATCTTTGTGAGTTCGTATCTGGCCTATGTGACCCTGGGCAAGTCACTTAACCTAGTTTGCCTCAGTTTCCTCATCTATAAAATGCTATGCAGAAGAAAATGACAAACCACTTGACTCCAAATCTTGCCATGAAGAGTCAGACATGATTGAAAAATGACTAAATAACATAACTGACAAAGATGTTCGTATGACTCTGGGCAAGCCCTTTAATCTTTCTTTGATGTAGGCAGCTAGTTAAGAGTATAAGTTGTATAAACATATAAATGAATAAATAAAAGTGCTGCCTTGCATTGATGGGGAGTATTTTTTCATGTATTTCCAATATCAATTAAATTACAGGTGCAATCTTTACACTTATACCTGATATGAATAATAACAGTAACTAAAATCTGTGTAATGTTTTAAAGTTTTGCAAAATTATTATCTTGGGGACCTTGATTAATTTACTTACTCCACTTGGTTAGGACTTTTGAAAGTCCTTTTGTCCTTGAAATTCCTTTTCCCTGCCTACCTACCAAGGTGCTCTACAAAGAAGTCATATTGAGCATATTGAGGAATAGCAATGATGCTTTGAAGATTTTGAGCTTGCCGTGTGAGAATTCTAGAATTTACTTCTCTTCCTCTTCAGTATTGTGCCTATAATTTGAAGGTTCAATATTAATTAGGTGACTAGGAATACTTGAATCTACATTTATAGACTGGTTGACATGGAAGGAATTTCAGAGATCATCTGATCTTAGATAATCATTTTATAGATGAGGAATCTGCAGTCCAGAGAACACAAGTAATCAGTTCAAGGTCAGAATGAATCAGATCTAGTTGTCAAACCCAGGTCTCCTGAACTTCTAGTGCTGGGCCCTTTGTACTTTACCATGGTATGTTCTGAGAATGAAAACTTCTTATAGGCATGGGGAGCAGAGTTGATGATTGGCAAATATTTTTACTCAACTATGAAGTTTTCTGTTTAAATAGCAAAGGATAGAAATGAACTAATATTAGCGTAATTTTTAAAAATGTGAGTTAGAGAAATATTTGAATACAAACACCTAGATATAGTTAGATATGCTACTAAAAACCCCTTCACCATCAACGTTCACCCTAGTTTCATCTTGAAGTGGAATCCTCAAAGTGTATGTCACCAACTTCAAAATATTCAGTGGCTTCTTTGACAGTGCCCCCAACTGCTTTATCCACTTTTGCCTTTGAAGATCTTCCCTCTAAGTGCTTTCCATCAATCCTAATAATTGTTTCAAATCACCTACTCATGTATCTTTTACTTTGACAACTCAGAGAACTCAAGTTTTCTGAGTATTTTCACTTTTGTGAATGAAAGCAATAATAAAAATACTAACAATGCATTTTGATACAGATCTTGATCAATCAATAACACTTATTAAGTGCTTACTAATGTGACAGGCACTATACTCTGTTTATTTGATATAAAGAAAAAGTAAAAATAGTTTATGACCTACCCTCAAGGAACTTAAATTCAACTGGTGAAAATGACATAGATAAATTGATATACATATACAGAGTAGATGGAAAATAACCTTAGAAAGGAAGGTATTGCTTCCTGGGGATACTGAGAAAGGTCACCTGCAGTAGGTGTTTAGCCTACAGATTCTTGAAGGAAATCAGGAATTCTAAGAGGCAGAGGTGAGGAAAGGGAACATTCCAAGCATCGGGGACAACCAAAGACAAGGAGACTGAAGATATCATAGCATGTGAGTAACAGCAAGTAGACCAGTACACTAAAAGCATGGACTGTATGGGTGTGTGTGTGTGGGGGGGGGGGGTGTTAGATGTGGGAAGGGGTCATGTTGTAAAGAGATTTGTATGTTCAACAGATGAGTTTACTTGGCTTTTTTATATAACATACTTAAACACAACATACTATTAACTGTAATTTCAGTGGTATAAAGACACTTTCCATGAGTGCAGACTGCAACTTCTCTATACCTTCTCATTATATATTATTATTGTCTGGGCCTTTCTGTAAAGTCTCCATTGAGGATCTTGCCATTGTACTAGAGGATTTCTTCTTGTTCTTCCAATATCTCAATAGAACCAATTTACCACTTAGCTGTCCTATAGTTTTCTCACAATCTTGCTTCAAGATTGGTTTACTTCCATTGAAATGCAGCATGGTGTAGTGGCTAAGGGGTGGGAGTTAGCATCAGAAAGACCTGGATTCAATTCTACTTCAAGTATTTACTAAGTGTGTGACTCTGAGCAAGTCATTTAACCTCTCTCTGGACCCTAGTTTCCTCATATATAAGGTGCTTATTGAGATTTAAGGATGCATTATATTGGTTCTTTTGTCAATGTTTATTATGTTTTGCTTTGAAGGAGTTGAATTATCTGACTTTTAAGGTTCCTTATCACTATAAAACTCTGTATCTAACAGATATCTGTATCTATTGAGGAACAAATGCTGTAGCCCATTGGGACCCACCACGTTCTTGTGCATCATTGTTTGGTTTATTTGTATATTGCTTTTTTTCTGAGATTATCAAATTATATGATTTACCATCATATACCATCCCTGGGAAAATGTTAGAGTAGAAAGATGGGATTTTGTAGTTATGAAAAGTTTGTGCTCACTGAAAACCACTTGTAGTCCCTAAAATACTACCTAGTCATTTTCTCCTCTTCAGTTCTGAGCCTAGCTCATTGTCCAACTATGGTGCTTACCTAACATTTTTATCAGTGGTTATCTCAATGGACTGCAAATTCATAAATATATACATTATATGTATTTATATAATATGTATATTCCATAGTATGAGCAATATACTTCAATGTACTTTGACCAATCATCTTTTTCCCCCAATGTGGATATTTGGACTGATTCCTATCTTTTCCAGTCCTGTGGATGTCAGTGATGAAGTTTTTTTTAGTGTTTTGAGACTTGAGACAATCCACTGTCACTTAGGAATGGGAGCATTTAGGAGAAACTTATACTTTATTTTGAGCCTGAGCAGAACAAAGGCATATTTCATGACATTGGTGAATATACTAATCATATCTTCAGTATTTGTGGCTCACCTGATATCAACACTTGTTATTACTAAGAAGATGTTTGAACAAAGTCATTTATTGTCATATTTGTCTGAATTTTGCAGTTTTAATATAGGCATGGCAACAAATTGTTTGAAGACACCCTTCCAAGTGACTTCTTGTTGTATTAAGTCAAAAGCTTTAAAAAGTCAATAAATAATGATAATAGCTAGAACTTATTGTTTTGAAGTTTACAAAACACTCTACATGTATTATTTCATATGATCTTCACAACAAACGTGGGGCATTCGTTCTATTATCATTCTTATTTTGCAAATGAAGAAACTCAAGGTGAAAGAAGTTAAATGACTTGCCTACAGTCACACAGTTAGGGAGTGTCCAAAGTTGCATATGAACTCAGGCCATTCTGAAACTACCTCTACAATTCAATTCGTTGCACCTAAAAAAGTGCTCCTATAAAAATAAAAAAGGAACCCCCAATAATAAATACAGAAAAGCTTATATTTTCTATCTTTATTAATCAGGTGTGTGACCATAAGGATTTGTCCTGCAGTAGAAATTAAATGTAAATTCCTGCCTATTCCTTTCCCAGATTTTTATCAAGGATACTCTTATGGAATGCACAGATTATTCTTATAAAATGTTAATGGATGGAAAACAAACAAAAGTATATCAACTAATACTTTCTGATCTCTTTTCAATTGCTTGTTCTTTCTTTTTTCCCCCTCCAAGAGCACTTTCGGAGGTATTGTCTATTAGGGATTTTTCCCCTTTTTTGATCTCTTGAAAATTTATTGCTGAGTGCTTTTAAATTGAGGTGCTTCCAGTACAGATTTCTCCTGTAGGTATCCAGTAACATTGAATTGCTCTTCTGACTTCTTTGTTTTTAAAGCCATTGCTAGGCTCTTACATGGGATGTTGGGTACAGAAGTGTTAGAGAACAGAGTTGGTTTCATTATTACTAATGATAATAGATCTATATATTTTTTAAGAGTAAATTTGTTCTGTTTTGTATGTGTCTATCATCCTCCTGGTTTCATGAGCAAATTACTTCAAGATGATCTCATACTCAGCTCCCTGAAGCTTGCTTTTAACCACACTGCACACAGCCTTCCATTATCCTCTAACATGTGTGGTGAACAATCTTGTAATATGGAGCTGTAATTGCCCTTGACTAATATATAACTCTTTTTGGCTAAGAGATTAAATGTTTTCTACATAAAGCATTTCTGGGCTCTTTGGCCTCTTCATTGTGACAGTTTTTGTGTATCAGTTAAACTTCTTTAGAAAATGGTGATAGAATAATTATTTTTGCTTTTGTCCATTTCTCATTATTTGGAGTTAACAGTTTGTTTAAGCAGGTAAGCCTAGAGAATTTCTCTAAATGCAGATAGTATGTTCATCCCCTTTTTATCCTAGCTTTTAATTTGGTGTTTCATTTGACTTTTGTTCCAAGCAGTCAATAATTTGAATATACATGGAGGACTTTAAAATAATTATGACATCTGTAGCCAGGTATTTCTGGTCTATTAAGGTATAGCCAATTTGAGTTTTTAAATTATGACCTTTAATGCTCATTATATTCTGTAATCCCTTACTCTCCTCTGGGAGAAAATGTTGGCTTGAAAAACATATTGGTCCAGAGACTTGCAGATCTGATCTGGTGGGACCTAGGCCGAAAATGCAGGGGGATAGAGGGTAGAAACCACTGACCTATAATTTTGTTAATATTCTTTTCTTTTCTTTTTTTTTTTTAAAGCAATCAGGGTTAAGTAACTTGCTTAAGGTTACACGGCCAGTTATTTCTGGGTGTGGTGCTGAGTATCTAAGCCCAGATTTGATCCCCAGGTCATCCCTATACTGGAGCCGACGACGCTCTTACTCACTGAGCCACCTGGCCACCCCTAAGCAATTGGGATTAAGTAACTTGCTCAAGGTAACATGGCCAGGTGTCTCTGGGTGGGTGCTAAGTGTCTGAGCTCAGATTCGATCCCCAGGTCATCCCGATGCTGGAGCTGGTGCTCTTACTCTGTTAATATTATTTTCAAATCTCAGTGTCATCTCTGTGATGCAGTGAGCCACCTAAGTAATAATATTGTGAAGGAAATACAATATGTAACTGTTTAAAAACATATATAAAGATATAAAGGTGATATCTCCTTAGATGTGGGTAAATCAGTCTCCTTATTCTGGAATAAATGCTCATAGCTCTTTCATTATTAAATATTACTATGGAATATAGCAGGCAGAATAGCATAACTCTTGTTCTTTAGAATCTTAAAGTCCAGTTAGGGAAATAGGGCATGAAACAAGAAACAAATAGACAGATGTATAAGTAAGTACATAGATGGCCTAATGAGTAGCGTTCCCTTGGTTTCATCATCGGAGCAGGAGTTAGGACTCAGCAAGGGCTTTGTGTTGAACTCCAATTTAGGCTTACTTTGTTTAGGTAGAGGTAAGGAAGATTTCAACACAGATAATCTTGACCAGGTCATGACCACAGGTGAGCTGGGAGCTTGTACATGAAGTACAGGGTCATTGCCCTGCATGCCAATAGCTAAGTGGACACAAGGATGGAGAATGGAATTCAAATGTGGGGAATAGACTGAGTCTCATCATAGGATTTCAGTTGCTAATTCTTAACAGAATTTTCCACACCAATATTAGTCTATGATCCCATGACTCATCTGTTAAGATTGTTTTAGGATTTTTGCATGTTACTTATTTTTACTCAAGTCACCATGTAGGGTATGTTATGAGAGAAATTACCTTTTATGGCAAAGGAAGCAAGACTAGATACCAGGGAAATATATCTTTAGGTTACACTTAAAGGAACTGAAGTTACAGCTGACACAGCCGAAATGGGGGGCTTAATTCATAACTCTGTACCATTTACCACATTCCTTTAAAGGAAAGTCAGTGCAAATCAGAGGCACCAAATTGGTATGAGGCAAAATCAGAAGGAAGTCTAAGCACCTTATCTAATGACTTAGTATTCATTCTCTATCTAAGTTTATAATGTTTCCAAGTAATTTGGCTTCTGCTCTCATCAGCCTTTGCTCAATAACTCTCAGAACTGGGTGTTCCAATTTCCTTCTACCAACAAATTGAGATAATAGTATAGCTACTGTGAGAACAATATAATAGTCTTTTGGGCAAAGTTTCCAGGGAAATTAGAAGAGATTCCTTTTTAAACAGAACTACCACAAGAATAGCAAACATCTTCCTGGCTTAAAATAAGTATTACATATTTCACATCCCTCCAGCACTGCTCCCTTGCAACAACTGACCCCCTAATACCTTAATTTACATCTTTCTGACTCTTGAAATTAGCCAGAAGTTGGAAGAACTTCTGAAGTGGACAACTCTCACTCATTTTCACATCAGGAGGCTCAGAAAGAGGCTAAGAGGATGTGTGTGTGTGTGTGTGTGTGTGTGTGTGTGTGTGTGTGTGTGTGTATTTCAGGGTTGAGATGAGCAGCTCTAAGTTCAAGGACCTCAGCTCAAATTTTGGCTCTGTGACTAACTTTGGGGGAAATCCCTTCACTTCTCTGGGAAACAGTTACCTCCTCCATAAAATAAGGGGGCTGGAATGGATAAGTTTTAAATCTATGATTCTATGATACTTTGGAAAAAATAATAGATTGGATTGTACTTAGTATCAAAGGTTTTATAGATGGAAAGGACCTCATTTTACAGATGAAGAAGTTGAAATCCAAGAGGACTTGACCTTGTTTGCAAAAGTTGTAAATAAAAGTAACATGATTAGAATCCAGGACTCCTGTCTCCAGAAAGTGCACCTCCCTTCCCCATTGTTTAGATTGTTATCAACAAGGGATTGTTTATATAAAGCAGTCTCTGTTTCAGGCTTTACCTACTCAGTCCTACTGGTCCAGCAAGATGGGCTGAGCAATGATAGATTATAGAATATGAAAGCTGGAAGGCATACTGAGGCAGGATGGCAGAATGGAAAGAGTTATAGACTGGGAGTCAAGGAGCCCACCTCAGATACTAACTAGCTGTGTGACCCTGGGCAAGTCATTAGATGTCTATCTGCCTTAGTTTCCTCATCTGTAAAATGGGAATAATAATAGCACCCTACCTGAGAGGATTATTAAAAAAGAACAAAGGAAAAAATTCTCTAAATCATTATTGATTAGAGAAATGAAAATTCAAATAACTTGGAGATGTCCTACATCTATCAGCCTGACTAAAATGATAAATGTTGGAGGTGATGTAGAAAAATTGGGACATTAATAAACTGATTTATTTTGGTGAACTGATCCAACCATTTTGGAGAGCAAGCTGGAATTATGCCTAGAGTTATAAAATTGTGTATACTCTTTGACCCAGCAATACCACTATTAGAGCTGTTTCCCAAAGTGAGCAGGAAAAAGGGGAAAAGGATTTGTATGTGCTAAAATGTTTATAGCAGCTTTTTGTTGTTGTTGTTGTATGGAAAAGAACTGGAAATTGAGGGGATGCCCATTAATTGAGGAATGGCAAAACAATTTGTGGCACGTGATTGTGATGATATACTGCTGTGCTATAAGAAATGATGAGCTGGTTGATTTTAGAAGAACATGGAAAGGTTTGTGTGAAATAATGAAAAGTGAAGTGGATAGAACCAAGCGAATGCTGTATACACTAACAGCAATACTGTTAGAAGAATAATTGTGAACAACCAAGCTATTTTGAGTACTATAAATACTCAGATTAACCGTAAAGTGCCTCTGAAGGAAGAAACTATTCACCTGCAGAGAAAGACTTGATAAGTAGAATACACACAGCATAATTTTACATATATTTATAATTCTGTGTCCTCCAGTATAGGGTGGGAAGTGAGGGAGAGAAACAGTTTGGAATTTAAATATAACAACAATAACCAAAAAAACTAATTTAAAAATAAAAATAACAAAGGAGATAAATATAAAGTGCTTTAGGAACCTTAAAATGCTATATGAATATATAAAATTTTATTTCATTTCAGTATTTTATTATCATATTACATATGATATTATATGTTCTGTAAATAGAGGCAGCTAGTTGGCACAATAGATAAAGTTCAGGACCTAGAGTGAAGAAAATCTGAGTTCACACCTACCTTCAGACATTTACTAGCCATGTGATCCTGGGCAAGTCGCTTAACCCTGTTTGCCTCATTTTCCTCATCTGTAATATAAGCTGGAGAAGGAAATGCCAAGCCCCTCCACTATCTTTGCCAGTATGTAAGGCATTTCCCAGAGCAGTGATACTTACCAGGGAATTCAAACAAATATGAGAATTGTTTGAGGTCACGAAACCATCAACAAGACAAAAGGTTTGTCTTAAAGGACCATTCAGTCCAGGTTGTGTTAAAACCTTTTAACTTATTTCTTTGTAGCTTAAAAGTCAACTATAAAAAGATCAGTGTCTTTACAGCACTTTACTTGGACGTCTCCTTTGCACTTTCTGCTTTACAAATTTTATAATCCTATATATGTGGCAGCCCCCAAGTTTATTTTACTGTCCCTTGGATAGGTTATTTCCATTCTTATCCTTTCCCTATTAGACTTGCAAACTATTTGAGAGCAGGGGCTGTCAAACCTAGCAACTAGAATAGTACATATAGTAGGCATTTTGCTGATGTGAATTGTTTAAGATGCTAAATGTTCCTAGGATCCCTTCCAGTTTCAAAAGTGAGCAAAATATAGCAAAAATTGACCAAAACAGCAATCCAACACATCCTTAAATCTCAATAAGTATCCTAAATGGTATATACATATCACACTCACCATGTGCTTTATGTCACAACGATATCAACACCTGCTAGACAAGACATTTTCTGTTCCTGCTACTTTGGTACTAACACTGTAAGTCCACCTTCCAGGAACTTCCATTTTCTGTGCTCCATGATGCCACGTGATTTTCTGATCATCTGTGGTTCCTTTCAGATTCTACTCTACCATTTTATAAATTTTACACTCTTTTGTTAATTGCTTTATCCATTGCTTTTCCTCTTCTGTTTTGTGACTAAATCTTTTTATGTTTGAGACTAATGTAATATTCATTCACACTTACATTTATCTCTAGTTCAGGGGTGGGAAATCCGTGGCCTAGAGGCCACATGTGGCCCTCGAGGTCCTCAAGCATGACCTTTTGACTGAATCCAAACTTCACACTTTCACAAAACCCCTTAATAAAAAGATTTGTTCTGTAAAACTTGGGCTCAGGCAAAAGGCTGCACCCAAGGACCTAGAAGGCCCCACGTGGCCTGGAGGCTGCAGGTTCCTCACCCATGTTTTAGCCCTTTCCTAATAACAGTCCTCTAAATTATGTAGCATAGTACTATTATCCCCATTTTGTAAATGAGGAAGTTGAGTTTCATGGAAGATAAGGGATTTTCTACAGGTTATTTGATAAACTCTAAAGAGGGAATGTGTTTTTGCTTGAGTGAAGAAGAGCACACAGTTGTCCGTAGTTGAACTAAAATTTTATTAATATCTTCTGGGTTTATATTTTCCCCTGTATACCACTCCACCCCCTCTCAGAAAGCCAGACCTTATGACAAAGAATATTAAAAAAAAAAAGAGGAAGAGTTAAAAACAAACAAAAAACAAAAAGCCCAAACTCCGTAAAACCAATGAGTGAATCAAAAAAGCCTGAAAATATATGCAGTGTTCCACACCTGTGGACTTCCCATCTCGGCAAAGTAATGGGATGGAGTGTCTTCTTAGAACTATTCTCATACTTTGTAATATTGCAAGATTCACTTTTGATTGTTTTGTGGTTGTTCTTTCCATTTACATTGCTGTAATCATTATGTATACATTTTTCCCCTGATTCTTGTGATTCCATTCTTCATCAATTCTTTCTTCTCTATATTTATTTTATTCATTGTTTCAGAAAGCATGGTAATATTCCATTACGTTCATGTACCACAATATGTTTATTTTATAACTAACATTCGGGCATTTACTCTGCTTCCAGTTCTTTGATACCACAAGAAATGCTGTTATAAATATCTTGGTGTCTACGTGGACTTTCTTTTTATTAATCACTTCCTTAGTATCTATGTCTAGTGGTAGAATTGCTAGGTCAAAGGTCATAGACATTTTTGTCACTTATTTGAATGATTTCAAATTGTCTTCCAAGATGGTTGCACTATTTCGCAGCTTCACCAACAATCTGCTAGTGTGGTTGTATTCCCACAACACTTACAACATTGATCCTTTGACATCTTTGCCAATTTGCTGGATATGAGGCAAAACCTCAGAGTCCTTTTGAAATATGTTTCTCTTCTTAGCAGTGATTTGGAGAATTCTTATGTATGCCCGTTTAATCATTAAAATTCATCTTTTGAGAGTTGTTTATGTCCTATCATCTCTTTATCCATCTACATGTATGTGGTATATATATATATATATATATATATAGTGTGTATACACACATACACATATGCACACAGACACTCATGCATTTATATGCCACACAACACATATACACACACATATGTATATATCTTAGATTCCACATCCAAAACCTTTATTTGAAGAAATTTAATATAAAATCCTACCCAATTAGACCACTCCCCTTCTTATCCTAGATGCATTCATTTTGTTTATACAGAAGCTTTTCAGTTTTCTGTAATCAGTCCTCTTCTTATCTTCTCTAATTGCCTCTATCTTTTGTTTGGCTATGAATACACCTCTTACCCATAGCTCTGACAGATATAAGATCTCCTACTCTTAACTTTTTTTATCTATTGAGATAATGTGGTTTTGATGTCTTTTTATATGATTATGTAGATTTCCTTATGTTGAACCATACTTGCAACTCTGGCATAATTCCAACTTGGTTATACTGAATGATTTCTTTGATGAATTGCTGTCATCTGTTTGACAGCATTTTATTTTAAAAATTTAATTAGTATTCAATAATGATGTTGGTCTAAAGTTCTTCTTTGACGTATTCTTTTTTTTGGGAATTAGGACTACATTTGTCTCCTAAAGGAGTCTGATAGAGTGCTTTCTTTCTCCATTTTTGAGAACAATTTGTGTTGTATTATTATTTTTCCCTTTAATAAATGTTTCTTGGTTGGTGGATTTAAAAGAATGATACAATTCCATTTTAAATATAGCAGGACCAGGATTTTTTCTTTGGTAGTTTCTCTAAAACTAGCACAATTTCTTTTTCTGAGGTGAAAAGATTTAAGATATCTGTTTAGCCTATTGTTAGTTTGGGTGTTATATATTTTTTAAAGTAACTTTGTATTTAATTTGTATTCTCAATTTTGATACAATAAAACTTTTCACAATAGATACTGATAATCCTTTTTATTTAAGTTTTGTTATGATTTCACCTTGTTTATTTGCTATTTTATTGATTTTTTTCTGTTCTATTCTTTTTAATTGGGTTGACTAAAGGTTTTTCTTTTCTTTTTTTGAAAGTCTTTTCAAAGTAGCATCTTTTAGTTTTATAATTTCCATACATTTTTGTGATGGTAATTTGAAGATCTTCCCTTCCCCTTAATAGGTCTAGGGAATTTGAAGATCTTCCCTATCTCTTAATGGACCTCAAGTAGAACACAATAGGAGGGGCTTGATTGGGTGGAGGTTTGTGTCTTCAGGAAGGCGCACACCTTTTGCTACTTTGTAACTAGGCAGTGGGTTGTGACATCTTCTGACCCTGAAGAAGGTTATATAATACTATGGGGTGAGGTTTTACTTTGGGTCTCACTTAAGGGAAGAGTTATGATTTGTCCAGATGAGACTCTGGGTAGCAGTTGAAAACCCAGATATTGGTGCTTCTCTCTCTGATAACTATCTATGTATGTAATGGTCAGACATCTAGAAGCCCTGTCTCTTAGTCTGTTGAACTGTGTTATTTTCTTTGTCTATATATATAATTTTTTTTTCCTGCTTGTAATTTCTGTTTGTATTTTCTGAAGTTCAGGGTGTTGGCTTCTTCCCCTGAATTAAGTGAATGAAATATGTGTTTGATTAAAGATTGTTAACCCCTTTTGAGTTGCTTTCCTTTAGAAAAGCAAATCAAAAAACCTGTGCTAGTAGCCTTCCTGGGTATGCTAGGGTGTTTGGTGTTAAAATTTTATCGAATCTAATTTATTTCTCCTCTGATTTTCAATATCTCCTCTGTTTTGCTTATTTTTTTGTTTGTATGGTTTCTGATTTTTAAATGTATACTGAGTTCATCAATACTTTCCTTTTCAATTTTGTTAATGTATATTTTTAGAATATAATTTTTTCCTGAGGACTGATCTGGCTATATCTCAAATTTTTTTGGTATGTTTTTATTATTATTATCTTTCACATAATCATGAATTATTCTATGATTTTGTTCTCTGTCTGTCATTATCTAGGTTTTCATTATTGATTCCATTTTCTTGTATGTCCTTTGTGCTCCTTTAATTGATAACTAGTTTTTATTGCATTATGGTTTCTAAAGGGTGTGCATATTCATTCATTTTAATTTCCTCTGATGTTCTAATGCACAATCAATATTTGTAAAAGTTCTATTTGTTGCTTTAAAATATTCATATTCTTCATTAGTCTCATTTAGAAGATTCTAGAAGTCTTTTAGAAGCAGCTATGTGGCATAGTGGATAGGCTCATCTTCATGAATTTAGAGGCAGACTCAGACATTTTCTACTTAGGTGACCCTGGGCAAGTCACTTAATTCAGTCTCAAAGAGTAAGCTGGAGAAGGAAATGACAAACCACTCTAGTACCATTGCCAATAAATCTAACCCTCCCCCCACAAAAAAAAAAATGAGCAACAAAGAGTCAGGTGTGACTGAACAACAAAAAGAAATCTTTTAACAGTACTTTCTCTAGCAATTTGTTCAGTTATTCATTTCTTTTTTATATACCTTTCCTGTAGATTTTTCCAAACCTCAGAGGAAGACAATGAAATCTTCTATTATTTTGTTACTGTTTATATTTTCTTGTAATTCAGCTATTTTTTCCTTTCTGGATTTAGATGTTATGGCATCTAACGCATATTAATTTAATATTGACATTGGATTATTGCCCATAGCTTCTATATAATATAATCTCCTTGTTTATTTATGTTTCAATTTTTTTTTGCTTTTTATGAAAACCTGATTACAACATTTTTTGAAACTGACCTGATTCATAAAAAATTTTATTCCAGTTCCTGATTTTTATTCTGTGTGTTTTTGACTTTTAGCTGTGTTTCTTGAAGGCAATAGATCATGAGATCTTGTTATCTTATTCAATCTCATTTTTTTTGGTTTATTTAATTTTTTAATCCATCCATATTTCAAATTATTAGAATGAAGTGTATATATTTTCTTCATTGGTCTTTAATGTTGTTTTACAATTAGGGGCATTTTTGTCCATTTTCCTTTTAAAAACAGTACTTTGTCTCTTTAATTATTTTTGCTTAATCTACCTTATGGTAACCGTATTCCCACAGGTTTCCTTCTCTTCAACATCAATAATACCTCCTCCCTCCTGTTTGTCACCTCTTTCCATAATTAAGGAGTTGTGTTTGTTGAGTTTTTCTTTCTTCCTTTCATTTAGTTTAATAATTCTATTTTCTCTCAATTAAGTAAAGTAAAATTCCCTTCTTTCCTTCAACTCCTATTTTTTTCTTTTGTTTTAGTTTTTGGATTTTTTCTAAAAAGTATTTCATTCACTCCTCTTTTTGTCTATTCAAAAAATTTTATTTTTTGAATCATGTTCATTTGTACCCATAGCTATTAATTGCTCTAGGGCTACAAAAGAAGGATTGTCAGTCTTTTAGTGTTGAAGAATAAAATTAATTGCTGAATAAATAGGTAATAGACATGAAATTGTTATGCTTCCATGACATGTTTTCCATGTTATCCATGCCTTGATGAAGACAAAGCATACTAGTTAAAGTCTGTGAAGAAAAAAAAAAGAATGAGTGTAAGAATGGGAGAGAGAAGTAGGGAGAAATAGTGGCATTGAGTGACAGTGCAAGCTTATGTTGAGAAAATTATATGGTTATTTAAGAAGCAATTAATCAGTGACAGTGGTTTGTGGGTGTTTCTGCATGCAAATCCCCAGCAATTTATTGATGTGTTCAAGTGTGAATTTCTGGATGGGCAGATTTGCTCCAGATTGAACTTCCACTTAGGGAGCATAAGAAAAAGGAGGTTTAAGGTAACTCAAGAGATGGACATCCTCAGTGTGTAGCTAGGTAGCTAAGGAAATAGAGTGAGGTCATAATTTTATCATATTCTGTTCTGATCAGATCATATCTGGTGTTGTTGTAGAATGTGAAATCAGCTGTGCAACATGGTTTCAAAAAGAAAAAGAATAGGGCCTTAGGCTACATTGATGGATCCCTAGTATTCAAAAGAAGAGAAAAGATAATTCTGTTATCCTCTAACCTTGCCATATTACATAAAGGATGAGATTCAGTTCTGGATGCCCTTTTTTAAGAACTCTGACAAGCTAGTTCATGTAGATAAGAGAACAAATGGAGAAGTATCATATGAAGCCATATGAAGATGACTTTAAAGAACTGGGGAAGTTTAATTTGGATATTAAAAGAACTAGGAGGGCATTGTAGATGTCTTGAATTATATGTCTGTGGCACAAAGGATTGGACTTTGCTTGATTTCAGAGGTCAGAGCTAAGAATAATGATTGGCAGTCCCAATGCTTTCTCCACAAAGTTATTCCAGCATCTGGGAAGAGAAATGTAGTATTTGAATTCAGTTCACTTCAGCATGTGTCAGACATTATGCATTGCAAGTTGGGTACAAAGTACAAAACAGAAACAGTCCCTACCCTCAAAAACCGAATAGCAATAGATAAGAGTTCCCAGTCATTTTCATGTGGGAAAATAGAATACTAGAAATTAAGTTGGGGAGTATACAAGTGAACACAGTGAGAAAGTGAATATGTATTAGTGAGTCCATAATATTACAGGTAATGTTAGAACTATAATTCAAACACAGATCTTTTGACTTCCAAATAAGAATGTGCTGTCTCCAGTTTTGAGTCACTCACAAAAAACAATTGTTAAATTTTCATCGGGACAATTTACATCTTTTTTTATCAAATGCTTTATTAACTTCTAGTTTACATCATTCATTTCCACAAGATTTTGAGTTACAAATTTTCTTCCCGTTTTTCCCCTACCCACCACCCCAAAATAGTGATCCCACTGGATATCCCCTCCTCCAATGTGCTCTCTCCCATATCTTGTCCCATACCTACTCCAACTTTCCAGTAGGGCACAGTGGATCTCTATGTCCCAGTGCCTGTATATCTTATTTCCCAGTAACATGTAAAATAATATTTAAAATAGTACTTATATATATTAAACATTTGATTTTAAAACTTTGAATTCCAGACTCATTCTCTTCCTCCCTTGTCACCCACCCTTACTGGGGAAGATAAGCAATTCAATATAAGTTGTACATATGTAGCTAAGCAAAATATTTACATAGTGTATATATTGTGAAAGACTGACTATATTTCCCTCCATCCTATCCTACCTCAAACTTGTTTTATTCTCTACTTTGATCCTCTCCCTTTTCAAAAGTGGGTAGTTCCAACTTCCCTCCCCACAGCCTGCCTTCTCTTCCATCATCCCCTTCTCATCCCCTTCCCCCCTACTCTCCTGTAGGGTGAGATACCCTATTTAGTGTGTATATCATTCCCTCCCTAAGCCAAATTCAATGAGAATAAGGTTGACCCATTCCCTTTTAACTTCCTGTTCTTCCCCTCCATTGCATTCTTCCCCTCCCCTCACCTCTCCTATATGAGATAGTTTATCCCATTCTGTCTCTCCCCATCTCCTTTCATTTTATTCCTCTCTCACCTCTTAATTTCACCTTTTAAGTACCGTCCCTTCCTATTAAATTGGTTCTGTGCCCTCTATCTATTTATACTTGTACATATATATATACACACACTCACATGTGTTCGTATGCCCATATACTCTCTCATATAGACATATATATGTATGTGTGTGTGTGTATATATACACACACACACACACACACACATATTTCTATTCCCTTCAACTATTCTCATACTGAGAAAAGTTTCATAAGTTACAATGATCATTTTTCCATGTAGGAATGTAAATAGTTCAACTTTGCTAAGTTTCTTATGATTTCTTTTCCCTGTTTACCTTCTCATATTTCTCTTGCTTCTTGTATTTTTTCTATTTTCAATTTTTCTATTCAACTCTGGTTTTTTCAGCAAGAATGCTTGAAAGTCCTCTATCTCATGGAATGACCACATTTTCCCCTGAAACATGATATTAAGTTTTACTGGGTAGGTGATTCTTGGTTTTAATCCCAGCTCCTTTGACCTCTGGAATATCATATTCCAAGCCTCTCTGGAATATCATATTCCAAGCCCTTCAATCCCTCAGTGCAGAAGCTGCCAGATCCTGGGTTATCCTGATTGTGTTTCCACAATATTCGAATTGTTTCTTCCTGGCTGCTTGTAATATTTTCTCCTTGATCTGGGAATTCTGGAACCTGGCTATAATATTCCTAGGAGTTTTCTTTATGGGACCTTTTTCAGGAGGTGATTGGTAGATTCTTTCAACCTCAATTTTGCCCTCTGGTTCTAAAACATCAGGGCAATTTTCCCTGAGAATTTCTTAAAGGATGATTTCTAGGTTCTTTATTTGATCATTGCTTTCAGGTAGTCCAATAATTTTAAAATTATCTCTCCTGGATCTATTTTCCAGGTCAGTGGTTTTTCCAATGAGATATTTCACATTGCCTTCTATTTTTTCATTTGTTTGGATCTGTTTAATAGTATCTTGATTTCTCATAAAGTCACTGGCTTCTATTTGCTCCAATCTAATTCTGAAGGAATGATCCTCTTCTGTGAGCTTTTGAAATTCTTTTTCCATCTGGCAAATTTGGCTTATTAAGGCATTCTTCTCCTCATTGGCTTTTTGAGCCACTTTTGCCATTTGAGTTAGTCTATTTTTTAAGGTGTTATTTTCTTCAGTCAGGTTGTTGACTCTCATTTCATAATTTTCTTGCATCATTCTCATTTCTCTTCCCAATTTTTCCTCCCCTTCTTTTATTTGGTTTTCAAAATCCTTCTTAAGGTCCTCTATGGCCTATAACCAGCTCATATTTTCTTGGAAGCTTTTGGTGCAGGAGTTCTGACTTCACTGTCTTCCTCCTGTTCCATGCTTTGATCCTTTTTGTACCCAAAAGAGGAGTGTAAAGTTGGGTTGCTCTTCTTGCTTTGCTTCTCTTGTTTGCTCATGTTGCCACTCAATTACTTGAGTTTTGGGCTTTTTGCCACAGTAGGAATCTGCTACCAGACAGGGGAGCTTCATACCAAATGCGGGGTTTTTGTCACCTGCCGAAAGTATTAGTTGGGTGCCCTCTCTGAAGCCTCCACACTCTCTGGCAAGCTGGTCGCACACCCCAGGACCTCCACCCTAGATTGCAATCCAGATCCAAGCAGGTTTAAGCAAGAGCAATTACCCCTCAGAGTGGTTGCTTGGTCCCCCTATAATCTGCAGACCAGGAACTGAAGCTGCCACGTGGCAATGGCTGCACGGCCAAGGCGACTTGGCGTTCAGCGGATAAAGGCCGACCACACTCCCAAAGTACCAGATCCCAAAGTCCACACTGCACTGACCTCTCACTTTGTCCTTAGCTTCTATGTGTTGATAATTCTGAAAACCACCACAGCTGCTGGTGATCTGGAGTCTCTCTTGCCAGGGTCTGGTCAGGCCCACCCTGAGGCTAAAACCTCTTACTGTAGCAGGACTGGGCTTGGCTCCCAGAGTGCTGTGCTGGTTGCTTCCTGCCGGCCTGTCCTCAGTGGGAGGTTAGCTTCTGTGTGTCATTTTGTGGATTCTGTAGCTCCAAAGTTTGTTCAGAGTCACCTTTTATATGAATTGGAGGAGGTGGGAGCAGGAGCCCTGTGGAAGTCCTGTTTTTACTCCACCATCTTGACTCCCAAGAACATTTATATCTTGACAGACATTAAAATCAAGGTTTGATTTATTGTTTCATTGACTATTTAGACTTAAGAAAGTGATGAAAAAAATTATGATACTATAAATTAAACTTTAAAATGTATCATATACACAGTTTAACTTTCTAAAGAGCAAGTTGTTAAACATTTAGCAGCGCACTCTACTCCAAAACCAGTGCTCTTTCTACTGCATGTCATAGTTTCTTAAGTCTAGTCCTTTCTTGTGTAATGGGGTTTGATACTTGAATAGGCCACCTAAGATAATATCACTCAGGGCAAACTCTTGGAAACCTGCTTCAGGGAGAATGGAGTAATGGCAAATGTATGGACATCGTCTGTTGGTCCATTTCATTTTTGGAAGCATCCTTTTCCACTGACTTTATGGCTATGAGTATAGGTATCTAAAATGCCTTGCTAACCTATTGCAAGGAAATGGGAAAGGCTTTCTGCTGCATTTGAGTCTTATGGTGAAGGGTTTCTTTATTTACACAAGGTAGTAAAGGGGAGGACCTGAGGGCTGCCTCATTTTCATACCCACCTTTAACCCCAGGGTACAACCAATCCACCCAAGAATTTAACCTTTTCCTCTAATCTTTTCCATGATAGATGCATGGAGCAGACCCTCTGATCTGTCACTGAGCACAGGCCATGGGGATCCTGGAGTGCAGGAATCCAGGCTATGATTCAGTCAGCCTAAAAGTGAAACCCTGAAAGAAAGCACTGTCTCATTTCTGTAATTTTATCCCTGACAACTAGTACTGTGCAGAGCCATTAGGAAGCACTTAATACAAATTTATTGATTGATTGAATGTAACTTTCTTGAGGGCAGGCATCATCTCATTTATATTTGTATCCCTAATATTTAGCAAAATGTTTAGGATAAAGTGAATTCTTTTCCTCTCTGGCACTAATTAATTTGCCTTTCACTTTTTTAATGGACAATTTTATATTTCTAACAAGATGGGGTAGCACATTAATTCATGATGATTTTCCTTCTGGCATTGATATTCCTATTTTGTATTTCTTACATGCTTTGACAAGAACTTAATCAAGGGCAGGCTCCTCTTGCCCTTGTACTTTTACATAGTTTGTTGTTTAGCTGAGTCCAGAGCCTTCTGGAAACCTCTTTCCATTATCTACAGGCATCTGTTCTATAAATCAAGGGGATTTAAATTAGACCTGCCTGCCTGTAGCTAGTTGTGAGCCAGCCACAACCCTGGTTCAGCTAGATTTAATTAGGGCTCTGGTGGAGCTTCGTGTCTTTCCTCACCCTGTTCTTGGTTAGGTCTAGCAATACCCTAATGTGGGGCAGTGGCGATGAGCTCCAGGGATACCACAGGAGTGGGGATTTCCCACTTTCTACCACTCAGAGTTGGCCTAGATTGTCTGCATGATACTGAACAGGATCACCATAGGCCCACAGGCCCACTTCCACCCACATGGATGCTAATTTTAGATGCCTGTGGAGAAAGGGTGACCACTTCTTATTTCCAGAACTAGTTATCATCTGAGTCAGCAAAGCTGTGCTTGGACATTTACTCTGGCCTTTACATATTCATTTGAAAGGAGAAGAAACCAATGCCCTGACTTCACACTCAAAGTCCCAGAATGAACCCGGGGCTCTTTTGGTTCTATTCCTCTCTAGTTCTTTCCCCAAAGAGATCAACAGTGTTTTCCTCTTACAGTCCAACAGCTCTTAAACCTGGACTGGATTTAATGAAACCTCTTCTCTCCTAGTTTAAAAATAAATTCTATAGTTGAAACAAATAGGCCCTTACTTCAGCCTCCTTTCTATTTTTGTAATTTTTGAGATACACTAAATGCTCCTTGATTTTTATATGCTAGTTTTTCCAGCATATAATTTCTGACAAGTTTGAAGAGCAGCAGTTTGTGATGAGGCAGCACTACTTGAGGCAATCCCAAGAAATAACCTTTTCTCCACACTTTTTTTGCCTATCCAATGCGGTACAATCACCGTTCCAGGATGAGTTACTTCAACCATCACCTTTTGGCTAAGTGGATGACAGCGTCCCAAACTTAGAGAAACTTAGCACTCCTGGGGCACTATGATCTCTCTGTCTCTCTCTGCCTCTCTGTCTCTGTCTCTCTCTCTCTCTCTTTCATCTGATGTTCAGAAGAATCTGGGTTCCATACAGGGACTTTTTTATTTCTTTTTAGAACCAATGACATTCTCTCTGTAAAATATCTCATCTGTCTGATGCTATTTTGTAAAGACTAAGCAGATTCGTATTGATTACTTGAAATGTCCTTTTGTCTCTGTGATTATATAGAAGCAAGACATCTGATAATTCTTTGACAGAATCTTTATATAAGTAACATTCACTGGAAGACTAAAATGGCTGAAATTTAATTATTTTAATTTACTATCAAATGGCTATAAAGTACATTTACTAAAGCTTAATCATTTGAATCGGAAAATAAAATGACATTTTATTTTCAGAAAATTTTACTGTACTTATTTGAACAAGGAACAATTTAGAGGCATTTGAGAATTTATATAAGACATTTTTTGTCATAAACTTTTCTAACTCCATTTTGAATCAAGGAGAATTAGCCTACTACTTATTAAGCACCGACTATATACCAGGCACTGTGCTAAGCATAGTAGGAAGAAAGGCACAAGGCAGTCCTTCCATTGGTTTCACAATCTAATGGGGGAAGATAAGCAGTAAAAGTGAGGTAGGACAGTATCCCACGAGGGGGCATGATGAAATTTCAGAGGAGTGCAGAAATGAATTGGCTGGCCTCTTTTAACCAAGGATCTGGGAGAAGCTCTCCACCCTCTCTGATCAGAAGGAAGGAGGGGCAAGGGGTGTCCACCTTTTCTGAAAACTTAGAGGATTATCTATCAAGGCAGAAGTATTCACATCAAGAATGGTTCTATAACTCTTTGTTTAGAATAAAGCTGTAGTCTTTTGAAGGAATATCTTGGGCAATTACTCTGAACTTTACATATTTATTTGAAAGTTCTGGGGCAGTTACTTGTGTTAAAGTGTGACCATTACAAGGAAAACCGTATTAAAGTATTACTACCACACAGAAAACTCACATCTGTATATGATCATGGGTTCCATCCATGCAGGCCTGTTCTAGCCTTGCTGGCTGCTGATGCCTTACATTTTACCACTCTGTGCTTGGCTCAGTCTCCCTCCCACTTCCTTAAGGTCTTTCCAAACTCATTAATCCCTGTTGATGACCCGGAATTTGTTTATGGGACTCACTTATGTAAGTAACTCCTGACATGTCATTAATGTGGTAGGTCAAATAACACAAGTTATATTTGGAATTACGAATATGTTAGAGTCTCTAATGAAGGTTAAACAGTCTTTTGATTTAACAACAGATTTTCTTCTCCAGAATATTAAATCTTTAGCAAAAATCAGAATATCTTATTGATACTAACCTTAATGTCTTAGTTAAAATGGCAATTTGCATCATAATGGATCATCCAAGGTTTTGTAGACATTTAAGTAGCATCAGTATTGGATTTTGTATCCCAGATCATGGGTAAAAAGTGTTTAACTTCACAGAGTAAGGGGAAAAAATGGTGCCAGTATGGTTTAATTGAGGATGTGTGTGTGTGAAGGTAACTATGACCCTCAGGTAGTGTTTGACCCCATCATTACTTTAAAGAAATAGTAGTCAAAAAATCTGAGAATCAAAAAGTGGGAGAATGAAAGGGTGGGGAGGAGGAAGGAGGGCAAGAGAACTTTGTTCAGGCTGGGGAGCTTCCTGGTGACATTTCAGTGCTGAGGCTTACTAACCACAGCTGATTCAAAGGAGTAAGGTTACCTTGTAGGGGCCTCTCAGAAGGAATACCACAAGCCAGAGCAGTGGAGACTAGGGGCTCTATTGGCCACTGTTCTGGTAACCTGATTAATGCAGAAGGCTTTATTTCACTCGAAACATGTTAACAGTTACTCAAGTGCTGCATATTTGGGGAATTACCTACCGAGACCAAATTATTCACTGCAAGAACAGCACTGTAGCTCCTGAGAAGTTCAACTATTTAGACGCTATCAAATAAATATCTGAACTGCATTAATAGACACTACAGCATGACTGTCTGCATTGGGAAGCACCAAATGGAAGAAAATAAGCTGTTCTTTGCTTTGATGTGACTTCACTACACCCAAATGTGCAGATAAAAGGCTGTCTACTATTTATTATGAAATTACTGGAAAAAATTAGAACCCCTTAGGGTTTACTCAGATCCTGCAAATTAGCTAGAGTATATTTCATCATCGCTTCCTTCTGTACAATGGCATGCAGGGCAAACAAAAGCCATGCCAATAGGGGCTCAGATTTCATCTAGATAGAATCTCTGAGAGGGGGGAGGAAGAAAATTCCCCAGCCTCAAAAGTGCAAGGGAAGGAGAGACAGAGTACAGACTGAGGGATTTGAGATATTTTCTTTCTTCTGCTGATCCAAGGCAGGAAAAGGAAGGTGAACTTCCTAGCAGTCAGTACTGCAATCTGCCCTTTGGGATAGCAAGAGAAAAGATAGCACCTTGAACCCTGCAGGGAATAATTGGAAAAGTGTGTTTTGGGGGGGGGAGGCTTTTCTTTTTAATCTTAATGCCCCCACTGATAGTTGGGTCTCATCAGCACCACATTCAGGCAGCAGGAATTACTAAGCATTCACAGAGCTAACCCTAGGAATGGGCATTTAGGACATTGCCAATGAGTGGTAAACTTAGGAAGCACCAACATAAATTTCCAGGGGACTCCCCTGCCAACTTCTATCCAATTATCAGCAGGGATAACTCCTGCCCCTCAGGGGCCATAATTTTGTAGGATGGAAACCTCAGGGTGAGGAGAAACACAGTGCAGAAGATAGAGTACTAGATTCGGACCCCAAAGACCTCAGTTTGAATACCACCTCTTATACTTGCTAACTGTGCAAACCTGGGCCAATCTTACTCTTTGTACCTGTTTCCTCATCTGAAAAATGAGGGACTTGTATGCCCCTTATGTGCCTTCTAGCTCCCTAGATAATCCTGGGATTCCTGGATGTGATCCCTAGCAAAAAAGTTAGCCCAGATGAAGAACTCTCTACCTCATTCAATTGCTATATGTGTATGTGTGTGTGTGCGTGTGTGTGTGTGTTTGTCTGTCTCACAATTCTTAGTGCAGTTTTCAGCTTTAACAGCTTAATGTTGCCTAAGATGTCAAATCTCTGAACAAATCTCTTGACTGGGTTGAGTTTGATATGCTGAGAGATAGACCCTGCATTTGAAGAATTTACTGTACACTTGGTGAGAGAAAATAAATTTGTATAGACTTTCAAATAAATTACAAAGTAATATCAGAGAAACATGGATGATGTTCTTGTTGTTCATTGAGAAAATATGGATGTATTGTAATCTACTCCCATAGAGGGAAAACCTGAATGCACAATGATGCTCATAGATGTGTAGAACCAAAGACAAAATGATAGTAAAAAAAAATAAGTAAACATATACACTTCAGTCAGTAAATTAATATTCATAAAGCAGGGGTATCCAGGTAGCACAGTGAGTAAGAGCACCTGCTCCAGTGTCAGGATGACCTGGGGATCGAATCCGGGCTCAAATACTTAGCACCACACCCAGAAATAACTGGCCGTGTAACCTTAAGCTTAAAAAATTAAAAATATTCATAAAGCATCTACTATGAGCCAGGCATTATGCTAAGTGCTAGAGATACAAAAAGAGACAAAAGACAGTCCCTGCCCTCAAGGAAGTCACAGTCTAATAGGGGAGACTTCTAGGGTGAAACAAAACACAGGGAGATCAAGAGAACAGGTTGACCAAGGAAGATTGCTTGAGGTAAATATTTTCTTTAGCAGATTATGGAGGAAGATTATGGAATTTCAGAGATGAGCAAATAGATTATTATGAGGGAAGGGAAAGGAAGGGAAGGGGGAGAGGAACAGGGTATTTGGGAAGAAAAAGGGAAGGGTATATGTACGTGTGTGTGTGTGTGTGTGTGTGTGTGTGTGTGTGTGTGTGTGTGTGGAGGAAGCCTACAATTCTATGTAGCTAAAACTGACTGTGCAGATTTGTCCTGGAGAGCCAGGTGAGGAAGAAATAAGCCACAATAATGTTGATGAGACTGGGTCAGTGGGAAAAGAAACTGGTAAGTTGCAAAGGTGAGAGTTGGTGAGTAGCCTAGAAAGATAAGCAGAATAGAAGAATTCAACTTTGTGAGGTACTGCACTGGCCACCTAGTCCAAGGCATCCTTGAACAAGAATACCATCTATAATATGCTAGACAAATGATTACCTAGTCTTTGCTTGAGCACCTTTAGTGAGAGTGAACTCAATAGTTCTAAAGACAATCTGTTCTAATACTGATAGCTCTAATTGTTCAGAAGTTTGTCTTGAATTCAAAACTAAACTTTCCTCTTTGTAACTCTTATCTCTTCCTAGAGAGGCAGTAGGGAAGTGAAAAGGGTGTTATATTTGGAATTAGTGGATCTGTGTTCAAATCTCAACTCTGCCATTTATTGTCCATGTGACCTTGGGCAAGTTACGTGACCTTCTTGGGCCTCAATTTGTAAAGTTAGTAGGTTTGACTAGACAGTCTCTGAGATCCCCTCCACCTCTAAAACTCTGCTTGAAAAGCCTGCTACTAGTCCCTGGAGTCAAACAAAACAGGTTGAATTTTTCTTCCGTGTGATTGATTACCCTTCAAATATTTGGAGAGATCTATCATGCTTAGCTATTTTTTTCTTTCTGAATTCAGACACTATGGCATGTACATATTGTCTCTCCCCATATAATATGAGTTCCTCACAGGTAGACACTATTTCTTTTTTTTTCTCTTCGTATTCCTCTTCCCTAGCATAGGACCTGACCTACAGTGAGCCCATAATAAGTGCGTTTTGATTGATTGATGTACACAGAGAAGTAAATCAAAGGTAATTGGAGAAGGAAGGGAACCGGAACAACTGGCAGGATCAGGGATGGCTGTCAGCAGGAGGTTGTGCCTCAGGGGACACCTACATGCAGCTTCAATCACATGGACCGAGGAAGCCTTGCAGTCTGTTATTGAATATCCAGGTGAATGTTTGGAGGATTTAAGCCTGAAATACTTAGGCATAAAACACTGAAATAACTTTGAGTGATGTGTTGTATGTCTACAGGTGCTCTGAAGCATGTAGCAATGCACTAATGATATGGAAATATTGAGTCAAAAGTTTTTCAAAGATTACAAATCTCTGTTCATAAGCATTGTGGATGATTACAAAGACAGAAGAATCTATACATCCTCTAAGGAACATAGAAATGACCTTTCCTTTGCATTACTCTCTAACCTGGGTATTTATCAATCAGCCAGGGATTTTCTGATTCAACAAAGAATTTTCTTCTTAAAATAAAAACCTCTTTATGTAATCTACCTAAAAGTTAAACTTGAACCTGTTGTGAAATAAAACAAATATATTCTCTACATGAAGAGAGGCCATACTCAGGAAAATAATCTCTGGTCTCTTGATTTTTGCTCCAAGTGTTGTACTGATTATAGGATAAGCTTGGTCATTATAAAACAGAAGAGTTGCCTTATGATAAAACCATCAAATATTGGAAGTGACTGATGAAGGATATTGGTTTTGATGAAGCACCGGAGGGCTAGCATAAGAATCATTATTAAATTTCAATACAAGCTTCTTAAAGAATAGGGTTTCACAATGCATCTCACAATAGAGATATACAAAGCTAAAATCTGATTAAGGTCTTCAATATCCTTTACATATTTAAAGTATCATATCTTCTTTTTTATTTCAACAAATTGTTGACAGTGACAGAGCTAGTTTAGGTTAATGGTACTTCTAAGTAGGCAAGGAAATATTGGTAGTGAAGCAATGGATTTCCTGAGCTCTTGAAGAACAAAAGGGAGACCTAAAAGGGTATGGGATTACTCAGGATCGCAAAATTTAGAATGAGAAGAGATGGTAGGGACCACCTGGTCCAACCTCATATATACATATATACATACATATTACAAATATGTGTGTATGTATATATGTGTCCGTGTGTGTGACAGACATTAAGTGGCAGAGCTGGAACTCTAGGCATCTAGGTGGTATTGGTCAGTTGGTTGTTGTCCTAAGTGCTCAGAGAGGACCAAAATGACAACACTATGTTTCACTGTGGCTGATCAGACAAATAAGAGCTTGGAATCTCTGCAACAGATTGGGCACAAACGGTCCATATGAACATTTAGAGATGTCTCAAAGTTGAACTTCTCACATTTCTTTTGAGCTACTGCAATGTGTGTGTGTGTGTATGTGTGTGTGTGTGTGTGTGTGTACACAGAGCATTGAAGTCAGAAAAACCTGAATATCAATACCACCTCCGAAACTCGCTAATTGTGTGACTCCGGGAAAGTCACTGAATCTCTCTGTGTCTCTGCTTCCTCATCTGTAAAATGAGAGTGATGATAGAACCTATCTCATAGGGTTGATGTGAGGATCAGAAGAGATCACATGTATGGCCCTTTGCAGGCCATATTGTTGTTGCTGTTCATTTGTTCAGTCATATACGACTCTCTGTGATCCTTTGGACCATAGCATGCCAGGGCAATACTGTCCATGGAGTTTTCTTGGCCAAGATACTGGAGTTATTTGCCATTTCCTTCTGTCTACACTCTCTACTATGATACGTCTGTCCTGGGTAGCCCTGCATGGCATAGCACATATTTTCATTGAAAGGTTGCAGACCTTATAATGGTGTGTAAGTGCTAGCTACTGAAGAAATTGAGGAGATTAGGACACTAAATAGTTAATTGTAGGAACTGAGTGAACCATATTGACTCCATCTTGTGACTCAGTGCTGGGGCCAGCTCAGTTCCTTTTCTATTCAATTATGGGTCCAGTTCAATTTCTGTTTTGTAAGGAAAATTCATTCAATTGTGGGAATTGGGAGAAAACCTAAATTGTATTGTTTGAACCTAGTGCTACATGATTGGAAAAGTGGACCACTTCTCTCTGCTAATTAGAGACCCTTAATCAAGGACCTAGATGATGTTGACCAGAAACGTGGTCACTTCTAAAGACTGATACAAGTCTCCCAGTTATACATCTCAAGCAACCCATATGTTTTATCTGAAAATTGGCCCTGTACTGTTCAATTGGTTATTGTCTTTTCACTGTTTACAGACACTTGCGGGGAGTGGGATACCTCTTTTATCTGAATCCAGGTAATTGTACCTGTTCACTCTCCCCCCCCCCCCCAACTTGGAAAGTCCCTAACCTTTCCTCCAATTAGAAATCATATTATCTGATATTGTCTTGTTTTCTTTTGATTAATTTGGCTTATTTGTTTAATAATTTTTAATGTATAAGTTTGTTTCCCCCTGTATTTAGCATCCAGTGCCAAAGCCACAGAAGGTTTTTAGTCATAATTTGTTGTGTAATTGCCATGTATTGCTTAAGAAATTGATAAGCTTGGAAGAGCAAACTTTGTTTCCTCAGTCATTTCATCTTTCACCCACAACACTGCTATTTTGACTTCAAATGTAGTACTCCTTCTAACACGTTACACTACTTTTCTTCCTTTCTTTCTTTTTTTGAGGGGGGAATGCAGGACAATTGAGGAAAAGTGGCTTTCCCAAGGTCATATGGCTAGTAAGTGTTAAGTGTCTGAGGCCAGGTTGGAACTCAGGTCCTCCTGACTCCAGGACTGGTGCTCTATTCACTGCAACACCTAGCCACCCCGCTACACTAATTTTCAATAGTCATCTGTAAAATTGGGCTAATAATTCTTGTACTACTGCCTTCCTCACCAGGTTGAGTGAGCAAAAGTTCTTTGTTAAACTTAAATGTTCTCCTCCTTTCTCTCCTCTTCACTTTTCTTCTTCTCTCCTTATATCATCCTCCCCTCTATCCTTAATCTTATCTTCTGTAAAAGCATAATTGTATAGTAATGGAAAAAATACATTAAAAAGTTAAGAAATCAATCAGTTTGAGGTTTATTTCAAGATCTCTTGATGATTAGCTGTTGGCATCAGCACCTAGTTAGTTATGTAAATTAATAATAATTATTGAAACTGTTAATGAATTTATATCACTTAATTTATGACCCAGACCCCACTTAAATTTAAGGTTGTACAATTTCTACCTTTAACCTAGTGAAAGGATAATTAGGCATATTTATATTATACCATGTTGTATTATATTATTACAGATATGTTATTGTTCAAGTTTGATTCCTCTATACATTTTCTGAAAATGTCTATTTAGCAGAATGTTTGAACATTTAGATTTTAGCAACCAACAGATAATCATAGACTTAATAATCACAGGGCTGAAAGGATAGGTCATCTAATCCAACTCTCCTATAACAATCCTGTATAAGTGGCCTTGTAATTTTTTCTGAAACATCTCCAGGGATGCAAGTTCACTCATTGATGACTCATCCAACCATTCCATTTTTGGATCACTCTAATTATTAGGATGTTCATCCTAATGTGGCACTGAAATCTCTCCTTCCTTTGTACCCCCACTTAAACTTCCACTTGTCAACCCTATTTCTGCCTCTGAGACAAGAAGAAGAAATGTATAACTTCCTCCACATGTAAATATATAAATAGCTAACATTTATATAGCACCTACTATGTGCCAGGCACTATGATAAGCCCTTTACAATAATTATCTTATTTGATCCTCACAAAAACCCTGGGAAGTAGGTGCTATTAGAATCTCCATTTTACAGTTGAGGAAACCAGTGGTTATATGACTTGCCTAGGGTCTACTCTTCAGTTGTTTCAGTCGTGTCCGACTCTCTATGACCCAGTTTAGGTTTTCCTTGGAAAAGATACTGGAGTTTGCCATTTCCTTCTCCAGGTCATTTTACAGATGAGGAAACTGAGGCAAGCAGGCTTAAGAGACTTGCCTGTGGTCACACAGCTAGTAAGTGTCTAAGTGTGGATTTGAACTCAGGTCTTCCAGCTCCATTCCTGGTGCTCATCCACTGTGCCCCTTAACTGCCTTTGCCTAGGGTCACACAGCTAGTCAATGTCTGAGGCTGGATTGGAACCTAAATCTTCCTAATTTCAGGCTCAGTGCTTTCTTCCACTGTACCACTGAGCTGTCCCTATATATTCGAAAAATAATGACAAGATCTACCCCTAGTTTTCTCTTAGCTTTCCTACCTAGCTCTTTAATTGTTTCTCATAAGAAGATGGTTTTGAGGAACCCACAACCCCTTCTCTCCTGTTCTAGGAGACCAGACCATGAAAGTCTAGGTCAGAGCCTGGATGTTATCCAGAGTCAGTTGCCAAGGAAAAATAACAGTAACGTAAGAACTCAGTTTTGAAATGAAAATTGCCAATGGTAACTCTCATTTATTTTAGGTTTAATACTAAGCATTTTCATTGCATGGAGTTTCTGGATTTGAGTAGTCTTAACTGTATATGTAAATGCAATATACTTCTGTTCTTATGCAATCTCCTTTCTGCCACCATCTCTGTAACTACATTTTTTTTTATCACATGTGATCTTGTTAATCTCCCTGTTAATTCTAAATACACCTGGCCTCATTTAAAGCCACTGCTGTTACCTAGCTAACTGGAGAGAATTTTCCCACTACCACTGGCGGCTTAATTTGAAGTATGGGAACCAGGTAATTAAAGGTTGAAATGCTGTCAGAGAGTTGTGAGTTACTAGATGCATTGTCTAATTCAAAGTAAGTGCTGAAAAGGAGTTCTAAGTGAACCTGGCAGCTGTATCATAATAACAGCTTGTATTATCAATCAATCAATCAACAATAATCTATTAATCACATCCTATATGTCAGGAGCTGTGCTAAGTCCTGGGGATATGAGTATAAAGAATGAAACAATCCATATTCACAAGTAACTTGCATTCTAATGGGAAGAAATAACAAGTGTATATAGAAATATACACCATATTAGAATAAAATCAATAAAATACAAATATTTACAAAGCAGTTAAATAGAAGATAGTTCAAAAGGAAGGGCACTAACATTTGGGGTGGGGCAGGAAAGATTTTGTGACTTAAAAGAAGAAGGGACTCTGAGGAAGAGATAAGGAGGGAATGCATTCCAGTGATGGGGGGTGGCCAGGGCAAAAGAGAAGATGGAATGTGAAATGAGGATAAGAGAAATGCTGTTTGGCTAGATCACACACAGAGTGTGGTAGAATGAATAATGTTCAATAAGAACAGAATGATAGGTTGTGGCCAGGCTGTGAAGAGCTTTAAAAGCTAAGCAGAAAAGCTTCTATTTTATCCAGGAGGCGATAGGAAGACACTGGAGTTTGTTGAGTGGAATAATGACATGGTCAGATATATGCTTAAGGAAATTACTTTATCAGCACTATGAAGGATGAATGGACTGGAACAGGAGAGAGGCTCGAAAGGGGAGACTCAAAGTGAGGGGCTTTTGTATTGATCTAAGAGAGTTTAATGAAGTGTAGCTTCAGTGGTTGCTGTATGATTAGAGAAAAAGAAGATGTAAGGGATGATGTTGAGGTAGAAACAGTGATATTTGGCATCTGATTTGATTTGTAGGGTAATAAAGAGTGAAAAAATCCGGGATAATGCCAAGATTATGAAAATCCAGGATAATGCCAAGATTATAAAGCTGGGAGACTAGACTGATATAAACAGGTTAAGTTCAGAAGACACGTGGTTGGTAAGGGGAGGGTGGGCACAGAGAATGAGTGCTATTTTGTCCATACTAAGTTTGAGATGTCTCTGGGACAATGAGTTTAAAATGTCCAATAGGCAATTCATGAAGCAGGGCTAAAGTTTAGGAGAGAGATTAAGGCTGAATATATATAGGTTGGTGAGTCATCCACACAGAGATGGTTAAATCCATGAAGATTGGTGGGATCACTAAGGGAGAAAGTGTAAGGGAAGAAGAAAAGAAGGCCTAGGACAAAAACCATAAGGAATTCCTATAATTAGGTGGCAAATTTTATTGAGAAGCCAGCAAAGGAGACTGAGGAGTAGTCAGACAGATGGGTAGGAGGAGAACCAGGAGAAAACAGCACGACAAAAATGCAGAGAAGAAAGACTGTTCAGAAAGAGATGAAGCACTTACCTCTGGGCGTCAAGTTTTCTCATCTTTAAAATTAGAGGAGACTAGAAGACCCTAAATTCTTTTTTGGTTCTAATTCTGTGATCCTACAATTCTTTATTTAATAGCCTAAACCCATACATGAGTCTAAGAATTATAGAATCTGAACTGGAAAGCATCTTGGAGTTCATCGCATTCAACTCCCACCTTCCCATTTTATAAATGAGGAAACTGAGGCCCAGCATAGTAAGTGACTTGCCCAAGGTCACATGGGTAATGTGTCAGAGTTGGAATTTAGCTGCAGATTTTCTGAGAAAAAAAAATTAGGGTTATGCTGGAGCCAGATCAAACAAACTTGTGAGGAGAGCCTGTTGTTAAATTTTCAGTGTGAGCATTTATAACTCAAAAATCAGTTAATTGCTACAAAGCAATTCTAGGGCTTGATTTATTGTTTTGATTGCCTAGTCTTAAGAAAATATTAATGATAAAATTAAGTCTGTTAATGAACTTTTCCCCCCTCCCAAGAGTCCTGTTGTTAAACATTTACCAACATACCCCTGAATCTTGTGCTTCCACTATTTCTTAGTAATAATAATAAATAATAATAATGATAACTAACATGTAGGACTTACTGTGCTAAGTGCTTTACAATTATTTCATTTGATTCTCACTATAACCCTGGGAGGTAGGTGTTATCATTATTCCCATTTTCAGTACCCTTCTCTCTAACCCCCTCTACCTGCCCTTTCCTACCTTGGCCGCACTACTGTAGCAATAGAATCAGGCTACAGATGACTGAGGGCTGTTCTGTACTGCCTGGTGGAGAACCTGCTTCTGAAGAGTTTCTCAGTATTTGGTCAGGCTGGCCCTCAGATACAATCTATCACCTGGGCTTTAACTGCATTCTTCTCCAGATGACACATCCTAATGAATGGAAAGAACCCAGAAACAATCCCTCCATCCCAATTTCTCTTACAAATTTAGAAGTCTCCTTTGCAGTAAAGAAAGACATAAAGATCCAAATGTGAAGCTTCAGCAGGATGAACAATTCCTCTATCAACATTTTGCCCTCACCTGAAAAAACCAAAGACCTGATTCAAATCCCAGCTGTTGGGCTTCCTGAGATTAGTTTAAAGAAAATAGAATGAGCATTGCAAAACACACTGACCTAGAAAGGGGATTGTTTGCATCAGCTTGTCAAATGAAGGTAAACACCATTCATATAACTGGTTCACTTTTGAAAGAAAAAACCAACACATTTGCCTGGGAAAGGGGGATTGATTGAAGGTGTTCTAATAGACGGCTTTAGCATCATTATGCCATATGCCCTCAGTTTGTTTAAAGGGGAAGCGACTGTTTTTTTTTCAGGTTCCAGCTGCAGAAAATTGGTGGGAAATGTGTGGCCAATTCTGGATAAATACCCCCCTAGACACACTCAGTGCAGATGAAGAGGTTTTCTTCTCCAATTTGCAACCTGACAGGACCCTTGCAGAGTCTGGTGAGACTTGCAGTTGATGCGGTGCAATATCACAAGTGACTGAAGTGTGATTGGTTCAGGGGACGTTTGAAATCATCCTTCTTGGACAATTTTATTGAAAACTCCATTGTTTGAAAGATAGGAAGCCCCTAGGTAGAGGGAGAGACTATAAATATTTAAGACTATTTGGCACAAATTGTTTGGAGAGTATAGAGGAGAATTAATTGTGAAACTGGATAATTGCTGTTGGACCAATGTGCTGAAATTGGACTATAAGCTAGACACAAACTCGTTTGCTGATTTTCCAGTAACATAAGCAATCAGAACCAAAAGTAGAGTGAAGTGACTAAGGGTAGAAAGGGAGCTTTCTTTCCCTACCCCCAGATGTGTTCCTGAATTTGTGGTGATCTCCACACCACAGACCCTGAGTTGTTTGCTTGACTCTTTAAACCCCCATTCTGGTCCTAGATCATCACTCACTGATGGGCCTATCATTGTTGACCTCTGTTCCTTGAGCCTGTCAGCCAGCTCGTCATACTTCAGGCACATTCTGGCAGCATCATTGGTTTGGGTGAGATGAACAAAGTCATGCCTTCCTCTCCTCCTCCAGCACTACTCTAGCCATATACATATAGCCTGTACACTTTCCTTACTGCTTCTTCCATCTTTTCCTCCCCTTGGGGAAATGAAGAGGTCTGGGGAAACTGGATGAATTATTTAGGTTACATGACGCCCCTCTACAATGACTACAACCAACCAAGGACTACTGAATTCTGTGACAACACAGAAATGGAGGTGAAGGCTGGCTTTACAATGGAATCTTGAGGTCTTCATATACTGCAGGTGAGGTCCTTTGGTGTCTCAGCCCCACTGTTTTTTGCTGTCTTGGTGTTGGCCCCCCATTTGATAAATTTTGTCCCATATGTTATCCCAACATAGTGTGGGATTTTGTAATCATTCTACCCATTGGGCCTTATATCTTAATAAGGTCTCCTCCACTCCCCAGTTCTTTCCCAATATCACTTCCTGCTGGCACCTAACACTTGCCCTAGATAACAGAATTGCTAAATATGGCTCTGTCAATGACATTTAGGGAGACAGCATTATGTAGTTGAACAGACCACTGGATATGGAAGCAGATGACTTGAATTCAAATCTTGGCTTAGTATCTTTCTATGTAGTTTCAGATGGTCAATGTTTATAAAATTGGTATGGTCTCTGCATCTCATGGTTATTGTAAGGATCAAATAATTTTGAATTTTTGTCATGTGGCAAAAGACTAAGTACAGCCTGTAGTATATCCAGATATGCTGGTATGGTGTAGAGGAGATATCTACTCCCCCCTATATGGACTAGGTTATCTGGTCACTGAGTTCCTTTCTTTCCTGCATTTAAGGAGATAGTTTCAGAAACTGTAGAGTTGATTACTCATCCCTGTTGTTTTCCCAACATTTAGCAGAAAATGCTCTCTAAATTGATGATTATGTGGTATTATCACCACACCACTCAAAATGAAAGAAAAGTATAGTGCATAATTTGTATATCCAATTGGGATGTATTGAAGGACAGAGCACAACTTGCTAACTGTCAGAATGATGGAGAATGATGGAACATGACTGCTTCTGACACTCCTCCTATGTGTCTTGTCAGGTCCTAAGACTGTGCAAGGAAGGAAGCAGTTAATCTTCAGCTGAGTACTCTTGAGCAGAGTACAATTTCTTTTGAAAATGCAATTTGAAGTGAAGCTTTCTTGCTTATAGAGAAACAAAGCATCTCCACTTGTGTCTTTTATCAGCAGTCTCACCTTCGAAACTTTCAAAACACTGATAAGCTATGACATATATCCCTGAACTGAACTTAAGATTGGTCCTTTGGGCAATTTGACTATATCACATATTCACTCTCTCAGTGACCTCAGAAATTACAGGCTGTTTCTGGAGGAGGAGGAGGCCTACAAACAGGAAGAAGCCTAAAGATGACAAACATCCAGTAACCTTGGGAGATGGACATAATGGAAGGATAGGCAGCCTGCTCAGTCTAGGTTCTAAAAAGTTTAAGTACTCCCATTTTTTGTACTGCTTGGCAGCCTTGCCTACCTGCAGATGCCTTTCAACACTGGAGTCTGCTTTTCTGATTGATGAATCACTGCAATCTCTATGTCATTGTTGAAGCCCCAGCCACGTTCACTTCTCTGCTACTTCAATTCCTTCTCTAGTCTAAATCATTTTACCTCTTGATCATTAAACTTGCCCCCAAGCTAGAAACCCTCTTCCCTTCTCTGCCTTGCTTCTTTCCATATCCCAGATCCCATTTATGTTTTCCTTCTTTCATCACAATGAAACAACTTTGAGAGTTTTTTTAGAATTCTAGAACCATCTTGGTTGGTTTAATTTAGACATTTAAAACCATCTTGTTGAATTTTTTTTTGTATCTCCCTGACTTAGCAAAGGGCCTGGCATGACTGGCACATGGTCAGTGTTTAATAAATGCTCTATCTAGTGGCAAAAAAAAGAAAAAGAAATTATCCTGAGAGCAACTTTAGAAATAAACGACCATTTTGGAACAAGTCTCACTAAGACTTCCTGCAAAAGTTATAAGGGAGGAAAATAAAGCTGTTGAACTGATGAATATATTCTGAGAGATCCCACATAGTTCTCAAAAATAAAACAAAACAACTATTGACAACATGCAGACAGAATTTGTTGAACTATATATACTTCTACTTATGAAAGGAATTTCACTAAGGGTGGGTGAGGAATGTTCTTGTTGTTTAAATAAGAATGATAGATAGCATGTATATAGTGCTTTAAGGTTTACAAAGCTCTTTAAAGATACCTCACTGGGGACAGCTAAGTGGCACAGTGGATAAGTATCAGTCCTGGAGTCAGGAAGACCTAAGTTCAAATCAGGTCTCACACACTTGACATACTTACTAGCTGTGTGACCTTGGGCAAGTCACTTAACCCCAATTGCCTTGCCTTTCCCACTAAAAGAAAAAGCAAAAACAAAAAAAGCCTCATTTGCTCCTTACTATAACCTTGGTAGGTGCATGCTATAATTATCTCCATTTTATAGATGAGGAAACTGAAGTATACAGAGTTTAAATAATTTGCTTAGGGTCACACATCTAGTAAGTATCTGAAATCAGATATAAATTCAAGACTTACTGCCTCTGAGTCCAGCTCTCCCTCTGTCTCCCCCTCTTCCCCTCTCTGTTACCCTCTCCTCCCCACTCCCTCCCATTCTTTCCCCCACCTGGCTCTCTAAGGTTGTAATGTGATAATTGCATTTAATGCCATAAGGGGCTTGATCCTTCACTTAATCTTAGGTCTACTTTAGTCATTGAATGAGTGTCACCTTAATCAAACTGAAACCTGGGAAAGACCTTAGCTTAGAAATGCCAAAGTTTCCCACTGCATCTGGGGCCCTCTCCAGTTATTCTGATGGACAAGTTCTACAGGTAGAGATCCATACACTAGTACCTCCAATTATAAGGTGGATCAGGGCAATCACTCTGGATGAAATTTGAACACCTTCCAACTTTTGAAGATAATTGACTTGATGATTCCTTCAACCCATGAAAAATACCAGTGATAGTGCCAATAAAAGTTAACTGAGTCAATTATCAAAGTAGACATCTCATGCAAAATCTAGAATTTTGCTAAAAAAAACAAAACAAAACAAAACATTACCTAAGAAACGTGCTGATATTATTCAGGGTATTTAAATTAATGTAACTTGCCTTGTGTATACTATGTTAATATTATATCAATTTGGCATTTGGAATTATGTACAGAATATTAAAACTACAAGGAGCCTGAGATGTTATTTCATCTAAGCTACTTATTTTCTTCTTTTATAGATAAATAGGTTGAAAAAAAGTGTTATGACTCATGTAGGGTCACAGTGACAGTGTAATAGTCAGAACTAGAAATAAGATTTCTAGGCTCTTAATTGATTGTTAGCACTAAATTACAATTAGATATCAAATAGTCAATAAACATTTATTGAGCATTTACTATATTCCAGGCACTGTGCTAAGTATTAGGAATACAAACATGAGAAAGAAAGACCATCTTTGTCCTCAAGGAGTTTGCAATCCAATGGGGGAAGAAAATCCACAAAGGGAAGCTGAAAGGAGTCTAGATTCCTGGCAGAGGGGCATGGTGGAGAAATCCAGAGTGCATGCCTGTGGGAAATGAAGAGATGATTAGCCTGGGGGCCCTCCACAAATCCCCATGGGAGGGACCCCAGGGGCAGCACTAGTTAATGAGGATTGAGTTCTAGGACTGAAACCAACTTGGAGGATGAAGACATATATAATGGAGGAGTTCCACTGGGTGAGGGTGAAAAACTATGTGTTAACAGTTTGCTTTCCAACCTCTAATCTTGTCTGTTTTTGCTTTTATACTTTATTTGAAATTGCGAGTCTGAAGATGGGTGTTTATCTTACTGCAATTCAAATCAACAATTATTTCTCAGTTGTCTTGTATTTGTCCAGCCAGCTGGGTTTTAGGGCTTGACAGAGTAACAGAGCTGTTCTGTTTGGGAAGCACCAAGAATTCCAAATTGATTGAATTGCATACTGCAGGAATAAAGTCCAGTGCAACTGGAAAGGTAGATTGAGAGCCCGTTTATATGGGGTTTTGTAAGCTAAACAGAGGAATTTGTATCTTCTTCCTGAGGCAATAGGAACTTAGTGGGATTAAGTGAGTAGGGAAGTGTCATAGCCAGATCTGCACTCAAGGGAAAGCACTACGAGCTTTGTAAAGGATGGACTAGAGTGAAAATAGACAAATCGGAAGCAGTTAGGAGGCTGCTGTAGTAATCTAGGCAAGAAGTAATAAGGACCTAAAATAAGGTGGTAGGTTTGTGAGTAGAGAGAAGGGAATGGGTATGAGAGATCTGTGAATGGAAAGATTTATCAGCTGATTCTACATGTGGGTAAAGGACAAAGAAGAGTAAAGGATATTGCCAAGGTTATAAGGAAGAATGATGATACCTTTTACAGAATTTTTTTTGGAGGGGTGAGCTAATGAGTTTAGTTTTGGACATATCAGGTTTGAGGTATCCAATAGGTATTTGGTGATACAGGATTGAAAGTTAGTAGAAAAATTGAGGCTATATCTACATCTACACATACTATCAATAATGTATATATTACTCATATGCATTTAGCAAATTTATATTTAATTATATATAATATATAAGATCATACACACACAGATGTTTGTGAGTCATCAGCATAGAGTTGATAATTAAATCCAATACCATATTGGAGGGATTCCATTATCTAAATTCCATGGGAACCAATGAGGTCACCAAGAAAGAAAGTAAAGAAAAAATATAGTAGGGGGCCCATAATAAAACCTTGCGTAACACCCACAATTAGGAAATAGAATATGGATGATGAACTAGGAATGAAAATTGAAAGAGAAGGAGCAGTTAGACAGAAGAACTCACCAAAAAAATGTCGTAAAAGCCCATAAAGAAGCAACTATCCAATAGGAGAACATGGACATTTGTATCAAATATATTGGGTCTAGAAAGATGATTGTTGGGAAAAGACCATAAGATTGAAATTCTGCCAGTCAGTCAAGATCATGGCACTGGAGGAAGGAGCATTTTGCTAGGAGAGGAGGGAATGGTTATTTTGTTCTCCCTTTTCCTCCCCACCCCTCACTACTGGGTCACTATTCTAACACATTTCTAGAGTTCTGCTTATCAGCAGATAGGGTCCATATTCAATAAAGTACAAAAAAGTTTAACAAATAGTCCTTATCTTCCAGGAGCTTTAGATCTTATTGGAAAGGTAAGATTTATGAACATGAAAAAATGAATAGGATAAAATGGGATAAAAAATTACATAGGATAATTTAATCCTCTATAATTTAAGTGCTAAAATATGTGTTCTAGTTTTATAGAATGTCAGGCTATATCACAGAAGAGCCCCAGTGATTTTTACATCTTAGGATAGATTTGTACTTCTACATTTTAAAGACATTTCAATTCTTTCCAATGATCTCTATTCTTATGGGATCATTAGATCATAGATTCAGAACTGGAAGGAATGTCAAAAGGCCATCTTATCTAACCACCTAATTTTACAGATGAAGAAATGGAAACGCAGGTAGGATAAGTTACTGCTATTAGCCAATCTAAATCCAGTTAATTCAACTGTTGCTATGACCTTTGGGGACTTAAACATGACTTTAATGTGTATGTATGTTTTTGAGTGTCTTTTTCACCTTTTCAACTCATGTAAATGTTAAATTATATTGATTCTACATTAACTTTTTTTGTTATTTGTTTTGTTATTTGCCACATACCCTTTCATGTCCTTTCTGTATGGAATTTAACAGTCATATACCACCTTTCCTGACACACATTCATGCTAGTTATCTATGTATGTGTTTATATGTGTGTATGCACACATGTATGTAATAGAATTTATCCAGCTTCCTCAACTATACAAGTGCAGTTTTCCTTATATACCCCAGTTTTGCTTCCTCCCCCCATTCTCAGACTCACTATACAAAGAATAAGTACCAGAGTTCCCATTAGCATCATTTTTTTGCTTTTTTTGAAAATATACTATAAAATAGTACTATACAAGGTAATAAAAATACATACAACATAAATATAGTATGAATGTATTATAAAAGTGACTGCTGGAAGGCAGAATCAAAACTGAAGTCTTCTTGGAGCTTCCTTACCAGAGTAGATTGAGGATCAAGAAAAATGTTTCCGCCTTCTCTTTTAAATCTCTGCCCTCTTACTTTAATGGTAGCTAGAAGCATATAAAACATTGGATTTGGAGTCAGGGAGACCCTGTGTGACTCTAGGAAAGTCACTTAACTTCTATGTGCTTTAGTTTTTTCATCTGCAAAATTGGAACAATAATAGTGTATTTGCCTCTTGGAGTTGTAATGATCAAATAAGATATTTATAAAGCGTTTTGCAAGTCTTAAAGCAATATATAGATGCCAGCTTTTAATGGCCTCTAAATAATGCACCAATGGACCTTGGGAATGATTTTTTAAAAATCATTCTGATGACTTTAAGTTTACCCCAGATGTGAGGGCATCATTCTCAAGATTTTTTTTTTGTCTTATGATAATATTTACTTGTTTCCTACTGATGTCTTGGCCAAGGACATCTTCTCCTGGAAATCCCCAAATAATATGGGGCCATTTTGCACGAGCACCTGTTATGTTTCTTGACAACTCTCTAGATAAGAGGGATGTTTTCCAAGAACTCTAGTTCCCTCATCTTGTAATGAAATAGCTTATATGTTCAACTGTTACATAGGAGAGAATAATAACATAAAAAGTTCAGGTTACCTTTTAGGATATTTCTACTTCTACTGGTTCAGTCCTCTGCATTAGAGGCATGATAAGGTGATAAATATCTCCCCACTTGTAAAAAAAACTGCCACCACCATATAGCAAAAGGAAGTATTAACAAAAGAGAATTGAGGCATACAATCAATTCCAGGATAAATTTTTGCAGTCAATCTTTACCTTAGCAGAGGAACAGTCTTTAATACAATTTAACAAAACATTTTTCAAGGGCAACCAGATCCTGTCTGAGGTAGGATTTGAAGCCAGGTCTTCTTGGCTCCATGACTGGCACTTTATCCAAAATGGCAACTACTGATACATGAAGAGATTCAAGACATCTAGATATTTCTAGAGCAGGGCATTGGATTAGAGGCAATAGTTGTGGATCAAACAATAACCTGTGGAGAGACCTCAGCCAAGAGATCCAGGATTCAAAACCTGGATTAGAGCTAAAGAAATCACAGAAGCCATAAAGTCATTTATTCAATTAAAGATTTAAGCATCTGATGTGTGTCAGGTATTGTGCTACAAAGAAGAGCATGAAGCAATGCCTAGTTTCAAGGAACTTACATTATATTATGGGAAACAATATATATACACAGAAAATTGAATATAAGTGAGTAATTTCTTAGAATAGGACATGAGCAAAAGAGAACATCAGGTTAAGCTTGCTGAAGAAAGTGGACTTTGAGTTGTTTTGAATGAAACTGGAGATTATGGGATCATATCATAAACAGGTGAGGACAGAGTAAATTCCAGACACGGCAGACATACTCTAGGCAAAGGCACAGATAAAGAATGTAAGTGGGGAGCAATATGTAGGACAGTTTTTTGGAAGGTAGTGTTCACGTGACTTGTCCAAAGTCCCATAGTTACTTAATAATAGCAGAGTTGGGAAGAGAATCTAAATCTTGTGGTTCCCAGCACTATGTTTTTTTCCCTACCTGATGTTATCTGTGTGTATGAAGCAACTCTTATCCAGGAACTGTAATTAAGATTAAGAAATGCTCACTGTCAGGCATTATGGGAATCTTGCCTTTTGTGATTTGCCTAATGGACAATATCTAATCATTAAATTATCCTCTGCCTAAAGAGAATTTAAGTTTTGTTGTTGTTTTGGCTAGCCTAGAGATAGTCTTAGATATAGCCTGCCAGGCACAGAACAGAAACATAAATAGAAACCATACTTGTGCAACTTTTTGATCGTTTGACTCATGATTGTTTTTGGAATTGACATTTAAGTACTCCCAATGAAGTCCATGGGAAAAATAAAATGTCAATATACTCTTATTTGCCAGGTTTCAGCCCACAGTGGGTATTTATGGCAGAGATAAAACCACTAAAAGAGATTTCACTTGACAGTACTACATTGTGAGTATTAGTAGAAAAAGTAAAAACAGAATGACAAAAAATGGGTTATGCACTGTGGGCCAAAGTCTGTCCTCAGATACAAGTACTAGTCAGAGAAGTAAAGTATGAGAGTTAGAGTATAGCATTTGGTCATCTAGGATTGGCTCATTTTCCATCTAATCGAAGAATAGTTTACATAAATGAAGAGGATTTTTAATGATCAGAGGAACTCAGCATTAGGATTTCTTCTTTCAGTTCTAGACATTTTCTTCTGAAACAGGAAATCATTTAACCTTTCATTGCTGCTATTTCTTTTGTTATAAGACATACTCATGTGCCTCATCTGCTCTGCAAAGGTAATCTGGGTCTTTCAAGTGGCATTTTCTCATTCATAGATGAAAGAATAAATGGCAAATGGAATAATTTCCCAGACCTTTTGTTCTTTAGAAGCACAGATTTTATCTGAGTTTTTGTTTTAATGTGGTAATGTGGTAGTCCAATGAAGGAGTGGGAAACCACTATTAAAATTAGTCACCACACATGGAAAAAAACAAACAGAACTTCCTAACAATTCTGTTATGCAGTCATGTCCAACTCTTTGTGACCGCATTTGGGGTTTTCTTGTGAAAGATACTGGAATGGTTTGCCATTTCCTTCTCCAGCTCATTTTATAGAAGAAGAACTGAGGCAGAGAGGTTTAAGTGATGTGTGTAGGATCATACAACCAGTAAGTCTGAGGCTGAATTGGAATTCATAAGAATCTCTTCCCAATTCCAAGCCCAATGCTCTACCCACTGTGCAAACCAGCTGCCTAACAATTAGAGTTGACCATAAGTGGAATGTTCTACCTAGAAAGGAAATGGATTCTCTCTCCTTGGAGATCTTCAAGGACAAACGAGGACAATTTTTTTAGTATATCACAGAAGGATTCTTGTATATGGTATGAACTAAATGGCTGATAGTGTTCCTTCTAACTCTCAAATTCGAAGATTCTGGTATAGAATTGATATCCCCAAAGATTCTTCCCCAAAATAGCTATCAGACGGTGGGGCAACAGATTCTAGAGGCACCTAAGGTCCCTTCTCAATCCTGGCCCAAGCTATAGTGGAAATTACTGAGAAAGCTTTTATTTAACAAACTAAATACATGGACATTATTTAAGTGCCTCTTGTGTGCAAAGCAGTTTGCCAGATACTGGGATTGCAAAGACAGAGGGGACGACGGGGAGAGAAGGAAGAAGAAGGACATTGGGAGAGGGAATGAGAAAGAGAGGCGAAAGGGGAAAGAGGGAGGAGCAACTGATCTCAAAAAAAAATCTTCATTCAACTAGGGAAATATAACATATGCATGTAAGTATAATATTAAGAAAATGCAAGAGGCATACAAATGGGAAAAGGACCCACAAGTACAAAAATATTTATAGCACCTCTTTTTTGTGATGGCGAAGAATTGGAAATTGAGGGGGTGCCCATTGGCTGGGGAATGGCTGAAAAAGTTGTGGTATATGAATCTAATGTAATACTATTGTGGTATAAGAAATGAGCAGGCAAACTTCAGAAAAACCTAGAAAGACTTCAATGAATGGATGCTGAGTTAAGTGAGCAGAACCAGGAGAACACTATACACAGTAACAGCCACTGGAATGACTAACTTAGAGAGACTTACCTCTTCTTAGCAATGCAGAAATCCAAGACAACTCTAAGGAACCTCATGATATAAAATGCTGACCACATCCAGAAAAAGAACTATGTAGTCTGAATGCAGATTGAAGCATGTTATTTACTCTCTCTTTTTTCCTTTTTTTTCTTTTATTTCTCTTGGTTTTTCCCATTGGTTCTAATTCTTCTTTACCACATTACTAATGTGAAAATAGGTTCAATATGAATGTATATGTATAGCCTATATGAAATTACACGCCATCTTGGGGTGGTGAGGAGGGGAAAGATGGGGAGAAAATTTGGAACTTAAAATCTTATGGAAGTGAAGGTTGAAAACCAGAAATAAATAATTAAAAAAAAAAAAAGAAAATGTAAGAATGAGAGGCAAACAGTTCAAGCTCAGGAAAATCGTGTGTGTGTGTGTGTGTGTGTGTGTGTGTGTGTGTATGTGTATGGAAGTGGGAGATAAACTATCAAGTTTATGGTTGACTAGGAGTCCAGTTTGATTGAAATATGAATGAGTAGCATGAAACCAAGATGTAAAGGTAGACCGGAGCCAGCCTCAGAATAACCATAAATAACAAACTCTTCTAGGTAAGGCCTGACTCAAGTTCGGCTCAGTGTAGGAAGGAAATTTGGAACACTCATAGGCTATCCAACAAAGTAATTTATTATTTAGCAATATCATGAAAAGGCTGTTTAATAAGGATGGGGTAGCTCATTCAGTGGGGCACAACTTCCCTTTCTCTGCTTTTAAGCCATGGTGGGATGGGTCAATGGTATTGGTCAAGCCTAAGGAGTGAGCCAATTCCTCTTATACTGTGCTTATGTAACTTAGGCAACCAGACAGCTATGTCAGTGCTTTATGCCTTAGTTCCTTGGACCAATTAAGTTTCAAGGATGATTTCATTATATTTTATAGAAAAAATAAATAGCCTAGGCTGCATGTGGTAGATGTTGTTCCTATGAAACAAACTAAGGAATTTCCATTTGATCATGTAGAAAATAAAGAGTCACAAAAGTTTTTGGAGAGAAGATTGGCATGGTCAGATGTAAGAAGATTATCTTGCCAGCCATTTGGAGGATGCTTTAGAGAGATGTAGAAGCAGCTATGTCAATTGGGAAAGTATTACAGAGGTCCAGATGAAAAATGAGAAGGGCTTGAATTAGGGTGGTGACTATGTGAATAGAGAGAAGATGATGTAGATGACTGATAATTTGAGAGGGAGTGTGGAATTAAGATCAGCTACAAAATTGCCAAACTGGGGGAGTAGAAGGATGTTGGTGTTCTCAAGAGAAGTAAAGATATTTGGGGTAGAGGCAGACTCAGGGACAGAAATAATTAGCATTATTTTAATCATGTTGAATTTGAGATACCAATAAGACATCCAGGAGAGGATATTTAGCATATAGTTGATTCACGACTAGAGTTGAGAATAAAGATTAGGTCTGACTGTATAGATTTGGAAATCATCTCCATTGGTACTGAACTCATGGGATATCTCTAAGAGAGTGCATTTAAAGGAAAAAGAGAAGAGAGCCCAGAAAATGTCTTAGGAAACACCCACATGAAGGGGCAAAAAAATAGATGATTGAAGGTCCAGCAAGAGATTAAGAGTTAGTTGTCAAATATTAGAAGTGCCAAGATAGAGATGTATAAGAAAAACAAAGGGAGAAGATAGTCTAAAGGAGGAGGGAGTAGTTTACAGTATCAAAAGCTGCAGAGAAGTAAAGATTGAGAAAAGGCCATTGGACTTAGCAATTAAAAATTGCTAGTATTCTTAGAGTGGTTTTAGTCAAGCGCTGAGTTCAAAAACCCATTTGCAAGGAATTGAGAAATAAGTAGGTCTTGAGGAATGGAGACATTGTAGATGATTTGTTTTTTTTCTGGGAATTTGTCTGTAAGAGGAGATTTAGATATTGGATAATAGTACTGGAGAGATCAAGTGAACCTTTTTTACAGAAGTTAGTAGAATTGGATGTTCTTGCAGGTTGCAAGGAAAAAGCCAGTAGATATGGAGAGACTGGAGATGAAAGAAAATGAAAATCATCAAAGAGGCAAACTTCTGAAGAAAATGGGCTAGGTATTGTGGTATAGGGAAAAGACTCTTAGACTGGGAGTTTAACAACCTAGGTTCAGTCCTCTGCTTTGCCACTTATTAATTAGGTGGTAAGTCATTTGACATATCTGAGTTTCTGTTTTCTATTAATCCAAATGAGGTTGGAATAGATGAACTTCAAGGTTCCTTCCAGTTCTGAATTTTTGTTCTGTGATAGATGAAATTGAGTGAATAGTTTGAGGGGTGGATCTTGGCAAGAAGGGACACCTTTTCCTAGGACAAATGAGTAAATGAAAAAAGTCTGGGTGAAGATAAAGAAGTGTTTCCAGGTATAGAGTGGGTGAGAAGAAAGATATATCAGTGGATGTCCAATATTTTCTTAGTAAAGTAGGAAATGAGACCACCTAACTGAAGATGAGGTTTCAGAAGGCACTGAACTTGAGAAGAGAAAAATGCTTGAAACCTATCACATAAGGTAAATGATAGGGCAATTCAGTCAAGGAAGAACAAATGTTTTATCTTACCACCAAGAAAGTCCCTCTGTGATTAGAAAACATAAATGTTAATGGATCCCTGTTGAAATGATGGTTTGATTTCCTAAAATTGTGTCCCATAAATCAGTAGTAAAAGCAAAGGAGAAAGATGCTGTGATCATCCAGGGTTTAGGATTGTAAGGGAATGAACAAGGACAAGAAGAGGGTAGCATAAGTGGTGGTGTACAGACAAAATTGTCAATGGAAGGGTCAAAACTGTGAAGAGAAGAAAGTGATTTCAGAGTAGTGGTGATGGGGATTGGGGAAGAAGATAAAAACATAGATCTAGGAAGAGGTGGGCAGAGATATAGATGGAACGACAGAAGAATGTTAACAGGCAATTACTATAACAGAGATTATTACCATAGGGGAAATTCTGAATCCAGAAAGATAGAGGTGGTAAAGTTATTAGTGATGACAAGATCTAAGATATGAATATCCTTATTGACTAAGCAAAAGAGAAGCTATATAGGTCATGAGAGTTGAGTGGGAGGTCTGAGCATATATTGAAGTCCACATGTATCAAAGTAGTGGTTGATTTGGAAAGAAAGTCTATGATTCTGATACTGGTATAGTAGAAAGAGAACTGAATTTAGAGTGCCAAGATTTGAATCCTGGTTCTGCTATTTACAACTTGTATGATTTTTTGACAAGTTACTTAATCTTTCGCTCTTCAATTCCCTCCTATAAAATGATAGAGTTGGGTTACATGATCTCTTGAGTACCACTAGATTTCATTGAGCAGAGATGGGGATGGGAATGTGACATGAGTAAACCTACTATCTAGAAAAATCACTTTAGAATTTAGATGGAAAATGGATTGAAGTGAAGTGGTGGTGGTGGTGGTGGTGGTGGTGGTGGTGGTGGTGGTGGTGGTGGTGGTGGTGGTGGGGAGACTCGATCATTTAGAAGGTGAGAGATGAGGAAGGCCTGAACTATGATTGTGGCTCTTAGAGAAGAGAGAAGAGGATATCTACAAGAGATAATATGAAGATAGAAACAGGATTTGGCAAATGATTGGGTATGTAGGGTGACTGAGAGTGAGGAATTGTAGGATGGCACTGAGTTTGGAAAGCTGGTAACTGGGAAGATTGTGATGTTTTTAAGAGGAATAGTGAGTTTTGGAAGTGGGGAGAATTCAGTGGCAAAAGATAATGAGTTTTATTTTGGATGCGTTGACTTTAAGATACCTACGGTAATTCAGTTTGTGACATCTAAGAGGCAGTTGGAGATGCATGACTAAGAGTAGATACATAAATATGGGAATCATCTACATAGAGATGATGACTGAACCCATGGCATATGATAAAACCACTAAGATATTACACAGCAAAAAGAAAATAGGACCCAACCTTGGTGGAACACCCACAGTTAGTGGGCATGATATGAATGAAGAACCAGCAAAAGACACTGGAGGATTGTTGTAGGGATAGAAGAACCAGGAAAGAGCAGTGATGCAAAAACATATAGAGGAGAGAGTATTCAGGAGACAATGTCCAAATATGTCAAATGCTGCAGAAGGATGGCATTGAGGAAAGGCCTTTAGCTTTGGCATTTAGATCCTTGATAACTTTAGAGAGAGCAGCTGCAGTTGAAAGATGAGAACAGAAACCTGACTACAAAGAGATCGTTTAGAAGAGAATGAGATGAGAGCAAATGGAGACACCAAATATAAATGACTTTTTAGAGGCATTTACCCATGGAGATGAGAGATTTTGGACAATGTAAACTTTCCCAAGTGGCTATCATACTATAGAACCTCAATCATATCAATATTGGCATTATTGCTTTAAACAAAACCAGAAAAAAGGAGCAATTGGCAATGAAATAGAAGGATGGCTCACAGGTACTTTTTTGGAGAGGAAAAGGATGCATTTGACATTTGGGTTTTTATTTTATTTATTTATTTATTTTTGATCCACAGCAATTAGAAGCATCATTTAATGGGATATTTGGTTATCTCATATGGCATGAAAAATGTTTTTAAAATTCTCTCTGACAATGGCATTTCTAAATAAAATTTTTGCTGTCACTAATATTTTTCATACATATATATTTCTCTATGTTTTCTACTAAATCCCTGTAGTTGACCATATCTTTTAATATTCCTCAAGTTCTTTATATTTTAAATAAAACATTCACCTTAGCTCAATGAAAACATGTATTTAAAATCATTTTTGTGATGACAACCAGCTTTTTATGGGGAAATCCCATTTCTTTCTGTAATGTGTTTTTTGCCTTGAAGAAATCAAGTTTTGGGGTAGTAACTTTTATTCTACACAACTGCAACAATCACTTTTAGGCTAGATCTATAGTTTGTTCATGTTTTCAATAGCTTAAGAAATTTATAAAAATAAATAATAATTCCATGCTAATTTGTGGAATTCCTTCTTGCAAATTACTCCATTTATTATCTAGGTTCAAAGTCAAATTCTCAAGGCTGCTTTATCCCTAGCATATCAAATTTACAACTTAAAAAGAACCAACTAACAACAGAAACTTTACCCCTTTTCCTCACAACAGCCTACAGAGGTCCTTAGCTATGCTAAGTTCCTTCTAGGCATATCTCAATTTGCATCTCTGACTTTTACAAGCTGGGTGAATTTGGGCAAGTCCCTTAACCTTTCGGTGCCCCAAGCAACTAAGTCTTTAAAATGCAAAGTAGGTACCAATCTGCATTTTTATTGGGACTTTCCTCATTGAGAGTTCCCTATGGAAATTAAAATATAGATTTAGTTCAATCCAATCCAATGATTCTATCCATTTATATAAGAGAAAATTAAGGGAGACCAATTGGCTTGCTTCAAGGTCCTCTAAGAAACAGAGCAGGGATTCCAATCCAGCTCTTCTGGTGGACAGTTTAGGGAGCAGTCTTTATACCACCCCACACTACCACTCATCTTGTGATTATGAAATCTACAACTCAAGATTTCAATACACTAGTTTCTGTGGGATTTCCTCCCCCACTTTTTTTAAGTGGTTATTTCTTCTGTGAGATAGTGTTTAAGTGTTGAATCCAGTTACAGAACTTCAGATTAGGAGTGTCTAGTTATGGCTGCAGATACACCAGGCCAGGAGATAGATCCTTTAATATACATACTTCTTTTCCATCCTTTATGTCACTGCTGTTCTGATGAAAACAGTTTCCTGGGAGGTGCACTGTATTCCTGATTCACAGTCAAATACAGGAATAAACTTTTAGCTATTTTTTCAGGAGTACAATTCATTCATTCATTAAAATGTCATTTATTGGGACACCTCTATTTGACGGCATGGTGCTCAGTGCTGGGGATGTAAAGACAAAGCAAAGAGAAAAAAAAATCCTAATTATCTAAGAGCTCAAATTCTACAAGTTATTAAGTACTAGGCACTGTGCTCAGCTCTAGGGATGCAATCAAAATACAGTTCCAGCCTTCAAGGACCTAACAGTCTAATAGAGGATGTAATGACCAAAAAACCAAAAAATGTACAATCATGTTACAGGATAAATAGAAAACAGTTATGAGAGGGAAGGCACTAAAATTAATAGTAGTTTTGGGAATGGCTTCCTGTTTGGCTTTGTTCAGCCATTTTCAGTTGTGCTGGATTCTTCATAACCCCATTTGGGTTTTTTTTTTTAATTTTAAAAACAACCTTTATTCTTTGTTTCATTTTTTTTTGTTTGTTTTCTTTTGTTTTTTGCTTTTTTGGAGGGGGAAGGTAGGGCAATTGGGTTTAATTGACTTGCCCAAGGTCACACAGCTATTTTTTTGTGTTAAAATTCTGAAGTCAAATTTGAACTCAAGGCCTCCTGACTTCAGGGCAGGTGCTCTATTCACTGTGCCACCTAGCTGCCCCTATTTGGGGTTTTCTTGACAATGATACTCAAGTAGTTTGCCATTTTCTTCTCCAGCTCATTTTCCAGATCCAGGAAACTGAGGCAAACAGGGGTTAAGTGACCTGCCCAGAGTCACACAGCTAGTAAGTGTCTGAGACTGTATTTGAACTCACCAAAATCAGTCTTCCTTACTCTAGACCTGGAAAACTATTCACTGTACCACTAGCTGCACGATAAATAACTATAGTACAGTGATAAATTGTACTATTAGTACTATTATAACTACATGAGATCCAAACAAAATTCTCCATGATGTGGGAGGAGGGCAAGATCATATCTCCTTCAAGGGTAGGAGCAGAGATGGGGAAAGCTTCATGCAAGATGTGACACTTTCAAAGATAAAGCTGGTATCTGGGTTTTAGAGGGTGGGAAGAGATAGGGCAATCTAGGTATAAGGAATGACTTGATCAAAAAAGATAAGCTAAGGTTAGGGATGTGTCCTTTACCCATAGAAAAGATCTAAATCCACTTAGAGATGAAACTATGACTTCATTAGCACTGCACTAAAGAGTTAAACAAAAATTCCAGAATTTCCATCTATTTTTGTCATTTCTCCAAGGATCATGAGGAACACATTTTAGAACTGGAAGGGACCCTAGTCATCTGGTCTGGTCTACTCCTTTTATGTAGAAGAAAATGGACATGCAGGGCAGTTAAGTTGCTCGCCCAGGATCACCCGTACTACATAATACAGGCAGGATTTGAGATTGGGTCCTTTGACTCCAAATCTTGCAGCTTTCTGTCTATACTGAGCATTTGCTATACTAGTTACTCTCATGTGACTTCTCTTCCCCTGCCATCACTGAGTAAAATTGGCTTCCTATAGGAAGACCTAGGATATTGTCTATCTTTCCATTTCAAATGACATTTCATAACACTTAGGATCACATTTTAATGGATCATTGGGTCTTAGAATTCATAGCTGGAAGAGGCCTGATCATAAAGAAGTTTAAAAAATAAATAAAAGGAAGCATGATTTTCCCAGGCAAGGGAGAAAATCTCAAACTTTTACATAGAGAGCAGCTCTGGAATTTTTATAGGGAACTTTTTACACATCTATTGAAAAGATATGAGTTCTATTTGTTTTAGCAGACATGCCATCTACATTTTACTTTATTGGAGAAAAAAGATAATGGGTGGCTATACTGGTAGGGGAAAGGAATTAACTGGTAGATTAACTGGGAAAGTGGAAGAAAGAGAAGGGACAGACTGTGCTAATTTCCACAGGATACCACTCAGGGATTTTATCTTATGGACCCATTTCAACAAATTTCTCTTCTGAATTTGGTATAAAATTTCCAACCAGATCTCTTGAGTAGGGCTACCTTGTTTGTTTGCTCTTTTTTTTTTTTTTAATTGCAATGTTTCCTATCATAGGTCATAGAGTTTCTAAGGGATATTAAAAACCATATAGAACCTCATGATTTTTATAGATGAGGAAACTCAAGGCCCAAGAAATTAAAGAACTTCCTAATATCAAATGGGCAATGAGTAAGAAAACCAGAATTAGAACCCAAATCCCCCGACTTTCAATCCAGAGGATGTTTATTTGTCCCCCTCCCCCTCCTTGGGGCAGCTCGATAGAGTTCTGAATCTGGAGTCAGGAAGACTAATTTTTCTGAGTTCCAAGCTGACCTCAGATACTTATTGACCCTGCACAAGTCACTTCACCCTGTTTGCCTCAGTTTCCTCATCTGTGAAATAAGCTGGAGAAGGAAATGGCAAACCACTTCAGTATCTCTGCCAAGACAACCCCGATGGGATCACAGAGTCAGACATGACTGAAACTGACTGAACAACTCTCTCAACACTGTCTACTAAGCTTCTTGCTCTTAGCTTAATTCTGTTGTCCTTAGGATAATAGTAACATGTTTGGAGCTGGAAGAGAACATAGAGACCAATGAATCCAGTTTTCTCAGGCATAAAGATGTTAAGCCTCTTGCCTAGGTCAGGTGTCCTATATACTGCCCCAGCACTTAGAAACAGAGTTCATTCCTGAGACATGCATATTAGTCATGTGCCTGGGCCTGCATTTACAGGCATTTTGATCACAGTTACTGAAGCCTTGTTACCAAATGTGAATTTTCTTTCTATGGCTTGCTTGCCTCCAGGAAACTGTGCCTTGATTTTAAAGACTCCAAGTTTGTCCTGAAACAGAGGTCTATTTATTATTATGTTTTTTAGTCCTGGAATAACTCTGATTTTGAATTAATTGTAGTTAAGGATCGCCTACAGGAGCAATAAAGAATTTTACATAAGATAGACTGCAATATATTATAACAGATAATTTGTTCACAAAGTAGTGTAAAGTAAGGATTTCACCGAAGAAATTTAGGACCAAAAATAAGATTGTCCAATCATATATAGGAGATCAAGGTAGATTTTGTTAGCAGCCTGTCTGGCCCATTGATATTCCATTGTACAGAGGAAAGGGACAGCCAATGAGGACCAAGTCCTTGGAGCATGTTCAGAATTACCCCTCCCCTCCCCGGCCAGGATAAATCTTGGCATACTCTAAAGCCCAGGAACTCAATGACCAGACCCACCGTTGACATCATGATACCAAGAAAAGGCAAGAAAGTCCTCCAGCACATAGACCCCAGTCTGTGGCAAACTAAGAGGAGAATGTAGGCAAAAATCAGGCATGGGTAGGTCAAGATCTGAGTCACTGCAGGAATCAACTCCATCTATGACATCTCAGGTCCACTGGAACAAACCCTACCTGGTATGGATGGCACCCTTTTATCTATAGGGTCATAGGATCTAAAGGAGACTAGATTTAGGGCTGGAAAACTCTATTTTAGAGACTATTACAACCCCCTCATTCTAAGGATAAGGAACTAAGGCCCAAAGTATAAATAATTTAGCCAAAGTCACAAAGGTGGTATATAGCAGAATCAGGACTTTTAGCCATATGCTCCATTGTTCTTCTGACTCTGCTATGGCATGTCCCCGTTATAGCATCATGATGTGACCAAACAACAAATGAGAGGGAGTTTTTGGGGGGAGGGAGACAGAGGGTTTAATATCTTTTTGGACAGGTCTATATAGATACTTTTGCTATTTAGATTACAATCAATTAAGTCTATTTTGTCTCCAGAGAATTTTTTTTCCTTCCCTTTTTCATTAAATCACCACAATTAAAAAAAAAAGTTAATCTGAGGTAAAATCTGGCATTGATAACAAAATTGATTACATTACTACTTCTATTTCTGCAGTTAAAAAAGTTATTTTAATATTCACAACTGAATTTTGTAGGAGGATTCAGAGGTGAAGCCTTGCCTAAAGTTCAAGTGGTATCGTTTGCTCTTAATTAAGAATGTCAAGATATCTGGGCCTCTCTTTCCTTTTCAGGTTTCCTTTAATTCCCCTCATCTCTCTCCCCCACCTTCAAGTCAAGCAAAATCTCTAAACATTTCCAAACAAATACTTATTTTTTTCCCCACCATTTAGACACTAAACTAGATGGAACACAGCTTTAAATGAATGAGGTGCAATATTTACTTATTTTTCTCTACTTATGACTTTCCTAAGATACTTACTTTCCCTATAAAATGATAACAGATTGGAGTCTGTTCTAGAAACATTCTGCCATAAATTCAAGGAACATAGAACTATTCAGGTCTTCAGTCTGCTTCCTTCTATTTTTTTGCTTTTATTTTTACTTCTTAAAATTAGATTTAGTTTTCCTTTCATGCATAAAGTAACTCTGGAAGATCAAAAGTAATACCCTGTTTGGAAACAAGCCAGGAAATTCACCAAACCACTTCAGATAGTACCTCCCAAATGGGCAGGAGTCTTTCTTCTCTGTGGGTATTTTGTCAGCAGACATTGACTCTCTCCAAAGTAGATCATCAACCACAATCCCTATGGGAAGACAGGGAAGGATGTAAATTTCTCGTTTTCAGGATAATGTGTTTAGCTTTTCAAGCCATAGTTGGGGAATGAATATAATTCACTCCTTTCTCTCCCCACCTGGTAAACACCTGTGTCACTCCTTTTAAAATCTAATTTCTGTATTACCTGAAGGTTTCTCATGAATCAATTACTTTTTAATAACCATAGGATTTGTGGTGGTCCAATTATTGACTTAAGCCCATCAAAATAATATTTTAATTTTAAAGAAAAACAAGAAGAATTTTTTTAATGCCAGTCTACTTGAAATAATCCTACTTAGGTAAAATTTTGATTCTTCTTGTTGTTACAAAGAATGCATTAATTAAGAGATTTTCCATAATCTTAAGAAAATTCTTCTCAGTAAAATTTTAGGGGTTAAAGCCCAGAAATAAGACCTTTTGCATTTGGAAATAGAAATAGCAAAACAAAATAAAGTGGAAACAAAATTACTTGGAAACAAGGGATTTGGTTTTTAGTAACAGCTCTGAGACTTACCCATATGTGATCTTGAAAAAGTCACTTAGCTTCTCTGAGGCTCAGTTTTTTCATGTGGAAAATGGGATAATACTTGACCTAAGGAAACCACTTAATCACCCTGTGATTACTATAGGAATATAGGGAATCTAATAGCCCAGAGGATTATTGATGATCCTATTTACATAACAAATTAATAAAATGCCTCAGTGTGGCTCCTGTAAGTGCTTTTTTTGTTTGTTTTATGTTGACTTTAACCACTGCCTTTCATTTGCAAGTACCTAAGGACCCTGGGAATAGCAAGGTGATACTGTACTGATCAAGCACTAGCTGAAGACTCATTTTCCTGAGTTGAAATCTGGCCTCAGTCACTAGTTGTGTGACCCTGGGCCAGTCATTTGACCCTGTTTGCCTCAGTTTCCTCATCTGTAAAATGAGTTGAAGATCAGTTCAGGATCTTTGCCAAGAAAACACCAAATGGGGCGAGGAAGAGTCAGACATGACTGAAAAACAACTGAACAATAAAAAAAAAATAGTTGAGGAAACTGAAGTTGAAAGTTTAAGTAACTTATTCAAGATTAGGGTTGATGTCTGAGGCAGGATTTGAATTCAAGTCTTCCTGACTCCAAGCCTGTTATCCCCTGTCATCTCTGGCACGTCACTTGCCTCTCTGGGTCCCCAGTTTCCTCAACTGTAAAATAACTATATTATTGGGGGCATCTAGGTGGCTCAGTGAAGAGACACCGGCCCCGGAGTCAGGAGGACCTGAGTTCAAATCTGGCCTCTGACACTTAACTAGCTATGTGACCTTGGGCAAGTCACTGAACCCAATTGCCCTACCTCCCCACCCTCCAAAAAGCAAAAAACAACAACAACAACAACAACAAACTAGATTATCTTCAAAGCCCCTTCTAACTCAAAAGTTTATAATTCTTTCTTTTTGTTTTTAAGGCTCAACCTTGTGAAGTAGAAAAATAAAAACAAGAAGGGAAGAAACATTGAAAAAAATAGGATAAAAATAGATTCCATCATTTAATCTTAAAAATATTGAATGGAAATACTGTGCAAAATGTAGAGTATTTCATTATTTCAAAAGCAACTTGCCTTCTGCTCTTGATCCAGCTGTTTTGTAGACCTATCCTCAGTGTCACACAAAATTTTCATACTTAGATCTGTTCAACACAACACACATTCTTCTTTATCTCTTTCTTTCTGTGTCATATATTAGTTTTCTCCGACAGATAAAAAATTCCACCTGTCCTTCAGGTCCCAGGGTTTAACTCACTGAATGAGTCAATGAAGAGAGGAGAGAAGTGCATGAGAAGTCTATTGGCACTGGGTCTGAGTTACATGTAGGATTTCTTTTTTTTTTTAAACTTACCACACAATGGTAATTGATGAGTGGTGGCACTGTTAAAATAATCTGAAGAATGAGAGTTTTTTTTTTTCTGCTGGACCATTTGGGGTAGTACTGTGCTGAAGCTGGGAATGGTAGAGAGGTACTATTATTATCCTCATTTTACAGATGAAGGCACTGAGGCAGGTAGCAGTAGAGTGGCTTGCCAAGAATCACACAGCGGGGCGGCTAGGTGGCACAGTGAATAGAGCACTGGCCCTGGAGTCAGGGGGACCTGAGTTCAAATCTGGCCTCAGACACAATACAAAACTAGCCATGTGACCTTGGGCAAGTCACTTAACCCCAATTGCCCTACCTTCCCACCTCCAAAAAACAAATAGAAAAATCTTAAAAAAAATCACACAGCTAGTAAATGTCTGAAGCCAGATTTGAACTAGGGTCTTTCTGACTCCAGATCCAATGATGTATCTACTGTGACATAATGTGCCCAGTAATGACATGCTCCCAACAAAGTATTTACCATAATGAGATGATTAAAATCACAACTCACATTTATGTAATATAAGTATTCTCACATTCATTTTATTCCAAGGAAGTAGGAGTCCAAGATGTGAGGTAACTGATCTTGTGTTATAGACATAGATACTATGAGAAGAAGAATTTGATTACAGTTACATCTGATTTTAAAATCTGAGCTTTTTCCACTCCACAATGCTAGCTCTCCAGGCAACAATTGCCTAGGAACAAGGAAGATTGGGGGACAGATAGATAGGACAGTCACAGCAATCCCTAAGGTCGAGAAATATAACGTCCGCTTACATACGCTCAAGTGTTGAATGCACAACTCTGTTTCCCTTTATACAAGAGATACTTTCCTAAAAATGTCTGTAATTCAGTTGTGGGGTAAATCAATTCACATTCTAAAATATTGTAGCAGATAGAAGGGGGAAATTATTTAAAGGTTCCTTATGGTGAGTATTTTATACATCAAGGAATCCTTTTGGGTTCATTTCAATAATAATGGATTAAATACTAGAAGGACCAGGCATGTAAACTGAAGCAAAACTTTGTGTCCTTTGAGATAGTCTTAAATTTCCATCTTCTATTATCTCTCTTTCTGTGTGTGTGTGTGTGTGTGCATGCACGTGTGTGTATGTTTGTGTGTGTGTGAGAGAATGTGTAGAGCAAATTTAAATTCATATCTCCTTGACACCTAGCCCAACATTCTATTCACTGTGTCACCTAATTATTATATAGCAAAAAAGCAACATTTTTAAAACATCATAATAAAGTATCTTTCTAAAACCAAAAGGAAACATCATATTTAATAGAAGGACCTTAGAACCATTTTTAAAAATACAAGAATAAGGAAATGATAACCATTCTCCACATTACTATTTGATGTAATTCTGGGATTGCTAGCAATAGCAACAAGATAAGAGGAAGAAATTAAGGGTCTAAAGATACGTAAACAGAAGATAGTAGCAGTCCTATGTAGTGATGATACAATGATTTACTTAGAAAATACTAGGTAGTCAGCAAAGATAGTAATTGAAATAATAGCTTCAGCAAAGTTTCGAGTTACAAAATAAACACTCAAAAATCAACAGTATTTCTATGTGACAAAATCTAAAAGGCAGTGAGTGATAGCAAGGGAAATCCCATTCCAAATAACTAAAATATGCATGAAGTATCTGCAGATCAATCTACCAAAACACAAAGAAGACTTGTATAGGTTCAATTACAATGTGATACTTAAAGAAAATACAACTTAAATTGCTAGAAGAATATTCAATTCTCATGGTCAAGCCATACCATTATAATAAAAATGACAATGCTACTAATCAATAATCAAAAGGACCCTTTATAAACTTGAGAAAATTATAACAAAATTCATTTGGAAAAATAAAAGATCTAGAATGTCAAGGAAAATGATGAAAAAAGAGGTATGGTCTTAAGCGGGAATAACACTTCCAGGCTCCACACTATATTATAAAGAAGCAGTCATCAAAACCATGTGGTATTGGTTAAAAAATGTGAGAAATAGATCAATGGAACAGAATAGACAAGGGAGAATAAGAAAAAATGGAACTCTATAACATAGCATTTGATAAAGAAAATGTAATTTACTAAGGAAAAGAACCTTATCGGATAAAAACTACTGGGAAAAGAGGAAAGCAGTCTGGCAAAAATTAGACTCAGGCCCATAGCTTACACTGTATGCAACAATACATTATAAATGAATATGTCACCTTAACATTAAAGATCATACTACAAAATTCAGAAGAGAAGCAAATCACATATATCTCACCATGTCAGGTAGTGGATATATTCTTAATTAAACCAGAGGTAGAAGCTATTACAAAAGACAAAACAGATAATGAATTACATGAAACTGAAAAACTTTTGTAAAAGTAAAATTAATACACCTAAGATAAGAAGGGGGTCCAATGAGGGAAAAAAAAAATCTTTGTATTAAAGTTCTCTATTGTCCAAGTGAATTGTCCAAGATATATAAATTATTAACCTATATATAAGTACATATGTGAACATATATGTGTATATATGCATACATACATACATATGTAAATGTCACATGATTTTTTTTTTACTTTTTTTTTCTCTTTTTTCTTTTCCTATTTTAAAAGAAATGCTCCTTGTTATATGGGATGACTCTGTGGGAGGGGGAAATATACTGTGGAAAACCATAGGGATATAAAAAATTTTCAAAAAAACTTTAAAATAAAATCAATAGCCCCAGTAATACAGCCACATTTTTCCTGCGATACAAAGCCTATAGGTGATACTGTCTGTTTTCTCACTTTGCTGGGTTGTTTATTTTTCATAGATATATGGTTAAACATCAGGCATCCAGGGCATTTCTATATCAAGTTGTCTGTTACTAGTCTGACTTTTTTTCCTCCAGAAGTTGGTGAGATGCTATATAAAAGTTAACAGTCTGGTGTAGCTATTGTGTTTTACAGGATCTATTTTGGCACCATGAACTAATACAATAAATCAAGACTGAGTCTTGAGAACAGGCCACAAAACAGACTGTGCTGAGGTCCAGAAGTACAATGATAACATAGCTATTACCTGAATTACAGGAAATAGACTCAAGTACCAGAGTACAGGCCAGAATTATCTAGTTAGACTGCTGGAAAATAGTGGAAGCCTCATTTTAGGGATTAAGACAATTTTATAAGAGTTGTAAGCCTGGCAAATCTTATGGTTGTTGGTGCTGCTTGGGGCTGTGATTGGGTAAAAATGAATTTTAAATGTGATAGTGTGCACCCCCTCACTAGAGATCTCTAGTCAATAATCATTAGGTTTTGCTGTGCTTAGCAATTGGCTGTATATACTTCCTTTACCACCATTACCACTCCAACAGATAAGGGGCAGGAGGTCTTCTTTTCTCCTTCTCCCAGCATCATCAATCCTTAAAATATATATATATATATAATTTTGCCAAAACCCACTCACTCAAACTCTGGTAATTTCTTGTCAAGAAAGATCCTCAAAACTCCAAATCCCATCATTCTCAGTTAGAATCTAGATCATTCCTGGGAAGTAATAGTGGGAGAATGGGAAAAGAATACCTCCCCAAAATAATATTACATAACAAAAGCTAGACAATCATTTGTCTGATAAAATGGATTCTTTTTCAGGATTGTGTGGGATTATTCACTGGTAGAGTGAAAAAAAAAAACAGATATTTGGAATCAGAGGACCTGAGTTCAAATCCAATCTCTGCCACTACTTGTTTGATACTGGCAAATCAGTTTGTGTGTGTGTGTGTGTGTGTGTGTAGGGGGATGATGATCTCATGGGGGGGGGGCCTTAGTTCTTTAAAAAATTAGAGGTTAGATTACATGGCTTCTAAAATTTTCCCTCAAGGAATGGAGCCAAGATGGTGGAGTAGACAGGGACTCACCTGAGCTCTTCCAAATTCCCCTCCAAGGAATATTAAAATAACAACTTAAAGTAAATTCTGGAGTAGCAGAACCAAAAAAAGACAGTGTGAAAAAATTTACCAGCCAAAAACAACAAAACAACTTAGAGGGTCAGGAGGAAATATCTGTCTCATTGGGGTGAGAGGGATTACAGTCCAGAGGAGGCTCTGTGTCTCAGCAAACCAGAAATAGACTTGGGGGCCACACAAAGCAGCAGCTTCCAGAGTTTTTAGCCCACAGATAGTAAGGGGATCATACAACTAGTCAGAAGGAGATTGTGGGGGCCCTTTGCTAGTACTGTGTTCAGGACTCTGTTGAATTGCTCATATGTGGTTCAAGTGTGCAGTCCTGAGGTAAGGCAGAGCACTAGCAGGAGCAGGGACCCTAGTTCCAGTTCCAGGGCAGAAAAGAGTGCTTGTGATCATGGATCATAGAACAATGGACCTGTCTAAGAATAGGGACCACAAGTTACTTTAAATCATATTGCCTTAGAAGAACTTGAACCTTACTCTCATCTGAATTGACTCACATAGGGAATAACATATATACTTAGAAATTAACTTACCTTAAATTAGGAGGAAAGGGAAATTAGAGAAAGGAGAGGGCCTGATAGAAGGGAGAGGGAATGGGGGAGTCAGTGGTCAAAAACAAAACACTTTTGAAGAGGGACAGGGTGAAAGGAGAGGGAGAGAGAGACAGAGACAGAGAGACAGAGAGAGACAGAGAGACAGAGACAGAGAGAGACAGACAGACAGAGAGAGAGAGAGAGAGAGAGAGAGAGAGAGAGAGAGAGAGAGAGATGTGGGGGGGGGGGTAGCAGGCTGAAGAGAAGATGGAGCAATAAAAATTGTGAATGTGAATAGGATAAACTCACCCATAAAATGGAATCAGAATGGATTAAAAACTAGAATCCTACAATAAGTTGTTTACACACTTGAAGCAAAGACACACAAAGAACAAAAGTAAGAGGCTGGAGAAGAAACTATTATGCTTAGTTGATATAAAAAAATTGACTATAGAAGTATGCCATTAGGGAACTTTAATTTTCCCTTCTCAGAGCTAGATAAATCTAATTTAAAAAAATATACAAGGAGTAAGTTAAGGAGGTGAGTAGAATTTTAGAAAAGTTAGATATTATAGCCCTCTAGAGAAAATTGAATGGGAATAGAAAGGAACATGTCTTTTTCTCAGTGGTATATGACACCTACAAAAAAATAGACCAAGTGGTTGGGCATAAAAATTTCACAACCAAATGGAGAAAAGGAGGGCAGAGCCCAGATGGCAGAGTAGAACCATAAACTTGGCATGAGCTCCCACTCTAATCACTTCCAATACATGTAAAAAATGACTCTAAACAAACTTTAGAGCTACAGAACCCACAAAGAAGTAGAGAAAAACAAATCTCCCACTGAAGGCAGCCTGGCAGGCCAACAGGAAAGGTCTAATGCACCAAGCTGGAAGCTGTGCACAGTTCCAAGTGAGACACATGGTTCCAGCCTCAGGGGTCCCTGACAAGTGGCCTGGCTGTAGCAGACTTCAGGAGAGTAAATCACCAGAAACGGTGGCAGTTTTCAGACTTCTCAACCTATAAACCAAAGACAAAGTAAAAGGTCAGTGTGGAACTCTGTTGGAATGGGAGGGGGAGGGGGGATGGAAGAGTGAATTCTGGCTCCTGCCCCTAGGGCAAGAAGTGGCAGGGGTGCAGTGGCTGTGCAGCCACTACCATGTGGCTGCTCCCAGAGCTGCTGGCCTGCAGATCACAGAGGGACCACTTGACCATTCAGAGGGTAATTGTTCTTGTTTTGACCTGCTTGGATCTGGATCACAGTCTTGAGTGGTGGTCCTGGGGTATGTAGCCAGTGTGCCAGAGCTTCTGGGAGCTATAGAGATCTACCCTCATAATAGCTACAGCAGCTGTGAAAACCCCAGCAATTTGGGACAAAGCTCTCTTCATTCTAGTAGCAGAGTTCTACCATGGCAACAAGCTCAAAAGTCAAATAATTGGCTGGCAATGTGAGCAAGCAAAGGAAGCACAAACAGACCATAGAATCCTTTTTGGGGGAAAAAAGGATCAAGGCATGGAGTGGGAGGAAGAGTAAAGTCAGAACTCCTGCATCAAAGGCCCCTAAGAAAAATATGAATTAGTTACAGGCCATGGAAGAGCTCAAGAAGGATTTTGAAAATCAAGTAAGAAAAGTGGAGGAAAAATTGGGAAGGGGAATGAAAATGATGTAAGAAAATCATGAAAAGTGAGTCAATAGCCTACTAAAGGAAACCCAAAAATACACTGAAGAAAATAACACCTTAAAAATAGACTAACTCAAATGGCAAAAGAGACCCAAAAACCCAGTGAGGAGAAGAATGCCTTAAAAAGCCAAATTTGCCATATGGAAAAGGAATTTCAAAAAATCACTATAGAGAAAAACTCCTTCAAAATTAGATTGGAGAAATTTGAAGCTGATGGCTTTATGAGAAATCAAAATACTATTAAAAAAATCCAAACAAATGAAAAAAAATGGAGGGCAATGTGAAATATCTCATTGGAAAAACCACTGACCTGGAAAATAGATCCAGGAGAGATAATTTTAAAAATTATTGGACTACCTGAAAGCCATGATGAAAAAAAAGAGCCTAGACACCTTCTTTCAAGAGATTATCAAGCAAAATTGCCCTAGTATTCTAGAATGAAAGGGCAAAATAGAAATTGAAAGAATTTCACAGATCACCTCTTGAAAAAGATCCCGAAAAGATAACTCTAAGAAATATTATTGTCAAATTCCAGAGTTCCCAGGTCAAGGAGCAAATACTGCAAGCAGTCAGAAAGAAACAATTTGAGTATTGTGGAAACACAATCAGGATAACACAAGACCTAGCAGCTTCTACATTAAGGGATAGAAGTGCTTGGAATATGATATCCCAGAGGTCAAAGGAGCTAGGACTAAAATATGGTCATTCAATAAAGTAGAGGAATTTCAAGCATTCTTGATGAAAAAACCTGAGCTGAACAGAAACCTTTCCAATTAGATCAGGAGTGTGGCAGGGATTCCTGTTATGACCACTATTTTCCAATATTGTGCTAAAAATATTAGCTACAGCAGTAAGAGAAAAGAAATTTAAGGAATTAGAATAGGAGTTTAAAAACAAAATCATCACTCTTTGAATATGATATGATGGTATACTTGGAGAATCTGAGAAAATAAATTACAAAACTAGTTGAAATAAACAACTTTAGCAAAGTTGCAGCATATAAAATAAATCTACATAAATCATGAGCATTTCTATATATTACCAAGAAAGTCTAGCAGCAAGAGATAGAAATTCCACTTAAAATAACTGTAGACAAAATAAAATAGCTCTAAATAATAATAATAAATAAAATAGAATCTACCTGCCAAGACAAACCCAGGAACTATATGAATACAATTATAAAATACTTCACACAAATAAAGTCAATTCTAAACAACTGGAAAAATACCAATTACTCGTATGTATGCCAAGTCAGTATAATAAAAATGACAGGTCTACCTAAATTCAATGCCATACCAATAAAACTACCAAAAATAATTTTATAGAGCTAGAAAAAATAACAAAATTCATCTCAAAGAACAAAAGGTTAAGAAAATTATAGGGAATCAATGGAAAAAAATTGAAGGATTCTTGTTTAACTGTAGCAGATCTCAAACTATTACAAAGTGGTAATCACCAAAACAATCTGATACTAGCTAAGAAATAAAGTGGTGGATTAGTGAAATAGATTAGGTATACAATACACAGTAATAAATGACCATAGTAATGTAGTATTTGATCAGAAGTCCAAGCTTTGGTGACAAAAACTCAGTATTTTACAAGACCTGGGAAAACTGGGAAGCAGTTTGGCAGAAACTAGGTATAAACTAATGTGTATTATAAACACCATATACTAAGAGAAAATAAAAATGGGTACATAATTTAGACATAAATGGTGATACCATAAGCAAATTAGGGGAGCATGAAATAGTTCACCTGTCAGATCTATGGAGAAGAGAAGAATTTAACCAAAAAAGGGACAGAGAGCATTACAAGTTATAAAATGAATAATTTTTATTACATTGAATTAATAAGCTTTTATACAAGCAAATGATTTCAGTCAAGATTAGAAGGAAAGCAGGAAACTGGGGGAAAATGTTTACAGCAAGTTATTCTTCATTTCTCAAAATGAGTCAAATTTATAATAATATGAGTCACTGCCCAAATGAAAAATGGTGAAAAGATACGAACAGGCAGTTTTTATTTGAAGAAGTTAAAACTGTCTATAGTCACATGAAAAAATGCTCTCAATTATTATTGATTAGACAAATGAGCATTATAACAACTCTGAGGTACCACCTCACACCTATCAGATTGACTAATAGGATAGAAAAGGATAATGACAAATGTTGAAGGGATTTGGGAATATTGGGACACTAATACTTTCTTGGTGGAGTTGTAATCTGATTCAACAATTCAGGAGAGCAATTTCTAACTATACTGAAAAAGCTATCACACGGTGTATATGCCCTTTGGCCCAGCAATACTAATACCAGGTCTGTGTCCCAAAGAAGTTAAAAAAAAAGAGCAAAAGGACCTATATGTACAAAAAATATTTGTAGCAGCTATTTTTGAGATGTCAAAGAATTAGAAATTGAGGGGATGTCCATCAGTTAGGGAATAGATGAACAAATTGTGGCATATGATTGTCATGGAATACTACTGTGCTATAAGAAATAACAAGCAGGATCCCTTCAGAAAAACCTGGAAAGACTTACATGAACTGTTGCAAAGTGGAGTCCACAGAACCAGGAGAACTTTGTATACAGTCATAGCAATATTGTATGATGATAAATTGTGAATGATTTAGTTGTTCTTAGCAATACAATAATCTAAGACAATTCTGAAGAACTCATGATGAAAAATGCTATCCACCTCCAGAGAAAAAAACTGATGGAGGCTGAATGCAAATTAAGGCATACTTTTTCCCCTTTATTTCCTTTTATTTGGGAGGAGGCAGGGTCTGTGTTTTCTTTCACAACATGACTAATATGGAAATAAATTTTGCATGACTGCACAGAAAAAACTTGTCAAATTGCTTACCCTTCTCAATGAAGGGAGAGAGTAGGAAGGGAGGAAGATAATTTGGAACTCAAAATTAAAAAAAAATGAAAGAAAATTTTATATATAATTGGAAAAAATAAAATATTAACAACAACAACAGAATGTCCCTCTTGGATCTAAACCTGTGATCTCCTGATCCTAGATGGCTACTGAGATGCCTTCCAACTCTGAAGTCTCCTTATTCTGAAATATTTTTTAATTTCATATATATGCAACAGGTATTTATTTATTAACTGCTTTCTATAAGGAGATGGGATAGCTAGGTGGATGGAGCACCTGACTTGGAGTCAGAAAGATTTGAGTTAAATTCAACCTCAAACACTAGCTGTGTCATCCTAGGCAAGTCACTTAACTCTATTTGCCTCAGTTTCCTCTTCGGTAAAATAAACTGGAGAAGAAAATAGCAAATTACTCCATTATCTTTGCCAAGAAAATCCAAAATGGGGTCACAAAGAGTTGGACGTGACTGAACAACAATATGAAGATGACCATTCTAGGTTGGGAGTGCCAGTGATAAATGGTATTTAAAAAAATATCCCTGGTCTTAAGGAATTTACAGTAAAATAGTTTATATCATTTCATATTCCAGCTGGTTTTAGGGAGAAGCGTAGGTCAGAGTAAAATTCTCTGAAGAGGTTATTTTGAGAAATTGTGTAGTTTGGTGTGCATGCCCAAACACCTTTCAGTTCCAAAGTCCAACACTATGAAGCTACAATAGTCTCCAAATTGGATTTTTCTAGGAATGTATTGAAGTAATAGTTTTCCCACAAAATAGGGGAAGATATCTAACCTTACTTACCTTGTCTCTTGGAGTAGACAATATAATCACCCAAACTTGATAGATCATAAAAAACAATAAAAAGAAGAAATGAAAAGTGCCAATACCATTTTTAAAACATTCTCAAAATTGCCAATAATTACAGAAGTGCAAATTAAACAACTCTGATGTATCACTGGAAGTCAATGTGGTTTAGCAGAAAGAAGGGTGGACTTAAAATCAGTGGACCCAGGTTCACTTCTTGGTTCTGTTGCTTAATATCAATATTGCCTTGGGCAAATTACCTAATCTTTATAGGCCATTAGGTTCTTTATTTGTAAAATTATTTGGCTGGCCTATATCACTTCTCAGGCCCCTTTCAACTGTAAATCTATGATCCTATAACCTCACATATATGAAACTGGCAAAGTTGGTAACAGATGGAGAAATTTGATGTTGGCAGGAGTTTAGCTATAAAATGGTCCAACCGTTTTGGAAAACAATTTGGAATTGTTTAAAAATCATTACAAAATCTTTATAACCTTTGATTTCTATTACTAGGAAGTTATCAACAGCAAGAAGAGACCCAAGTGTATGATAATATTTGTTACAACTCTATTTTTAAAGGCAAAATTGTTAGAAGGAAAAACTATGTCTAGTGATTAGGAAATAGCATAAAAAGGCTATTATTATTAGAATATCATTGCATCCTAAGGAATGAAAAATGTAAGGAATCCTAAGAAATATGGAAAAAGCTATATGAATGTGAAATAAAGTCAACAAAGCAGAATCTAACAAGCAAAAACAACAACAACAAATAAACTCCCCCCAAACCAAACAAAACAAAAACTATACCTCTATTAATGAAGTACCATTTTAAGGGATGCTAAAATTTAGATTAAAAAAAAAATTAAACAAAATTGACACTAATAAAGCTCACCTACTAGATAAAGTTTTATAGTTATATCTTAACTAACAGAAAGGAGTATTCTAACCCTATGGGAAAATGTGTATTCATGATTCCTACTTTTAGCAAAGTTTGATGACCACATAGAGTAATTGGTCCTTGAACATATAGATGTATCCTTTGAGACAATATGGACAATGTAGGTTCTCTCAGAAAAATTAAGGCAACTTGAGCTAACTAATTATAGGAAATTAGAAGCTGCTTTCCAAATTTTGTGTGATAGGAACATTTGAAGACAGAGGCATAGCAGTTGCTATTAATATGTCTTACGCTCGACATAACTTTGATTTATCACATCAGTTAATGAGGTCACCAAGTAAGTCAGGAAAAATGATGACTGATTGAGCTAACTTGGACTTATGATCTGCATTACTTGATAAGCATCAACATTCTGTAAAATAATCAGGGAGCTTGTTAATGACATCTTGGCAAGAGAGTATGAAAATTCCTAGTTTATGCCATCCTTTAATGGTTTAGGCTTTAATTCATCAAATTACTAGCTAATATTTAACTCTCTCCCTTAATAATTATCAATAACATTAGTCATTGAATAATGGTAAATGATTTAGCTAAGAATCTGAAGGTCTGGTTTCTTGTGCTGGTTCTGTCACTAACTAGTGCTGTGACTTTGGGCAAAACATTGATTCCAAGTGGCCTGGCCTTGATGATCTCTAACTTTTCAGTTCTAAAATTCTGTGATTTTTCTTATTCTTGGAGTAAGAATAACTATTGCCTAACAATAATATGGTGATTATTTTTAAAGGATCACACATTTCTTTGCCCTCAAAATACTTTATTCTACTTGGGTCAGGTACTCTATCCATCTCTCAAAAATGAGGTAGAGAATTAAGGAAATTGTTCAATTATTTTAGGGGCCAAATTACTGGAATGTGAAATATTCCAGTGTTAATGATGGTTAAAAAAAATCTCAATGTTTATTGGTCGTGGGGGATTTTCTAGTTATAAGCAACTCCATGTAATGTTATATTTACCCCCCCTTTAATTTTTTGTTGATTTTTTTTACCTCTTGTTTTCAAATATACCCCTTCTTTCTTCTCTACTCAGAATGCCTTCCCCAGTAAAAACAAAAATAAAAAAGAGGAAAGAAATAATTAAACAAATTTAACCAAAGCAATTATTTATAATAGATATATACAATGTTCCATATTGATAGTGTCTCACCTCTGAAAATAAGAGAGGCTGTTACATTTTTTCACTTCATTTTCAGGGTCAGTCTTAGTCACAACAATCACACAGAAGAAAATTATTTACATTCCATTTTACATTATTGGCACTATGTATATTGTTTTCCTAGTTCTGTTTACTTCTACTTAGATCAGTTTCTTCATTATTTTTATAACATAGTAATATTACAATACCTTCATGTACCACAGTTTTTTAGCCATTCATCACTCAATGGACATTTATTTGTTTCCAGTTTTCTTTGCTACTATAAGAAGTAAGATTATGATTATTTTGGTATATTTGATTCCTTCTTGACATACATAGGAATGGAATCTCTGGAACAAAGGGCACCAACATTTTATTCATTTTCTTAGCATAATTCCAAATTACCTTCCAGAATTCTTGGACCAGCACTTTGCCTTGTTCTCTCATATCTATAAAGTCTAAAAGAATGGTTAATACACATCAGTTACTGAAAATGGATCACTGTGTTTTAGAATTAGAAGGAAACTCACAGGTCATCCAGTTCAACTACCTCATTTTACAGATTAGGAAAATAATTCATTAAGATGTGAATTGACTGTTTCAAGGTCATACAGTTAACAAGTAGCCCACGTTCACCCACTTAACAAGGTCACACATGATTTGGGTGTAGGTCTTCAGAGCATCCATCCAGTGATCTTCCCACTATGTTATATTGCTTTTTGAATAAGTAATAAAGAAAAATTTGACAGTGCAAGAAAAAAAAGGAAAATAATGCAATGGCTATTTCCTCCTCTAATGAAGACCTTATAATATCTATAATTTAAAATTTTACTTTTAGTCATTATTATTTAGTAATTATTCAATAGCAACTGGCTATATTGACAAGATTCAGTTATTATCTTTCAACTAAGAGAGAAGTCACAGGTTGTCTACCAGTCATACTTAATTTGATCATTTGAAGGTTAAATTCATTATTTTACCAATGGCACAGGAAAGGAACTCACTCTCATAATCACAAAATCAGAATCACAGTATGTTAGAGTTGGAAAGGATCTCAGTGACCATTTAAGCCATCAGTTATCTGAGAAGGAGGCAGTGAGGTGGCTCAGTGAGAGAGAATACTGAGCCTAGAGTCAGGAAGACCTGAGTTCAAATCTGGCTTTAGACACTTAAATAAAATCCACACTACAACCTATTTGACAAATGTCACATAGTCTTTGCTAAAAGTCCTCCAATGAAAAAGAACCCACTACCTTTAAAGGCAGTTCAGAACACTTTCAGATAGCTCTCTTCTTAGGAATTTGATTGTTTAGTTTGTTTTTGTTTTGTGATATCTTGCCTAAATCTGCTGTCAGCTAAATAATTAACATTATATTAGCCTTAATGGCTGAATCAATTTGAACAAAATTTCTACATTCTCTTTTCCAGCTCTCATACTTCAGGCTTATAATTCATGATGTGATCAACCACTCAGAAAGTGACCTGCAAATGATCAGTGTAAAATATCACTTAGATACATTCTCATTCACTTCAGGTTAGAACTCAGAGACATTTTGAGGTCTATTCCAACAATCCCTGTGGTGCCTTTATAGATTTTATTATAAGGAACATTTCTGAAAGTTACAACTTTCAGCTCTTTCACTTGACTGTCAAGGTTGAAAGTACAATTGGATGGAGTCTTTAGCAGGGAGTTGTGTCTTATATAAAAATGCATATGAAAGACTAAGAATCTATGCTCTAGGGACAATGAACTGAAACGATTCTGGGTTGGCATGAAAATTCAAGGTTGGTTCCAAAGTTGATAAATTGCATTTGTCCATCCCCATTTTTAGTGAGGAATAGATGTTTAAAGTTTTAACATTTAAGTTTTTCAATTGCTTAAAAAAAATTCTCAGTGAATCTGATTGTGAAAGGTCTTTGAATTAACAGGCAGGAGGAATGCATTGCCATTGAATTAAGTAATTTGAGATTTTACCAATCAAATCAATTAGTCAATCATCAAGAATTTTCCCTGTGTCAATTGTGTGTGTGTGTGTGTGTGCGCACATGGGCACGTGGGTGTGTGTGTACTCTGGGTATATATGATATACTCCAAAGGAATGTATCAGTCCTACCCTCAAGGAGCAGATATTCTTGTTGGGGAAATAAGATATTGAAGGAGAATTGTATAGCTTTGTGTTATAAGTTGCTTGCTGTTTGTCCTTCATTCTTAAAGGGGACCATGACATCAGGGAAGTGATGCCATGATATGCAAGTGAATTGGATTTAAGTGAAGGAGGGCTGTGCAAAGTCACCAAAATCACTTTCTCCTCTGGAGCCAACTGGGTCCAGTGGTCAGATATGGATCAGAACAACTGGAGCTGGCCCAGGATGCTGTGTTATAGGAGTTCATAGAGCTAGTGTATAAGTTAGTAACAGACAATGCAGAAGTCTGTACTTGAATCAGACCGTGAGGGCCTTCTAGGCTTTTTTCTTGGTGTTTTGTTCATCTAAACATGTTTTAGAGCACAGCAAATTTTAAATTGACTAAGGAGTAACATTTCATCTCTCTGGCAACCTTGACTGTTTAGGAAATTACAGGAAATCATGTATTAAACAGAAAAGTTCTTTGAATAGCAAAGAGACCCTATATGGTTCTTTCATGTTCCTATAGGAGAGTCTTCTCTAAACCTTTTTTTAACCTCTAACTAAAATTTTATATGTTTCTCAGTTATGAATGTGAGTCATAAACAATATTCTAAGAAGGGATCCAAAGTCCAGACTTCCAAACAAATCCACAAAACAAAAAAGGTTAAGAACCCCTGGTACATGGAATGATAGTACCATGCCTGACACATAATAGGTCCTTAATAAATGTTTTCTGACCGACTGATTGCTACTGGCAAGCATACTATAAGCAAGAAAGAATAGTTGAAAGCAGGAGAAAAAAGTGAAAAAATATATATGCATATACATACACACGTATACATATATACACATATGTGTACACACACATAAATATATGTGATATATATGTATATATATACATATATATAATTCAAGCCTCCATGTTCTTGCGTGTCATGGAGGCTTGAAGTCTTTTAGTGTAGGGGTAGGCCATCATCCTTGATTCTGTCTAGTTTTCTCTTGGTTTCTAGTCAAAGCTTCCTCAGTAGTTAACTCATTGTTTGAGCTAGGCAAGTCTGTGTCTTAATAAGCTCCAGTATTAAAACACAGTATATTCAGTGTTGTTCAAAATCATAATCAAATGAGTAATCAATAAGAAGGTAAACTGTTTTTAGTATATTCTATTAGAGAAGGCAGGGTAGCATATAATGTATTTTTAGAAAGGTTTTCATTAGGAGAGGTTAGAATTTTATAAAGTGTTCATGCTTAGGGGAATAACTGACAGTTCTCTGGAAAACTGTGCTATATAGAATTGTTCACTTCCCAGGGATAACTGATAGATGAAGACTTAATGTATATAAATGTGATAATTCTGTATTTTTATAATTATATTCACCTTTACTAAAATAAGTTATTCAAAATATATTATTTTCTTAGCTTCAAAGACTTCGTGTATTGGCTAAAGTTATATGAATGTCTGGATATTAAGTATGTTTTTGTTTGAATTGGAACATTATTGCAATGTTGTTACATTTTTTGGTCATAGTGGGATAAGATTTTTAAGTATAGAGTTTATATGCTTTCCTAACAATTCCTTTCACTTGGGTAAGGTCATTTAACTTTCTATAATTCTTATATGCCTGTTATTTTGACTTCACAAGATCCTGGGGAAATAGGTAGGTTAAGTATTCTAATTTTCTCTTGAGAGAGAATTCTACAAGAAGCAACATATGAAGGCAGAGACTTGCCTAAGGTCATACAGTCAGTATATTTCTGACAGAGAATGGATAGAACCCAAACTTTCTGATCCCTAATGCAGGACTGATTTGATTAGCCTATGGTCCACCTTCCTTTCTATAATAGAGGTCTATTCCTTCTTTAGTGCCTTTGATGATATATTTAAGTGCTTTGTAAAACCAACAAACAAAAATAACAGTGAATTAGGTATGAAAAATGCTAACTTAAACACCTAAAATAAATGGGAAGAACATAGTGAAACTCAGCCATATCTGTTGTACTGGTAAATTTATTGGATTTGTACCTGTACCTTTCCTAGAATGTTGTGATCAGACAGCCAGACAATAAATCATTTATCAGATCATGCTTTTGAGAGGGTCCAGTTTAGCATTACTGAATTATTAGAACTTCTGGCAAGACTTGTTCACGTATTAGTGTTTTTCCTTTCTTAAAATACTTTGTGTTCTATTTGATGACTTATCTGAGTATATGTTCTATTCCTCCCATATAATGTTCCTTGCAAGTAGAGAATATTTCGTATTTTTTTCATGTCTATCTTTAGCACTTAGCATTTAGATCCATCTAAAAATGTAACAGCAATCTAGATTGGTTGGAAGAGGTACTGGGAGTCCTCTCATTGGATGGCCACATAGTGGATATATGTCAATGGACATTATTTGTCAGGTGTGGCTTGGTCCCTTTCAACTCTGAAGCCAGAGAATGTATTGATATTTACTGAATAATACTTTTAAAAGGATCCAGTTTGGTATCACTTATAACCTTCTATGTAGGGCTGGAGGGCAGAACACAAATATCCTATAAAGCTTTCCTATATAGAGTGTTGCATCTGGAATCTCCAGCTAACTCTCTACTTTCCTTCTATAGTTCTGCTTGGTTTGAACTCTAAGGAACATGATGCTCCTGCACTAGGGTAGTCCCTGCTGGTCGCCTTCCCTACCTTTCCAGTTTCCCTTTGTGTGTTGTCTTCTCTAATTAGATTGTGAGCTCCTTGAGGTCAAGGGCATTCTTTTTCTTAGTTGTATCTTTAGCCTAGCCTAGAGCTTAGCACATAGTAAGAGCTTAAGAAATGTTTATTGAATTATCAAATGCAGTATTTTACATATATATACACACATATATACATACACACATTTATATACATATATATGCATGTGTGTGTTGTTTCTTGAATGAAAATACACAAGGAAATCTCTTTAAGTGAAAGAGCAGTGAGATATTTTAATCAATGTTGCTTTAAAAAGATGATGTCCCTTGTTTTATCTATAGAACAATGGAGTGGTAGAATGTTGTATTTCTTGATTGTGTATTATTACTCAAAGTCCTGTTTATTTTAACTATTGTGCTTCTTTATCTATGAATGTGTTTCCAAAATCCAATTTCAGAACTGAATACTTGGCTAGGTTTTTGTTTTACTCTCTGAGGAATTCCATATACACTTAAGTAAAATAATGGCAAATACCAAGTTACCATATTCCAACGCTTTATGTTTGCTTCCTTGGTTCCATATCTAGCCTATTTCTGGGTCAGAGTACTATGCCACATCTCTAATTGACAACACCTGCCTGGTATAAATATCACTTTTGATCGCTAATTAATGATATTTCTACTGATTGTTATATGGAAATCCCAAGAAATGACATCTTCACTATTCCTGATCTCCTTTGTAAGCTGACAGAACTGAACACTGTACCATGAATGTTGTCTGATCTGGACAGAATTTACTGTGACTGTGACTCTCAGAGGACTCTAATGTCTAATTTTCATTTTGAGGTTATTGTTACCATACCATTTGCTAATTGATATTAAACTTCTAGTTCACTAAGACAACAGATCTTTTTCTCAGACAAACTGTTGGCTAAATGTGTTTCTCCCATTTTGTACTTCTGGAGCAATTTTTTTAAACAAATGTAAGAATTTAATATTTTCCTCATTAGATTTCTTAGATCTTATTAAATTAACTCAGTTCTCTAACTTGTCCATTTTTTTTAGATCCTAATTTTCTTCTAATATGTTATTTACCCTTACTAGCTTTGTGTCATCTTCCAAATAGAAAAGGCAAATAATGTTACTGTCAAATAACTTTCCCATCTTTGCCCTGGATAAAAGCAGGGGAATTCCTTTTCATTTCTCTGCTATATCTAGCATGGTCTCCAATGACTGACGTCACTGACACAGACTCAATTCATTCACTACAACTTAGTGATCCCATAATTTGGGCCTTTCTTGGTAGTCTAGTCAATATTTCCTCAGATATTAAATCCTAAAGAAAGAAGGGACATTTGAGATTCTTTCCACCCCCAACTTTGCTCTAGAGTTCTAGTTCTCTATTTCCAGCTGTCTTACGTGTCACCTTGAATCCAATATGCCCCAAACGGAATGTATTCTCTTCCAAATACTTAGGTTTTTTTCCAAATTCCTCAATGGCACCATCATTTTTCTATTTCTTGCCCTCCTGTGAGTCACTCAGATGGTTCCCAGCTGCACTCATCTACGACTCCTCTCTATCTCACCTTCGCACCATTCACCCTGATGTTGAGAAGGCCAATTTGAAACATGCAATATCTCTTTCATTGTCTATTTTCTTTCTATTACCAAAGTGCCACCACCTTAGTTTTGTCCTTCATCTCTTCTTATCTAGAATATTGTACTAAATTCCCAAGTGTTGTTCTTGTCTCTATTTCCTTTGCTTTCCAATATATTTTATCACATGACTTCCTGAATAATTTTCCTGTTGTAAAGTTCTGTTCATATCACTTCTACTCAAAAATTTTCAATGGTTCCCTATGAGATAGAATAGAAGCTAAAAAATAAAATACAAGCTTCTCATTTTGGTATTTAAGACTTCTACTATCTCCATGCATTTGCTCACATCAAAACTCATTCTTAGAAAAGTTTCTATCCTTGTATTGGGTTGCATTTCTTTATTTTTATCTGGGGAACTTCTCCTTGAAGTATTCTTTGGAGTTTTCTTTGACTTCACTTTCATGTTAATCTGTCTCTTTCCAAATCAGACTCATCACACTATAATTTGATCACACTAATTTCTCTGATCTCAATAGATTATAAGGTACTTGACAGTAGTCAATGTATTCTCAGTGTTCAGCACAGTATCTTATGCATAATAGATGTTTGATAAATGTGTGTTGAATTATTATTAGTAACAGTCATGTTTTTTTTAGTAATGCAACACATTTATATAGTGTTTTATACTTTGGAAAGTGTTTACAAAAACAACAAACTATCTCAAAACCAGGTCTTCTGACTTCAGGTTTAGTTTTCTTTTTGCTCCAACTTGCTTCATGTGTTTTGATAGGATCTCATAAAAAGGGGTTGAGATTATAGATGCATAGCAGAGTTTCCCCAATCTGTACTGTTTTCTCATACTATGCTAGTTTCATTGTGAAGGAAAGAAATATCTTTTCTTAATTTAAGCCATGACTTTGTGAAGCCTTTATTCACAGATCACAAAAATCAGTAGCAAAAGTAATTAACAGAAAAACCTATGCAATAAAACTAGCTAGGTGCCACACTAAACAGAGTGCTAGACCTAGAGTCAGGAACATGTAAGCTCAAATCCAACTTCAGACTTTTACTAGCTATGATTCTGGGCAAGTCAGTTAATATCTTTCATCCTTAGTCTTCTCAACTATAAAATGAGGATAATAATAGCACCTACTTTCCAGAGTAGTTATGAGGAAAGATGAGATAATATTTGTAAAGTGCTTTTAAAAATCTAAAGAGCAAAATAAATATTATTACTATTATTATTTAACATTATTAATCCTTCATAAACTAATGGTAAAATAGTTATTTTTCATATTGTTTGCCCTTCATTTTTAAAAAGGACCAATGATATCACAGAGTGTTGTCTTAACTTGCGCGTATATTGGATTTAAATGAGTCAGAATTACACAAAGTCATGAGCCTCACTCTCTCTTCCAGAGTCAAAGTCCAGTGACAAGACAAAAATCAAGATGATTGATGATGGTCCAGGATGGACTGGATGACCTTGGCATTTTTGATGAATAAACTCTGCTCTCTAAATGCCTGCTTCAGCTTCCTTCACAGTCATTGGAACAAATTGTTCTCATCTGCCCATCCCTTTGGGGGGAGACTTCACATGCTGGGGGTAGACATTCCATGACCTCACCAATGGGTTTGAGGCCTGTCAGTTACCCTCAGCTTGCTTTAGCCTATCTACTGAGATGCTTTACCGGGATGTGGCCACTGTACATGTTATGGTTTCTTGGAACCACAGATAAGAGTTGTGTGCCAGGTAAACACCAGATGTAGAGGAGCAGTCTTGACAAGGGCCCAGCAAGTCCTTACAACAGAGGTGCTAGTCTTCCTCAAACACTTATATACTTCAGTAGGTCCCAAAGGAAAGTAATCACTCTGAAAAAGTTTATGTCAATGAGGAAAAAAAGACAGATCTGTAAGATTGGGGTAGGAGAAAGAAGGAAATGAAACTCCTAAGACACTGGAGAGAGGACTCCCCTGAGTTGCTGCCAGAACAACTTTCAGGGGATATCCTTGCCTGTTCCGCTGTCATTTCATTCAATTCCACTTTCCCCACTGTCAATCCCAAGCCAACTCAACCTCCCAGCTATCAGCTGACTGAAGTCCACTATCACCAACTCCCCCTACTTGTCAAATGCTTTATTTTTTTCTGTTGTTTGTCAAAGCTGTCTTTGGATCTTTCCTTCTGTCCTGAAAGCCCCTTTCTGCCATTAAAAAACAAGAACGGCAATTATCTATTACCTTTAAAATAATATATAAACGTCTCAATCTAGTAGGTAAAGAGAAAGGTCAGGGAATGGGAAAAAAAAAGACGTATACTCCTTATTATGTACAACTAAAACTGTATTAAGTGCTTTTTATAAAACTTATCTGACCCATACAACTATTGTGAGGTATGCGTTATTATCATCCTATTTTATAGTTGAGGAAACTGAAACAGAAGATAAATAGGTTGTTTAAGACTACTAGACATTCACTCCTACCAAAGTGGTCTTAAGACACACATTGTCCCTGTAGTACATCACACTGACTTGCATTCCCTTACTTTTTTTCAGTTCAGTTGTGACAGTTGTTTCTGATGCTTCGTGACCCCATTTGGAATGCTTTATCATTTCCTTCTCCAGCTCATGATATAAATGAGAATACTGAGGCCAACCGGATTAATTGATTTTTCAGGGTCACACAGTTAGTAAGTGTCTGAGGTCAGATGTGAACTTACGAAGATGAGTCTGCCTGACTCCAGGCCAGACACTCATCCATTGCACCACCTAGCTGTCCCAACTTGGGCCTAGGCTGGGGCTTTAGTGATGTTCCAGTTATTAGCATTTTTCTCCTTTTAGAAATTGCTTTAAATATATTTTGTGTTTGTTTATTTGTTGAGATGGCATAGCCCTCCAGCAGAATATGAGCTCCCTATGGACAGGAATTGTTTTCTTTTTGTATGGATTTAGGCATAATTCATGTTGAATAAATGCTTGTTGAGGGGAATGGGATTAAGTTGGACACCAAAGGCCTTTTGCTGCCCTCTTTCCATCATGAAGCCACCATGGTGGCTCATACTTCTTACCTCAGGTTTCTTTTCTGCTTTCCAAAGAAGCTTTCCCTTGTTTCTTTCTTTTCCCTGTTCCTGTCTCAGGTAAGAATTGCATTAGATTCAGACCTCCCAGTCTGAATGCCTGGGGGTGGGGTGGAGTGAGGAGAGGGTGCGCTATTTTTAATACTCTTTTAGAACTAGCTCTTTCAGAGACCACCCAAGTCAAGTGCCTGGGAGCTATTAATCAAATTCTTTGGTCTGTCTTTTTCACTTACCACATAGCTCTGTTTAGGATGTGATTAAAAGGGCTGCTCTGGCCCTGGCTGTGAGACTTCCTCTTTCGTCTACATAGAGTATCTCCAGCCCAGATTCCTTTGTGAGTTAGGGTGAGTGATTTTCTTTTATATCTTTGCTGCCTCAGGATCAGGAAGTGGGCCTACTCACTTTGCTTCAGTCACCTGATGCATTTATTACTCAGTCAGTCAGTCAATCAATCAATCAAAATAGCGTTCCAGGTATTGTGCTTAGTGTTGAGGACACAAAGAAAGGGAAGACAGGAGAGAGACAGAGACAGACAGAGAGAGAGA
>NW_027187372.1:23834755-23871183 GCF_028583685.1 Petaurus breviceps papuanus
AGAGAGAGAGAGACAGAGAGAGAGAGACAGAGACAGAGAAAGAGAGACAGAGAGAGAGACAGAGAGAGACACAGAGAGAGAGAGAGAGAGACAGAGAGAGACAGACAGACAGAGACAGACAGACAGAGATACAGAGAGAGAGAGAGAGACAGACAGAGAGAGAGAGAGAGAGACAGAGAGAGACAGACAGAGATACAGAGAGAGACAGACAGAGACAGAGAGAGACACAGAGAGAGAGAGAGAAACAGAAACAGACAGAGAGAGGAGAAGCAGAAGAGAGAAATCCTACTCTTAAGACAACATGAAAAAAGTAGGTAGAAACAAGATACATACAGGATAAATTGGACATAATCAGTTAAGGGAAGGTTTTGGAATTGAGAAAGATCAGGAAAGGTTTCATTTTGAAGATGAAATTTTAGCTGGGCCTTGAGGGAGGCCAGGGCACAGGGAGGAGGAGGGAGAGCATTCCATTAATGGGAGACGGGAATGAAAATACCTGGAGTTGGGAGATAGAGTATCTTCTTGGAAAAATAGAAGAACTGTGTCACTGGATGTCAGAGTACTTGGGGGTGAAGCTTTCTGAGCCTGGTGATAAATAAATGACCCTTACAACTTCTATGATCACGTACTATATGAATATTCTTAATAATCTTGATTGAGGATAAGTGAAATGAGGAAAATAATGAATTTTCTTCTAGGATTCCTGCCATCATAACAAAAGTCTTGGTGCTACATACATAAATATGATGTGAGGTGAGTTATTCTGTGTGTGTGTGTGTTGATACATATATGCTTATAGCACCTCAAGGCTGTGCTAATTTGCCATTTTTGAAACTATTAACAAATCACTTTGGATCTTAGTTTTCTAATGCTGAGTTACAGTCAAGTACATATATTATAAGAACTTAATAAATGTTTACTGAATTAGGCTCATTCAGAGGCTCAGTGATTGATAGGGGCTTATAGTGTAAGTCCTTCTTCCTGGGGGTATGTATTTACATTTTAACAGGGATCAAAGCTTAAAACTAAAGAGATGGAAGTTGGAATTTCTATGAAACATCCAGCCCTAAGACATTCTGACTGAAATTACAAATTTCAAACCTTGGCTATTCTCTAGTTCCCCACACACCCCTTCACATTCAACCTGAGGAAACAGTCAGGGGGTTGGCCCAGTGTCCTACTGAGGAGGTTACCCATAACGAGGGTTAGGGTTGCTCTGGAGACCCCAAAATACCAACACCCTGGGTCCTGCTGAATGAATTCGACTCAAGTCTTCTCAGACAAAGAAAAGTAAAGTTTATTAAAAGTTCCCTTGTATTGGACACAGAGTAAGTCTGTGCTAGGTCATTCTATGGTGCTCTCACAGACAGGGAGACAAGATGGGGTCTTATATATAGAAGGCTGTGGGAGGAGTCTAGGGGTGGTCTAGAGGAGGATTTTGGGGAGGGTCAATGAGTAATTAAGGGTAGGAAGTTCCTGGAGGCTACCTGGAGACTAGAGACAATGGTGGATTAGGCCAGTTCAAGGCCTAGCCCACTTTCCCTTACTGATTATGTCCAATTCATCCTGTATTGATATTTTGATAGGCTCAAGGGTGGAAAGTCTAGTAACAGAGGATTGGGCCCAGCCACAATGTAAGGCTTATGGCCTCATGCAAATTGTTCAGCAAATGGGACAATTTAATCAGAGTCCAAGGGGGGTTCCCAGAGCCTGTACCTCAAGGACTCAAGGAGAGGTCAAGGGGGCTCCCAAAGCCCATACCTCATCACTACAACTAGCAAATATTTAAGCCACTACTTAAACTCAAATCTCCTAACTTGAAGATTAATATTTTTAGCTATCCTGCTATAGCAATAAATCCTTTGTTAGTGTATATGAAACTGACATTTATGTTATTGCCAATGAGAACAAATAAGACGAAGAAGAAGGAAAGGAAAACCAGGTTGAGCTTTGCCATTTTCTCTGCTGTGGGAGTCATTTTGAAGGTGCTTTCAGCGACCATGAAGAAGATATGCCTACATCTCAATACTCTTATTCACTTAGAAAAGTCATCACTTTATCCACATGTGCAATAGTCCTCAGTATCTTAAATGTGAAATATTAATAACAGGATAGTGACTTAGCTTCAAACTGTTTGTAGTTCTATTCCACAAAAAAAAGAAAGAAGAAAGAAAGAGAAAATGATATATCAGGTGTGACAGCTACATCACTTCTACCACGACCATGACATTTTGATCCAGTCATGTGATTTCATTAATGTGTGGAACTATGTTGAGGAAAAACCTGTTATTGATGGAGATGTATAATTGTTCCATAATTTATATTCTTAGAAAATTTCCTAAGGCATAAAGAGGTCAAAGGACTTGTCCAGAGACAGCCAGTAGGCTTCAAACCTGGGGTATTTCAATGGGGCAGGAGGAAGATGGAGAAAATACCATTTACTTAAAAACAAGAAGATGGGGACCATACTTAGGAGGCTGATAGACCTATGTAACACCAATGCAATATTTACAGTGCTCCTGATCACGATAAAGACCATGACTATAAATATCACATGACATTTGATTGCAAAATATACCAGATTCTTTAGGTAGAGGACAGAACTGAAGCATTTATTTAGACACCAGAAAACCAAATCCCAAAACCAATAAGCCTATTCCATCATAGTACCAAAGATATTCAGAAGCCATAGTAGCACTGAGAGCCACAGCATCCTTCAGCCTTCCCACAAATCAATACAAGATCTTTATCTACTCACAAGCCTATCTGACTCCTTGCCTGAGTGGCCTCTCTCCTCTACCATCTCACTAGCTCTGACTCAGTTTCTTGTGGGCTCTGCTTCCCTTCAGCAAACTCCTCCCATCATAGGCTCCATGTGACTATATTTAGCCTATTAGGGAGCAGAGTTTATCTTCACAGCAGGGAAGCTTCCTGTGGGCTCTGCTTCACCCTTCAGCAAATTCCCTCCGTCACAGGTTCCATGTAATTACATTCAGCCTACTGGGGGCAGAGTTTACTTTCAAAGCAGGGGAGGTCTTCAAACTCCCCCCGAGGTCTATTAAGGGAAAAGGAAGATCTTCAAATTCCCATTCTCATTACAACCTACAACATTTTTTTCCCCAGTTTCACAGTTTGCAATCAGGATGACTATAGATCTGAGCCTCAAAACATAATTTCAAAAAGAAGAAAATCAGAGGCAATATATAATATTCAGTCACTATGATAGCCACCACAATCTGTGTACCAGCATCATAATATGGGAATGGTAGATGTTAATTTCAGTCATCATAGAATGTGAAAGAAGTATTTGTAAATTTTTGTCCTAATTACATGATAGAAATAACAAATATATGACTGATTTTAATTAGTATTTCATTAATTTAAACCTGCTTAACTTTAGCAGTTATTTATATATATATATGTATATATATATATATATATATATTTTAAAATTTCATATAATTGTTAACCCAAATCTTAGGTTTTAAAATGCATATTACAGTAATTATTCGAGTTGTGAGGTTGTTTCACATACCCTCCTCCCCCTTTGAACAAAGTGCTCTGATTAGCATTTTCCCCCAATTAACTAATATTGGTTGATATATATCCCAAGATGCTCTGCTTCCACCATTTGCATGCTCTATTTAACTTCTTTCATGCATAAAACAATATGAATATATACAAAATCTCTACTGTATATTTTAATCTAAGTTTGTACCCTTTATTAGATACTGACTGTGGTTGGGAAGTAATTATGGTAACTAAATAGCAAATTGTCATTCCCTTGTAAAAGTGTATACACTTTCCATCACAGAGCATTCCTGAAAGTAGCAAAGACAGGTAAATTACCTACCAGCTGATAATTTGATATTCACTAAGGAACAAAAGCCTCTGAAATTAGAATTATATCTAACATATTAGAGTACTTGTCATGTTATTGAGTAACAGATGAAGAAATATTGAGTTGGTGGTATTTTTTTTTTCCCTTTTGAATGTTGCAGAATCTGAGGAAATGGGAAATCTATTTACAGACATACCCCAATATAGTCCACTGCTACTCAGAGAACATTCAGCTACATGATGGCACATGTATCTGTGTTTCTTTCAACTTGCTTTGTTTATGGGTACTTTATACAACAGTGTTTTTAAAGATGATTTCATCATCTTTAAGATTTTTATTTTGTTATTACAGAACATACGTCTTCACATGCTAAGGGATTATTTTCAACATAGTGGTACACAATTAGGCCTTAAGCACTTTAGTGACAGGTCACATCTGCTATATGAACCCTATGAACAATTTCTGTAAAAAAAATACTCATTTTATTTTAAATTTATGGAATAAAACAAACATTTCCATAACACAGTAGAATAAAAAAAGATGGTTGCGCATGAAACTTCTAATCTATTTTATACAACTTACTGTTCCTTTTAAATATATAATAGAGTTTCATGTAACTTTTTTCTTCCCTCTTCATACCCCAGAGATGGCTACCATTAGAAACAAATATGTGTACATACATACACACATGTGTATATGTGTGTATGTAAACACATACACACAGGCACACTATATGTGTGTGTACACTTACCCACATGCACATACACACATATATGTAAAATCATTCTATACACCCTTCATTTATTTTATCAGTTTCTTTCTAGTTATCAGTTCTTTCTCTGGATGCAGACAGCATCTTCCTTTATAAGCCCTTTCTATACTGTTTCACACACCCTACTGATTTCTAGTAACATCATTTATGAGCACCAGCTTATAATATATAGGAAAAGCTTTCTCTTCTCCCTCCTCTTTCCCTCCCATCGGCTGCTAAAGGTGTCTCTTTATCTTCTCTTTTTCTCTCTGTCTCACTCTGTCTCTATCTTCCTCTGTCTCTGACTTTCTACCTCTCCCAACACCTCTGCCCATCCGTCTGTCTCTGTGTCTCTTTCTCTCTTCTTCTCAAGACACAAAGCAAATAATCCATAAATTGTTAGGTTCCTGTTCTAAAAATCTAGAGTTTAAACTGCCTGAGTGATCTACTGATCTTTCCATTTCTGAAAGAGAAAAAATAGCCTACCCAGATCCCTGTGAGACCCATGGAATTCCTGACTTCTCCATGATGCTTCTTATTCTTTTCACTGATATAGTCTTCCCCCTCCTCTCTACCTCCTGGTTTCCTTCAAATGCCTTTGCTCTATTGATCATTTCCAATCTATCCTACTTTGTATATAGTTGTTTGCATATTTTAGGCTGTAAGTGCCTTGACAGCATGGATTTTATTTTTTTTTGGTATTTCCCATTCTTCCTGGAACATAATAAGGGCTTAATAAATGCTTGTTGACTCACTGACTTGCAGGACCATAGCTCTGATAGACTGATGCAACATTTCCTTGCTTTTCCTCCTTTTCTGGAGAAGCCATAGTTTCATTTGGTAATTTTACACGTAATACCTACAATAGGTAGAAATGGACCCAGTTTTTTCTTTAAGGGGACTGCTGAAGTACTTTTTGTGCCAGTGAACAGGTCATATTATGTCTCTTTGAAGGTTTCTAAAAGATAATGAAGCTCCCGTTTTGTGACGACAAATAACCGTATCATATTTCCCAGCTGCTAGTGATTGGTCTGCTTTTCCTATTTGCTCATGAGCTGGGTGGAGAGACTGTCCATTATTTCTATAGATGCTAAGGCAGTCGTAGGCAGTGAAGGTGTCCTGGCCAATGAGAAGAGCCAGAGCGGAGCCCTTGGATCAGCCTAGTTGTAGGTGGCCCTCCTCTGACACCCTGGGATCTGGGTATAGTCAGGGTCAACACACCCACTATTTCTACCTATCAGCTGCTGCCTACAGTGTTCTTTCTCAAATGTGCACACATGCACACACACACACACATATTGTGTATGTGAATCACTCATCTATCCCAAATACATACACACACATATTGTGTACGTGAATCACTCATCTATCCCAAATTCTTCCAAGCTTCTAAAGTCCCAGTTGCCCTTGCTGATTGTACAAATGAATTTCTTTTAATTTTCCTGAATTGAGTCTATCTTTATAACATTAGAAACGTTTCCCTTATAGAAATTATTTTTTCAATTGCATTTGAAAAGATCCTTGTAGTGTTTTCTTCAAATTGAAATAATATTTATTTTTTTGGCCACATCACTTATGACAAAATTGAGCATGAGTGAACCTAATTAGCATTCATTTTTACATCTTGCTCTAGGTACTTTAGGCATTGTATTCCAATGTGATATAAATTGCATTGATATGAAAACAGAAAAGCAATTTCATATCTGTGTGTGTGTGAAATGGTGTTTCAGTTTTGTGTCATTCCATATATATGTTACATACACAATAATAATCACATATACAAGAGGGGAACAGTGAATAGAGGTCTAGCCTTGGAATAAGAAAGACCTCCAAAACATGGATTTGAATCTTATCTCTAGAACATATTACTTTGTGCACTTCAACCCTTCTCACCTAAATCTGATAAATCTGTGATCCCATCATTGTAGGTACTCAATGGATCAACAAGCATTTATTGCTTACTATGTGGTAGGAAGCAGAGATTATAACCCATCCATGCCTTCCCATTTGTTGTATGTTTCATGTTCTCCTATAAATCCTGAACACTTAACATGCTGGAGGTCTCTGGCATTGTCTTCTAATATATTATATGTACCTACTCATGCCTCTTATGTGTATATAGTTATTTCCAATTAAACTAAGACCTCCCTGAAAGCAGCTACTATTCATTTACTCTCTGTCTGTCTGTCCAATCATCTGTCTGTCAGTCCATTCATCCATCTCTCTACCTATCCATTTGTCCATCCATCTATCAATCCATCTATCAGCATACCTCAGAGGTATCAGAAAATTGGGTTTCAAGCCACTGCAATAAAGTAAATATCACAATAAAGCAAGTCACTAGAATTTTTTGATTTTCCAATGCATATAAAAGTTATATTTACACTATGCTGTAGTCTATACAGTGTGCAATAGTATTATGTCTTAAAAACAATGCATAAATTTTAATTTTTTTTAATTGTTAAAAATTGCTAGCCATCATTTGAGCCTTCAGTAAGTCATAATATTTTTGCTGGTGGAGAGTCTTGCATCAATGTTAATGTCTGCTGATTGTTCAGGTGGTAGTTGCTGAAGTTTGGGGTGGCCATGAAAAGTTCTAAAAATGAGACAGTAATGAAGTTTGGCTCATTGATCAACTCTTCCTTTTATTTGAACACTTAGAGTTTATTTTAAGTTTAATAGTTAGACTAATTTCAATATTGTTATGTCTCAGGGCATAGGGAAGCCTGAACTGAGGGAGAAAGATGGAATGGTAGATCAGTGGAACAGTCAGAGCACAGACAAAATTTATCAATTAAGTTCATGGCCTTATATGGGTGTGGTTCGTGGTGCCCCACAATAATTACAATATTAACACCAAAGATCACTGAACACAGATCCCTGTAACATATAGAATAATAATACTGAAAAAGTTTGAAATATTGTGAAAATTGCTAAAATGTGACACAGATACAATGTGAGCACGTTATTGGAAAAATGGCACTGATAGACTTGTTTAACATAGGGTTGCCACAAACCATCAATTTATAAAAAAAGAAAAACAACATTACCTGTGAAGTGCAATAAAGCAATATGTAATAAAATGAGGTATGTCTATATCTCTCTGCCTATCTATCTAATCATTGTATTTTGTGGTAAGACAAGCCCTTTGTTATAGCTTATGGCACTCCTTCCCTTTTCAAGGACAGTGATCAAGATAGTGACTTGAAGTATACATACATACATACATACATACATATATGTATATACATACATATGTGTACACACACTTCTCTTGGCCTAATAATATTATGGTGGCCAATGAATATAATTTCGGTCAATATACTCCCTCTTAAAAGAGGATGGCCAGTCTCATGCCCCCAATCTACTCATTTCCTGTCGAGAATGCTGATGAGAGCATAGCTCTCACTTACATAGCATCTATTATGTGCCAAGAACTATGCTATGAGCTTTATAAGTATTATCTCATGGTAATCCTGGTAGATAGGTCCTATTGTTATCCCCTTCTTACATTGAGGAAACTGAAGCAGAGGTTAAGTGACTTACCCAAGGTCATACAGCAAGGAAATATCTGAGGCTGGGTTTGAACTCAGGTCAAGAATTAAAGTCACTTTTGGAGAAAGGCAGAAGAGACTCCCGAGATATTTACTCACACCTTCTGATATACCATATCTATATAAATCTATATGGACCCATACAATCCACACTAGCCACCCACACTTTGCTTTTGTGTCCCTAGTGCTTAACACAGTGCTTGACACATGGTAAGTACTTACATTTCTTCCTGAATGTGAGTTTCCTCATCTGCTAAAGGAGGGAATTAGATTAAGTGGCATCTGGGGTCATTTCTGACTCAAAATCATGGATACTATGACTTCTCATCCATCATAAATTCATGGTCTTCCCTAGGCCACTTGATGAGGGTAAAATTTGCATAGATAATATCCCTTTATTTATGTTTGTGTTTATGTTTATATCTGTCGATGTAATTCTAAAAAAAAGCTTTAAAAAGATTCTACATTACTTTTACATTTATTTTTAATACCTCAGCAGATAAGGCAATCAGAAATATTTCATATTTTATAATTACAATTGAGTATATAATATATCTATGTATGTATTCTGTATATATTAAGTTTATATAAACTTCATGTATGTGTATACATTTTTATATTCACATTTACAGGTTTCTTTAATCTTTACTCTAAAACTCTGAAAAAGCAAACTGTCTTTCAGCTTATATGAAGCCTATATATATTGAAACAAATTAATACACACTTATTTTGGCAGTTTTGTGTATAGGGAGGTTATATATATATGTGTGTGTGTGTGTGTGTGTGTGTGTGTGTGTATACACATAGATATGTATGCATATATGTATAATTGTGAATTCTGACTCCTAAGTTCCAAAACTCCTGGTCAGGAGTGAACAAATTTCTTAAAATTTATCTACCCCATTCCCATCTAGTTTTCATTCTTAACAGTTGTTTTTCCTTTATGCAGAATCTATGTAAGACATTAAACAGATCACCTGAAAAAAAGGTTATTTTTCTGGGAATAGTTCAGATAAAAAAAAAAACCGCTTTTACAAATAATCCCTTAAATTCTGAAATACCTTTACCATGCATATACAGCTGCCCAGAGGGATTTATAGAACAAAAAAAATTCCAACTAATCCTTTCTTACTCACTTTTAAATGAAAATATATTTCTTTGAATCTGTTTTTCTCAGATTTAAGTTGCTATCTTATGTATCCTTTCTGCTTTTATCATTATGACCTTGTTTCCCACACCCAAGTAATAATTTAGATTCTGTTTACCAGGAACAATATCTTCCATTTTATCTTTGAATCACTAAAATGAAACAATATGAATAAAGTGCAAATTTAATTCTAGAGAACAGGATAAAAGGGTATCTATAAAAGTGATATATCCTTTGATTCAAAACATAACTACCTTAGAAGTTCAGGGAAGGGCTAATATATCTCTGGAAGATATCACACAGGTGGTGAGACTTGACCTAACCCTTTTAGGATAAGTATAATATAGTTATCTCCTTTTTCTTAGATATGTCTGTGATCTCATCCATGTCAATACTCCCTCCATTGCCATCTATCTATTCTTTCTCATCTTGTATGATTCTTGCTTAATAGAAGCAAGAATTTGTTTAGTCGTTTTAGTCGTGTCTGACTCTTCATAACTCCATTTGATGTTTTCTTGGCAAAGATATTGGAGTGGTTTGCCATTCCTTCTCCAGCCCCATTTTGTAGATGAGGAACTGAGGCAAACAGGGGTAAGTGACTTGCCCAAGGTCACACAGCTACTAAATATCGGAGACCAGATTTGAACTCAAGGAGATGAGTCTTCCTGGCTCTAGTCCCAGCACTCGATTCATTGATCTGTACCTCTATTCTTTGTTAAATCCTCCTGACATACTTAGGAGTCTTGTTCTAGATCCTTTAATGTTATCTGGATACCAATAGGAAGCATAGACAGCCTTTTGGTGATTCCTTACTCATGTTACATGATTGGTTCACCAGTCATATTGATCACCATTTTTGAGAAATATCTCAAAGTAGATGCACAGCTGACAGAGAGTCAAGAGGGTCATTTGAATGGACTGTTTCATTTTAATCTTTCTGGTCAGTGTACTGAAGAAGAACCAATACCATCCCCCTCTATTCCTCACTTTACAGTACAGTATGTTCTCTCTCAAGTCATGTTTCTTTGAAGTGCTATGAGGTCTTTGTTGGCTCTGTGGAAATTATGCAACTTTTACTTTATTGATAAACAATCATTAATATACAGATGAAATTAACAATATTGTTGAAAGATGGTACGCTGGGACTAATCTAAGTACTATCAGCCACAGTCACCCAAGTTGGGCTGAATCATGGGCACAGGGAGAAGAATATCTCTAAATTCCTGTTTTTGGAGGTGGATTGGGAGGTTAACATTTCATTAAGATGCATCACATGACTTCAACTTTTGTATAAAAAAATCTCATCCCTATTTGTTTGCAACTGTTTGCTAGCTTTCATTTTAAAAGGCAAGTCTACAATAACTTGTAAGTATTTTAACAATCAAGATTATTTAGATTTTGGCACCCAGTCTATTACCCAATGCTAAAAATTGAATAGGATTCTTAATTACAACATGCATTAAATCAGCAAGTAAATCAAAAGATACCTTATGGGAAACAATTATTAATTTCTCAATACATCATCAGTTTACTTCGTCTCAATTAGACAATCAATCAATCATGAATCATTCAACAATCACCTGCTATGTAGCAATCCAGTGTTATGGTACTGGAAAACAGAGATATAAAGACAAAATGAAAAATTCTCCTGTCCTCAAGGACCTTACACTCTAATGTGGAATAAGATACTTATACAGAAGTAAGAAAGAATACCCACTATGGAGATGTAGAGATTAAAAAAATAATAACAGGGGTGGCCAGGTAGCAGAGCAAGTAAGAGCACCGGCCCCAGTGTTGGGATGACCTCGGGATTGAATCTGAGCTCAGATACTTAGCACCACACCCAGAAATAACTGGCTGTGTAACTTTGAGCAAGTTACTTAACCCCAATTGCTTTAAAAAAAAATAACAATAAACTTCCTTAATTCTCCATCCAACCTTCTAACACCCTTAATCTAACACATGCCATTTGGATTGTTTCCTACTGTTCTATAACTCAGAGAAACTATTTGTGTCAAGGAAAAATAAAAAAAAAATAAAAAAATATAGCCTGTGCTTCAGCTGTCAAATATTAACTTTTGCTTTCATAGGTTATGAGTAATGTAACTTTAATAAATTGAAGTAGTCATATTTTATTCAGTCTCATTATGTTAAATGTTTTTTATATCATTTGAAATCTAGTGCTTTACAAAAACTATTATTATAAGTACTTTATGAGACAAAATGTTAAATTTGATTTAAATTAGAAAATAAGATTCTGTATGCAAGTTTTAAAATAATGAACCCAAGTTACATAACTATATTTAGTATATAACAAGTAGGGAAAGCAGTGTGAAATGGGGGATAGGGTATAGACAGCTTGCCTCAAGAACAGGAAGATCTGAGTTCAAGTCTCATCCCTGACATATACTTTCTGTAGATAAGACCCTTAATCTCTCGGTGTTCTATGTAACGCTAAGACTGTAAGTTGCAGACTAATTTCTGACTGCATTTGTAGAGACAATTCCCTTGCTTGGCATTTCCTATCCTACTAAAATGACAGGTCCAGGACCTATCTCTTGCTACAAACATATCATTGTGGTCTTAAAGAGAACTATTGCTCCCAAGCATCATGGTGGATGATCCACACATTGGGCCTTTTTCATGTGGGACAGAGATCATGAAACTTTGGAATTTATGTGTCATACAGCAAGCTAGAATTTTCCTTAAAGTTAAAGGAAATGCCCATTAGATCATGGCATTTAAAGTTACCTACAGATTCAACTGGATATGTATGACTTCTTAACAAATTCATTGGTCCCCTGACCAGTCACAACCAACCACATGAGGTCAACCATCTGAGCCCTCAAAGGACTTTGTGTTCATTTGGGACAAAACCTATAACCCCAGTGGCCAAGTATATGAGAGCAAATGCATAAAAGACCCAAAACATGATCTCTTCAACTCCATCTTTCAATATCAGGAAGCAAGTGTCTTGTCTATGCTATAGAAGGTATTGGAATCCGTGAAAAAGTGATTGCTCCTTAAGAGGATGTGCTTTGTGCAATGTGCAAAGTGCCAGGAGGCTGCCTCCTTCCTCTGATTTCATTGGATATCCTGATATATATCCCACTGTGCTTCTCTCCAATGTCATTAGTGAAATTTCACAAATTTACTGAAGTCACATACTTTGGAGGAATAATCAGATGTAGGATAATAATGATCTTTCCTACTTTCTGCTTTCTGCATTTGAAGAAAGATAAGACAAATATTGAGGCCATGAGATCTGTGGGTTGAGGTGTCTAATGTTTAACTCCATAATATTTGCTGTATTTGTAGCTGTAGGAGTTTCATATGTATTATCAATAGTGTGGATTGCTATTAAAAAGGGTTCCAAATGTAATGTAGGAAATAATCACTGGTACTATCCTTTCTACCAATGGGACTATCTGATCAATAAATACTTGTGGAATAAGTTTCCAAAACCTGTTGATGTTGTACCCTTGACTTGATTCTCTTCTCATTCCATCTGGGAGTAAAGTTCACTCAGCTGACAATCTGTGGGATTCAACTGGTAAATGGCCTTCTTGGAGCAGTGTTTGGGCAGTGGAAATGGGATGAAAAATGTAAGACTAAGTAATCTGCTTAAAGTTCTGTGATAAGCCTTTTCTAATCCTGGCCTACCCTAACAGAAGAATCATCATCTTTGGAAGGTTCCAAAGGATCCCTTACCTTTTCCTGAGGAGGAGTTAGTATTAGGCAGCCTTGCTGATCTCTTGTCCAAGCAACAGCTCAGGAAATTCTAGGTTAGAAAATTCGTTTAAATAAATACAAAATCAGGAAAATCAGTTAATTTTTGGCAAGAAAAAAGAGGCACACAAACACTTAATGCTGCCAAACTGATTGACTCTCACAGATTGGTGACATGAAATGACTCTTGGGAGGGATTGCAAGAAAGAGTTGGAGTGAGGAGTGGGATTAGTGGTAAATTCATGACTATTTCTAATATTAGAATGGACAAACAGTACTAGCTTTGTAAGACACAGAATTAGTTTCCACCCAGCTCTGGAAGATTCCTCTGACTACAGATAACTTTGTGCATAATTACACTACCTGATTTGGAATGAAGAAATGATTTAATTTTGGGAGAACGGGACTTTCTCTTTTCATTTGAGTAAAGATCCTCAGGTCATAAATTTAGAGTAAGAACAAAACTTAAAGATCGTCTATACATACTGGTTCATTATTTTTCTACTTTTAAAAATATGTTAATTAATATATATTTTTTTATTTTTACATCATCTTCATTTCCAAAGCTATCTCTATGCAGTTCAGCAAAAAAAAAAAAAACCCAAACAAAACAAAATACACACACACACACAAACTATACAACATATCATCTGAGTCTGATAGTGATCCCAAAAGCCTTAGGGAAATTTTAAGTTTTAATGACTTTAGATATATAAATTATACAAACTGGCAAAAAAAAACCCCAAAAGATCAACATTTTAAGTGTTCATTATTTAAAATTTTTAAATATTGGCCTTTTATTCAAATTCAACATATTCACTACCTTGTGCTAACTTGAATTTGACTTGACTAACTTGATTTGTATTACTAGTCATTATTATGAATCACCCTATGTTCATGTAAGTATACAAAAAGAGGGATGAAAAACTAGACCCTCTTTTATCTCCTAGGGCTAAATTTCAGGTAGACTGCAGTCATACAATACTTTCAGAGTCATGTTCTGAGTGACTTTGCCATTAGCCTTGCCTTGACCAGAAATCATGGTCTGGGAAGTTACAACTTTTTTATGTCTGGAACTCCTCTCAACTGTACTTCCCCTAACCTTAACATATCTCACAATTCTAGTTCTAAGAGCTTGATCACATCAGTGATGTCATCATTCCCAGAATAGAGAAGTCAATCTATTCCCATAAGATCATACCTTTACCATCCCTCTAATGGAGAAAAGTGCCCCTTCCTCATCACCACTCCTCCCTGCTTGGTATCATGAAAGATTAAGAAATTCATCCAAGACATAGAGATTTAAAAAAAAAATGTCTTACTGGCTAGGAAAAATGCCTGATTTAACTCCCATCAAAAACTATGGGATATAATCAAGGCCAGACTTAAGGGAAAAAATCTACTTTCCAAGAGAGGAAAGCAAGGCAATTGGGGTTAAGTGACTTGCCCAAGGTCACACAGCTAGTAAATGTGTCAAATGTTGAGGCTACATCTGAACCCAGGTCCTCCTGACTCCAGGATGGTTACTCTATTCACTGTGCCACCTAGCTGCCCAGATAGTGTTTTTTTTTTTTTTTAAAAGCAATAAGGGTTAAGGAACTTGCTCAAGGTTACATGGCCAGTTATTTCTGGGAGTGGTGCTAAGTATCTGAGCCTGGATTTGATCCCCAGGTCATCCCAACACTGGAGCCAGTGCTCTTACTGGCTGAGCCATCTGGCCGCCCCTAAGCAATTGGGGTTAAGTAACTTGCTCAAGGTTACACGGCCAGGTGTTTCTGGGTGGGTGCTAAGTGTCGATAGTGTGTTTTCTTGATGAATTAAAGAATGTGTCAAAATCTTGCAAATGAAATGTCTAATCATGTAAAACAAGGAACTATAATAAAAACCTAAATTTTAAACTAAAAAGTAAATGTAAATTTACTTTGAAAACTTTAAAATTTACTAATAGTAAAATGTAAGTTAAAAAGTAAATTTTAAATTAAAACATAAATATTGCATAGTAAAAGCTTTCTAATAGATAATTTTTTAAAGATTTATTGTATGTTGATAAATTTACATATTTTATCTTGTCCTGAATAATTTGTACCCCACTATAGGAGATACCTCAGGTGGAATTTTAACCAAACACTTTCCTTACTTCTGGTCCAGTAATTTTTCTAATTTGCCACAGTAGAAATAGATGATAATAATCTATATGCAACAATTTTCCTTCCATTGAAGATATTTTATTCTTAGTTTTCTATAAAGCCTTTATCTTTCAGGTGTGTGTGCGTACGTGTGTGTGTGTGTGTTTTAGATTTGATAGAGGATTAAGGAGGAGCAGGGAAAGATGTTAAAATCTCAAGAGTATAAAGTTAATTAATGTTTTAGGAATGTAACTCTCAGACCTTAAAAAAAAAAGAGGAGAACATCAGTAGTTCTATTTTAAGAGATTCTTTTTCTGACTATGGTTCGTCTACCCCACTTATTCTGGAGTTTTACCTATAAGAGGTGGTATGAGTACAAATAAGGGAACCATGGTATTTTCGGAACAGGAAGTAAGGATATTTGAGACATTTCATTTATGACTTAATTTATACCAAAATTTCAAGAGGTTAACCCCCCCTGTGACATATATGGTACTGAGTTGTGATTCAGACTAGGACTGAGTCTAGTTAGGGGTAGGGAACCTATGGCTTTGAGACCACATGTGGCCTTCTAGGTCCTTGGGTGTGACCTTTTACTGAGTCCAAGTTTTACAGAACAAATCCTTTTATTAAGGGGATTTGTCATGGGAAGTTTGGATTCAGTCAAAGGGCTTCACTTGAGGCCCTAGAGAGGGCCACATGTGGCCTTAAGACTGCAGGTTCCCCACCCCTGCAAGGACTAGCTGCCTCTAAGTTACCCGACCAAAGTAGGAGCTAATTAAAGATCCATGTAGCCTCACTGGTAGATTATTTTTACCCCTTAATTGCTCTCCCTCGTGTCTGATTCCACCATTATCAAACAACTAGTATAAACAATTTATTGTATTTTATTTGGTTCCTAAACTCTATAAAGTTGTATGCTCTAGACATAGGGAATTATGGGTGATCATCGGTGTCCATAAGGGGTCTTTTATCTTTGTTGAATTTCCTACATTCCACTTTCATATCTGAAAGTCCTCAATCAGGAGTATGCCCTCAAAGGTGGATTAGTTCTGCCCTAGCATAATAGCAGAAGACCAACCAGTTCTTCAGGAATAGTTGAATGGGTCATAATTAATTCTGCAGTATCCATTTAAGGTTTATGAGATTTATATTCCTACTAGTTCATCTCATTTGCTCAGTTCAATTTGGTCCTTTGACTTTTATTTTAATTGACATATTGGGGTTGTGTAGTCCTTGTTATATCCTTTCTTGTCAACAATTCAGTAGTCCTGGCTGAACTGCTTTGTATATTCTTCCAATTTCTCCTTTTACTATTTTGACTTTTAGCTTGTAGTGCAAGCTTCCTCATTATGGGAGGGATAATAGCAGAAGGCACTTTGACATTTTTATCTTCTGAACTATATAGTCAATGCCATGACCTCATAAAATAAGTCAAAATAAGGCTCTCAGAACTAGTTAATTACTTAAGGTGGATAGGCAAAGAATGTATTAAACACCTACTGTATACCAGGTACTGCTCTAAGCTCTGGGAATATGAATGAAAACACATAAGACAATTGTGGCCCTCAAAAAGCTGAGCCCCCTCATGATTATTACAGCCTTCCCTATGGAAAGCCCCCAAAGGCAAGTACAGAGGAAAAGATGAGAGAACCATAGGAGTCTGTCCTGAAAAGTTCTATTAGTCTTCAATGATTCAGATAGACCCTGGTGCTTTGTGGGATCTGATTGCCAGCCCTAAGGGTTCAGCCTAACTTTTTAGGATTTCAGGATTTACTTATTTGATGTGACAAGTCCCTAGCTGTTCTGTTTATATTTAATCAGAGTTGCCTTTTTAAAAAATCCATAAACGAGTGGAAATCTAAAATCCCAAAGCAAATCTCTGAGCAAAAGCATAAGGTGATTAGCTGCCGGCAAGTTCCAATTCAGTAACATGGCTGGTGGGGAGAGCAAGTTAACACACCATGTCACATTTTGTCGTCTCCTTGAAGACAAGTGCAAAGGGGATCTCGACAAACCCATTGGCATGGTGGACAGGAGCACAGTTACATAAATCTTCTCTGTCAGATATGAATTTAAAATGGATTAAGTGAACTTTGCATTTACAAATCCAGTTAATTAGCAGATGATGGCCAAAAATAGGGGAAAGCAAAACCTCTAAAATGCTCTATTTAGAAAACTAAATTCTAGAGAACTCACTTTAACTTATTTTGAAACACAAATAAAATTGGAATAATGAGTAAAGACTACTCATAAGTTTTTTCTGTTTTGATTTGTACTTTCTATTTTATTCTTCACAGATGTAAAGACTTAATAAACACTACTTTGTAGAGAGACTGGATAGGGTATGTATTTTTGCTATTTGGGGAAACCTAAAATCCAAATTAGTTTACCATGAATATAAATAGAAAATGAACTTTTTAGCTAATTAAGATATTAAAGATCCTATGCAAGGAGGAAGGGGATTCATTCAAAGAAACAAACTCTAAATTTTGCTTTTATTTTTGCCTACAAGAGGTTAGTGGTCACTGGAAAAGTAGGTCAGTGAAATAATTGTGTTATTGAAAATAATGAGGAATGACAGCTCAGCTACTATGTGTCTGGGGGGGCTACACAATTTGAGTTAGGGTGTTTTTATAAAGATGACATTTCTTGGGAGTGATGAAAATTATGTGGATTATGCTAATTTCTGACATAAATTATCATATTCAAAGTGAAATATAGGTGAAAATTCTTATAACTAGGTATCACTAAATATTATTAGACTATTCTAACTATACAGTCACTTTATATTTCTAGAAAGCATAAGCATTTCATTAAACTGTTATATTCTAAAACAAGTTATTTGTTTTCTCTCATAAAGTAAGTAGAGTACATACTGTTCCTGTTTCTAAGAGGCCATATTAAGGTATAGAATTATTTTCATATTGTTTTACTTTGTGATTTTTTTCAGACTCAATTAGTCAAGGGCCTAAAAATAAAACTATACTATAAATAAAAAACAATTATATAAGAAACAGAGTGTTAAGCTATTATGGACACAAGGGTTATTTTTTTTATCAAGTCTAAATTGATTCTTATTTCAGTATCATTGTACTTAACATGTCCAACACATTAGGAAATGGTATAGAAAGTAGAATTTGTGGTGATGAATGAAAATGTATTTTTTTTTATGCAGGACTAAACTTTTAAATGTTTTATTAATCTAAAACTGCTCCTTAAACTTGCTTAGTATGCCAGGGATTAAAAAAAAATGATGGGGTCTCAAATTGATGGGAAATGGCTTTGCCCCCAATTGAAATTTTCACATAAAATATATCGCCTACAAGAAAATACATTAAAGTGTGTTTTAAATCTATTAGTAAACACAGGTTTTCTCCAGTCATTTACATAGAACACACTGAAGCAAAGAAGCATGCCATGCCTTCTAGCTAGATGCTAATAAGGCAACAGGGAGAAAAGTCATTGCAAGTCTACTCTGCATATATGCTTTCCATAATCCCCTGTCTCCCCTCTCTAAAACAATCTGAAGATCTCATGGCATTTATGTGGAGAGAGGGGTTTGCTGGTGAATGAGTGTGTGGAAAAAAATTTCAAGTAAAATATTCCTTTAACAGTCTTCAGAAGCAAATTATTGCATGTTACCCTTAACTGATCTATTTTTAGACAGCCCAAAGCAGCCGGGTATGTCAGAAAGCTTTGCTTCATGAATTATTCATTTGTCCTTTTTTTTTTTCCACTTGGCTACAGTTCCTTTATTTATGTTTTATGAATCCTTAAAGGCACTAAGATGTTGTGTGGTGTGTAGGAAAATATATATATACACAGATATTTTTATATGAAATTATTAACCACATGTTTAATTGTCTGTCTGGGCTTTGCAAGCTTGTAGACACTTCAGTGTTTCCATAGTTATGAGAGACATCCATGCCAGGAGTGAGGTTTTCCCTGTGGGGAATCGTCTCTTTTATTAAAGCCAAGTAAGTTCCATAAAATTATGAATTCTCTTCTATGAAGGTTTGAGAGCATTTGAATTGCTTTTGTTTGTGTCACAAAGCTGTAGGTGCCTTGTACTTGAAGGGGTGGTGGGTGGGTTGATGTCGCTATCCCAAAGCGTGAGATTTCAATTTATTCAAGTTATAGTCCCTTCTCCAGACTTAAAAACATACCTCAAAAGTCATATATCACCATCTCCATCTGCCCACTTACTTTGGAGGGGACGGGGACAGGGGAGAAGAGCCTTTTAAAATATACCTGTATTAAAAAAAAAAAGCTAGGCTGTTCAGATAACTTAAGTGACAGTGGTCAAAATTTGTAGCTGCACATGTATAGGCTCTATATGTGAGACATTCCTCTGTGAAGCATTGTTTGAGTAACAAAGATAATTCAGCTAACATCTGTGACTAATGCTGCAGAAATAAGAGAGCCTTTGTGTGACCCTGAGCTGAATATTGAACATAAAAATATTGATTTGCTCCTCATTCTCACAAGAACATTTACTTCGGCCATGAATAGGATGGACTGTCTTGCTGAAAGAAGCTATCCCTCTGACCTCCTGCATCCTTTTGTCTTTATCTAATTCCATCATCTCAGATGCCAAAGACTCCCTTTCACACTTGTTTGCAGTTGCTTATCATGCATGACTCTCTGTATTTTGCCTGGGCCTTTCTTTGCCCCTGGAAAAGCTGATGATGAAAAAAAATAGTTTTACTGCTTTCCAGAAGCTCAGTTCACGCTCACTGGTCTCACTCTGACAGGTCAAAGGAGATGAAACTCCTTTTAGATAGTCTGGTGTTTTTTTTTTTAACCTCAGTGGTCTAAATTGTACTTGGATAATATAACAAATGTAATTTTAGCCTTTTGGCCATGATTATAATCTACCAAAAGCAGTAGAAGAAAGTATTGTTGATGTTTGAGACCATTTTGAATGAGAGATGTGCATAAAGGTAAAGAGGAGTGAGAGGGGTTTGACCGTTGCTATATGGGCTCCAGCGTTTTCTTGAATAATTTCTAAAGTTTTCTTCAAAGAAGTGTGACTATTAGAAACAACCTTACCTAAATTGAATTAGCACCATAATAAGAGGTTTTCATTATGAGATTTATCAGGCTTCCTTTTCTGCCTGTCAAATTATGCTTTTAATTTACATCCATTCAAAAATCAAAACTGATTTTATATATACTTCAGCACATCCATGATTTCATTAGTGGGGGAATTCTTTCCAGTAGTGAAATTAAGAATCCTGTCAGCTTTTGTGGTACTTTTTCCTGTCCTCTGATAAATTGTGTGTACTTGTATACATTTATGTACTCTTAAAAGCTAAATAATTCCCTATTTTCCTCTATTAATTTTTAAAGTTTTTTTTCCTAGAATTGAGTAAAATTAACAATGTTAAGAAAAAGAACATTCATTGAAATGATTTATACAATGGAAAAATCAGAGTAAGAAAAATTCAATTAAAATATTAATATTCATTTATAGAATTTAAGGACTATTTATTTGATAAATATTTTGATTGATTTTAGAAACAGTTAAAAAAAATCTGTGTTCAATTCTCCACATCAGGTACTTATGATGATACTATACCCACATTTGAGTAAAGTTACTTTTTTTCTGGATGGGAAAATTTCTATACAGGGTGCATTATTTTTTTTTCAGATTTTATGAATGAAAAACATGCTAGTGGCCCTTCATTTGGTTTTCTATTGTTACTTAACCTTATATCTAATTTTTATTTATTTATCAAAAAGCCACATCAGTATGCATACACAAAATCATGTCACCAACTTCCTCCCACCCTGGCAAAACACTGTGGCTAAGATTATATTTGAAACCAAGACGTTTAATGTTGCTTTCTTGGGCCAGAGCCAATGACTGAGCTGATGTCTAATATTATATCATTTTTCTTACTGCACCTATGCTTTGCCCCTAATAGAATGAATGTGGTCTATGGAGCCTGTGGTAGGAGGCTTGTTTTCAGGAGGTAAAACTTTTGTTACTTTGTAGTCAATCGGGTCACAAGGGTTATGATGTTCTCTGACCCAGGAGAAGGCTATATATACTCTGAGGTGAGGTTTTGCTTTGGGGTTCACTTTGGAAAGAGTTTAAACCAGAAGTAGGTTGAAACTTTGCACATGCATTTTGACAACATTAACAGTATTCATGGCATTCATGCAGGGCAGCTAGGTGGCATAGTGGATAGAGCACCAGGCCTGGAGTGAGGAGAACCTGAGTTCAAATTCTGGCTCAGATCTAGTGATGTGTGTCCCTGGGCAAATCATTTACCCTTTTTACCTCAGTTTCCTCATCTGTAAAATGAGCTGGAGAAAGAAATGGCAAATTGCTCCAGTATCTTTGCCAAGAAAACCCCAAATGGGGTCATAAAGTCAGACAAGACCCCATTTGGTGTTTTCCTGACAAACATACCAGAGTGCTTGCCATTTATTTCTCTAGCTCATTTTACAGATAAAGAAACTGAGACAAATAGGGTAAAGTGAATTGCCCAGGATCTGTAATGGTAATTAGATCATCTTCCTTTCCCCTTGAGAGGCCTAGGTGAATTTGAGGACCTTTCCTGATGTGAAATATACTCTGTCCCTAATAGACTGAATGTAGTCTCATGGAGCCTATGGTAGGAGGCTTGTTTTTCAGAAGGTACAACTTCTGTTACTTTGTAGTCAAGTGGGTGACAAGAGTTGTGATTTTCTCTGACCCAGGAGAAGACTATATATACTCTGAGGTGAGGTTTTGCTTTGGGGCTCACTTTGGGAAGAGTTGGGTAATTTGGCCAGATGAGACTCTGGGCAGCTGTTGAGCTTTGAAAACCCAGATGCTGGTGCTTCTCTCTCTGGTGACTAACTGTATGTACATGGTGGTTAGACATCTGGAAGTTCTGTCTGTTTAATTATGTTATGTTCTCTGTATTTTTTGTCTGCTTGTAACTTCTGTTTGTGTTCTCTGAAGTTCCGGGTGCTGACTTTTCCCCCTGAATTAGATAAATGATATATGTTCGATTAAAGTAAGATGGTTAATCCCTTTTTGAGTTGTTTTCCTTTAGAAAAGCAGATCAAAAAACATGTACTAGCAGTCATCCTGGGTATGCTAGGGTGCTTGCTGCTTCAGGATTGTGCAGTTGGTAAGTTTCTGAGGCCAGATTTGAACTCAGGAAGATGAGTCTTCCAGACTCCAGGCCTGGCACTCTATCCATTGTGCTACCTAGATGCCCTAAGTGGATGGAAAACTGGCCTCAAATCAGAGAGTCATGGCTTCAAGTTCTGCCTTTGACAGGTATTTTCCATGTGACCCTGGGTAAGTCATTTAACATTTTTTGTGATATAAGCAGCTCTCTAAGACTGTAAATTGCTGAGAAGAGGCTGGGTTACATTGGTAAAGGGAATTTCCTCACCTGGAAGTTCTTTATTCTAATGAATTCATGAGTTTCTGATTCCAATCCTATAAAAATAAAATTCTTGTAACTTGTGGCATTACTAAAAGCTGCAGTAATGAGTTATGGCATTAGTAGTCCATTTCTGGCTCTCCATCTTTCCTTTTAATAAATTGAAAGTAATTAGACATGGATAGCATGTGAGTAATTATTTAAAAAAAGTCTTTGCATGCTAAATTAACAAAGCTGGATCAATGACAGGGAAAATATGATGCTACCAGAATGGAAAGTTTAGGATGTTCTGATCCCAGATTGTTGCCCAGGCTGACTGAGGCTATTTGGAATGTTCTTGTAATCCAGGTTTGTCCAGTTTTTATCAAGCTTTTGAACCATCTGCTCAAGAATGAGAACTGTCCATTTCTCACCCTTTTTGTATTGAAATGAAACTAGCTATTATTTTTTATGAACTTGTAAAGAGGCTTCTTTTAGCATTCTCATGATTCTGACTTTCAGTCCTTCCCTACTTAGCTATTTACATTTATTAAATTCTGCACTGTTGCATAGTTAAATATTTTCCCTCTGCTGTTCATTAGATTGACATTGAGAATCATGGTAGTGATGAGCTAAAAGAGGGAGAAAAAAAGGGATGTCTACATTTAAGATTTTTTAAAAAGTTACATGTTGTTCAACAATATATGATGATGAATGAGGCAGCTAGGTGGTGCAGTGAATAGAGCTAGGCCTGGAGTCAGAAAGACTCATCTTCCTGATTTCAAATTTGGCCTCAGACATTAGCTGTATGTTCCTGGGTAAGTCATTAACCCTGTTTGCCTCAGTTTCTTCATCTGTATAGCAAGTAGGAGAATGATACGGTGAACCACGCCTGTATCTTTGACAAGAAAACCCTTATGGGTTCAGAAAGAGACAGGATTAAAACAACTGACCACAACCAACAAAAATTTGTATATTAATATACCTTAAATAATGCATACAGATTAGGGTGTAGAGGTGCTCTTCTGCTCTGGGCTAAAGTGATAAGAAATCAAAGTTTTCTTCAGATATTAATACAGCATATTCTCTGAACTGACTCACCTAGCCTGAACTACAAATCACCTATCTCCATCTTGATTTGCTTTGTCACCATAAGTAAAAGATTCAACCACTGCCCATGAAGGCAAAGTGATTCAATTCAGGAAATATTTATTTATTGATAAATGATTTGTAAGGCACTGAACTAGGTGCTAGGGATACAAATACAAATTGAAAATGTGTTCCTTCCCTCAAGTCAATTTCATTTTCTTGGGGGATTTGTTGTTGTTATTGGACTTTTATTTTATTTGTTGATGGAGTTTCTGGTGCAAAAGTCCCCTCTACCAATGGAGAGGTGCAATTCTCTGCAGCTTAGTCTATGAATCTGCAAAGACACAGGATGGGTTTATGGCAGGTATGAAAATTTAGCACATATACTGATTTACAATTTACACAGTGCATCAGGTAGACAAACTAAACAAGTTTATAATATTAAATACATCACACATTCTGCTCTGGCTGTATTTGTAATATTCAAATATTTGCCAGGGGGGCAATCCCATCAAGGCATGTTTTCCCCATCACTAGCTTGGGTTTTTACTGTGTGTTTAACGATCACAATAGCCAGTATTGCCCTAATAAAGATATTCCACAAAAATGGAATGAATAATGTCCATAAATGGGTACAGAACAATGTTTGAAAGGACTAACTAGATATTGCCAGAGCCTGCAGGAAATCTATGAAAACCAAACTCCATAAAATCCTTTAAAAGCTGTTCAATCAGAGGTTTCTGTCTTATATGATGCTTGCCCTTAAAACCAATTTTACATAAGAGTCCTAGGTAAGGCTAAAATGTGAGAACCTCCATCACACAATAACACATCTTTTCAGTGCCGTATGAAAAATCAATGACTTTTCACCTCTGTAGTGATTTTTTTCTCTTAAATTTGTTTATATAGATATATCTTTTCTAGTACCAATTCATGGTTCTACCAACGAATCATCAGTGTCCTTGTCTTTTAAAAGCTTAGGGTTCCTTTTTGTGAATGACTGTGGGCCTAATTTATAAAAGAGAGGAAACAATTTTCATTAACCCCAACCATGTTGAGCCATAGAGCGTCAAAAATAGTTGATAATATTTGCCTTTAAAAAGGAAAGACCACATCAGGTAAGACATCTGATAGAGATAACAGGCCATCAAGGAAAATGAATAGTAGCCAATGACTACTCTAGGTAACTGTTGCTTTATCTGCTGGAGCTCAGCTCTCCTTCCTAGTTGGGTTGGAGTGGATGAATTCCTTTCAACTTCCAACATACCCCTGGCAACTAACATCTGGGTCATGCAAATTATTTTGACATTTCCATCAACAGTTAAGTTGTGCGTTATGGATAGAGTTTTAATCGTGGAGTTTAAATAGTTCAAATACAGCTTCAGACACTAGCTCTGTGACCCTGAGAAAGTCACTTATCCTTTGTCTGCCTTAATTTCCTCAACTATGAAATTGGGATAATAATAACACCTATCTCATCGGGTCGTTTTGAAGACAAAATAAGGTACTATTATTAAGGTGCATAGCACAGTGCATGTAGGCTCTTACTCTGTGTTCTGACCTCATTATTCTACCAAAATTATTCTCTCCCAAGTCTCTAATAGTCTCTTATTACCAAATCCAAAGGCCTTTTATCAATATTCATTTGAAGCCTTTGACATTATTGATAACCCTCTCCTCCTTAATACTATCTCCTCCTTAGGTTTTCAGCACTACACTCTCTTCTCGTTCTTCTCCTATTTATCTGACCTCTCCTCAGATTCTTTGCTGGATCCTCATCCAGATCATGCCCTCTAACCATATTATCATGCAGGGATTTATCGTGTTCACTCTTCTCTTCTTCTCCAATACTATTTCACTTGGTGATCTCATCAGGTCTCATAGATTTAATTACCATCTCTATGCTGAGAATTCTCAAACCTACCCATCTGGCCCCAACCTCTCACATTTCTAACTGCCTTGCAGATATTTCAACCTGGATGTCTGGCAGACATTTTAAACTCAATATATCCAACACTAAACTCAGTTTTTTTTCCCTCAAATCCTCTTTCATTAACTTTCCTATTACTGCTGAGAGTAATATCATCCTCCAGGTCCCTCAGATTTGATATGTAGGTGTCATTCTAAATTGCTCGTTATGTCTCACCTCCCATATTCAGTCCGGTGCCAAAGCCTGTCCATAATACCTTTGCTACATTTCTCTATTATACTCTTCTGTTACTGCCACCACCCTGGTGCAGACCCTCATCACCTCACACCTAAGCTATTTTAATAGCCTTCTGGTGGGTCTGCCTGTGTGAATTCTCTCCTCACTCCAAACTATCATCCATTTAGCTGCCAAAATAATTTTCCTAAAGCATAGATCTGAAAATGTCACCTTTCTCAATAAACTCCTTTAGCTCCCTATAACTTCCATTATCAAATACAAAATCAAAATCCTCTGCTTAGCATTCAAAGACTTTTATAACCTAGCCCCTTCCTTTTCCAGTCTTGTCACATTTTCCTCCTTACCATGTACTCTTTTATCCAGTATCAGGGGCCTTCTTGCTACTCTGCAAAGAAGACATTCCATCTGTGGTTCCAGGGATTTTCTCTGAATATCCCACATGCCTCTAATGTTCTCCCCCACTCACTTCATGTCCCAACTAAAATTCTATAGGAAGCATTTCCCAACCCCTCTTAATTCTAGGGCCTTTCCTCTTTTAATTATTTCCTATTTATCCAGTATACACCTTGCTTTGTATATATTGTTAATTTGTTATCTCCCCTGTTAGGCTATAAGCTTCTTGAGGACTGGGGCTGTCTTTTGTCTCTTTTTGTATCTTATGTGCTTAGCTCAATGCCCGACACATAGTGCTTAATGTGTTTTATAAGCATTTATTAACTGATTTTGAGTAGCTCCATAACTTGTTAAAGCACAGTAAGATCATAGTAAAATAATTTTCTCATAACAAAACAAGACAATCAAAGAATCTTTAGAAGAGCAGAACTGTCAAGAACGGCTTTATTTGATTGACTATTTTCTCTATACTCTTCCCTGCTGGTAGATAGGAGGAGGAGAGGGAAGGAATTGGAAGGTTTCGGAACTTCCTGAGATTAGCTGGCTAAGAAATTGGGCAAAACAGGGGTGCAGGGGCCTGGGGGTTATGCCTAGTGTGACTTTCTTTTGCTTTGATTTCCCTGTGGCTGGTGGTTTCCAAATTGCTTCTAATCTACTTTTACCGCCATATACCCCAAAATATTTAAAGCAACACTTCTTATGATAGCTAACAATTCAAAATAAAGTAGATGCCCAATGTTTGGGGAATGGCTAAACAAATTGTGTCACATCAATGTAATGGAATATTACTCTACTGTAAGAAGAGATGTGTTATGAATACAGGGAAGCTTAGAAAAAAGCTATAGGAACTGATGCAGAGTGAAGAAAGCAGAACAAAGAAAACAATATACACAGTAACTACAACAATATAAATGGAAAGAATCACACATCAAAAACCGAAAAGTCAATATAACAAAATTTTAAAGATCAAACATGCCTCAGAATGACAAGGCATGAGACACTTACCCTTTCATGGAGGTGAGAGGTCCACAGGCATATTGCACATGGTTTTAGACATTTTCCAATATATCAGTCAATTATCCTGCCTTTTTTTCCTCTCTAAGAAAAATAAATGCTATTTGTAATATGGGCTGGCTATTTGGGAGGGGAAGTAGGAAAGAATACATGGGATACTTTGGTGATGTAAGAAACAGGAGTATCAATAAATATTTATATTTTTTAAAATCCACTTAAACCTAGCTCTAGACTAGTGTCCATTAAAATGCCTGATCCTGTTCTTCTGTTTCCACATTGTCCCAGGTGTCTTACTTTATATCTCTGCTATGACCATCACTGCTTTCCAAGATTTACCCCAGCTTGAGCTTTGCTGCAGGATACACAGCTATAAGCAGTTAACAGCTGCTGCCTCCTCCTCAGCAAACACTCCCATTCTCATAATAATCTTCTCTCTCAGATATGTGGAAGGAATGGCATGAAGCTGCAGACAGGGATGTGTAATAAGGGCATACAATCCTAGGCTTGGAATCTTTCCAAGGGAAAAGGGAAGAGGAAACTCAAGCATGTTGACAAATGTATAACCACTTAAATTTCCCACCTTCCCCTCGGTCCTGCAGAACTATTTCTCCCAATCAGCTTCTGTGAGGTATTAGCAGCACCTGTTACTTTCCTAGACTCACTGCAACATTAATGCTGTTTTTCTAATTCTTTATGATTTTATAATTGAGAATAATCTTCAAGAGGCATATGGGGGAATTTTGAATTAGAAATTTAATACTTGAAAGTTCCTTTGGTAATGAACCATATACTCTGCAATCTAGCCTTAGAGACCACAAAGATGTAGTCTATAACACCAGTTTATGCAAAGATAGCTTATTCAATTGGTCACATGAAAATGCCACACACAACCCAAATCACCCCCTTTCACCTCTGTGCCAATGGTTCATGGTAGTTCTAAAACTAGAAGCAGGAAACAGTTATCCCTAATTATGTCTTGTTGGATTGTGCCATTTAAACCATTAACCAGTTCTTTGAATTGCTATTTTTAGATATTCCATTCTATTTGAGTGAATGGTATTCCTATCCCTCATTTTGGTGTTAAATGTAGAAAATCATTTAGAATATTTGCAATTTATTTTTAATATTCAAGGAAATTAAAGTATATAAAGCATTGTGTGACCGTCATTCTTGAAAATGAAAACAAGAAGATACTTGCCCCTCTCTATGTGTATTAAATCTCTATTTAATATAAGTATACAAGTTTGTCTGGATAATCTTTAATAATTCTAGAAAGTGACTTTTTCCCTCCAAACTTTAAAGTGTTATAAGTATACCTAAGGAATGGACTGAGGATTACTAATTTTCATTTCAGGTACCCAAGAAATGAGTAGAAGAACCCTGAGTCAGTCCTCAGTTTCAATTATGAATTCTAGAGAATCTATGTGCAGCAGGGTTTCAAGTTATTCCAGGATTTGAAGACAGGACAAAATAGTAGAATCAGCAGCCATCAAATATAAACCATCCCTGAACTGGATCTCTTCTACAACATAATTGAAAAATGATTATATTTGGAGACATCTACCATTAAGGAGGACCATGCTATCTTCCAAAGCTTCCCATTTTTTTTTTCTTGGAGGGCAGTTGGGTTCAAGTAACTTGCCCAAGGTTACACGGCTAGTTGGTTTTTTTTTCTCTCTCTGTGTGTGTGTGTGTGTGTGTGTGTGTGTGTGTGTGTGTGTTAAGTGTCTGAGGCCGGAACTGAACTCAGGTCCTCCAGACTCCAGGCCGGTGTTTTACTCACTGCACCACCTAGCCGCCCCCCAAGCTTCCCATTTTTACTTTTGGATTGATCTAATTGTGAAGTGATTCTTTGCATAAAGTTAAAAATTGACACTAACTTCTACCCGTTAGTTCTAGCTCTGACTTTTAGTGCCAAGCAGAACAAACCCGATCCCTCTTCCACTTGAAAGCTCTTCAGATATTGTCCATTCTAAGTCTTCCCCAGACTGAAAATTTCTAGTTCTTTCAAATGATCCTCATTTGGCTTCCTCTGGATACTCTCCAGCTTATCATGGTCCTTCCTGAACATGCCATGTGGCATGCAGAATTCACTGAATCTTTTAATATGTTCTCTTGCAAAACAGAGTATAATGGCATTATACTTCCAGAGTTCTGGATGATATGTTGCTCTTAACGAAACTTAAGATTGAATTAGTTTTCTTGGCCACAATAATACACCATCAACTCATATTAGTTTGCAGCCCACTAAAACCCCCAAATCTTGTTCTTTTCCAGATGAGCTACTGCCTAGTTATACTTTCTACATCTTGTGCTAGTGAAGTTTGTTTTAAAAAAAAGAATCCTAAATATAGTACTTTCCATTCAACTTCATTAAATTTCACCTTATTTGATTTGACACAATCTTCTAGATTGTCAACATTTTTTTAGATACTGATTCTGTCATCCAATGTGTTTACTTTCCCTCCCAACTTTGTGAGTCACTTGTAAATGTAATAAGTGTGTCATCTTTGCCTCTGTTAAAGTCAATGTGGCCTTTATTGGGGCACAACACTCCCTAGTGCAGTCCAAACAAGATTAACATTTAATTGAAAAATATTTGACAAATATGCAATAGAACACAGATAATGTTAATATAGGGTTTTCTAAGTCAACATGGCTTGCAAGAATAATTATATATGCTTCAGTGGCCAAATTCTATTTGAAATTGAACACTGATCCAAGTCAGTGACAAAAATGTCACAAAACACAAGGTCAAACACAAATCCTCAGAACAAGCTTCCAGGTACTTCTTCCCAAACTGCCACTGAACCAAATATCATTATTCTTTGTGTCTAGTAATGCAACTCGTTTCAAGGTCACCCATCTGTGTGATTGTATGGTCAACATATCTCCATCTTTCCCCAAGAACAGGAATTCCTACAATGCTTTCCAAAAATCTAGGAGTCCTCCAACTAAAGTGTCAGCCATAGTAATATACTTAATTCTTTTACAAGATAGCCAAATGCCTTTCCTTTCCTTAAGTTGTGTAGACTTGAGGGTGCTATCAGAAATGAAAGATGGCATTTATACTGAGCTTTAATTTCTTATAGAACTTCCATATGCTTCTTTCCTGACTTTGCTCTCTTCATACCAAGAAGTGGAAGATTACAAACAAGCCCCAGGGAGGCTTATGGTCATTTAAAAATACCCAGGGGAATAATTTCTTGATGGTTAAAGAGCTGTTGAGGGCTGAGTGCTCAAGCCAGAATTAGATTGATCAAAATCAAGACCACTAGGACTCTTCTCATCTCCTCATTTCTTCAGCTCTGATCCTCTATTATACCAGAAGTCTGATCAGTCCTATGTCTGTTTCTTTTCTGAATAGGTCAGAAATCTGGCATGAACACCCCCACTTTATGAGTTTCCTGCTCTACACCATTGGGAGTCCCAAACCAATCCATTTCCTGGGGCATTGACACAACTGCCAATTTCATGGAAGCAGTTAGGGATATCATAGTTTGGGTGTCTTGCTCAGGGACAGATATTAAAACTGTGTTTGCTCAGATATACTAAGATCCATCTCTCAAGAATCATCTCTTCTCACACACCATCCTAGGCTGTGCCCTGTCAAAAGCCATAGAATTATTTGCCGTTTGATGGCAGTCAGCTTCATCATTATCTCCCTATGAGTATCTGGAGGAATGCCTTCCTCTGTCTCACTGCTTTGACTTTAACTATGAGCCCCTTAGTAAATCAGAGAGAGAGAGAGAGAGAGAGAGAGAGAGAGAGAGAGAGAGAGAGAGAGAGAGAGAGAGAGAGAGAGCAAATTCTAAGAGTTAGTGAAGTCCTATGGAGAGTCTCTAGATTTAAAAAAAAAAGTGATGGGATTGCTATTATATTGCTAGTTGTAACTTTGGATCCTGCCATTTTTCTGGGCTATCTTATAGCTATAGACATATGCACATACATATACACATACATATATACATTTATGTGTGTATGCATATACATATACATAGTGGTAACTCTGAAAAGATTTTTGTGGAAGCTTTGATAGATTAGTGACCAGGATATTTCTTGTTTAGCCACTTATGTCCTTTATGGCCTATCTATTCTGTGAGATGTGAAACCACATTTCTGAATCTTGAGCCATTCCCTTGGGTTTTGAGGGTCATTTACCTTTCGTCAGTACAGCAGATGGAATGTTGCATGCTTGGCTCAAGGCCCTTGGCTCAGTGCCCTGGACTATGAGGCCAGTTGCTTTACTCAGAGGGCAGCCTCAAACGTAGGCCTATTCCATCTTCCCAGGGCTTTCAACTACTTTTGAAATATGGCACGGGGTTACTGTGATTAAAATTCAGGGGACAAGATATTGAATCCAAGTGATAACCTGAATATAAGAAAGAATTGGTTTCTTCTCAGCTGAATTCAGAAACGCTCCTTTGCAATGAAATGTGATAGGCCTTGAAAGCCAAGAAAGGCACGTTGTTTAGATTTTTAAAGTTTCATCTTGCCTATTAACAACCTCACTAGAAGCCTTGAAATCAGGTGTGAAGAGTTTATGTTTCTTGGATTAGCCAATAGACCATAGTGGAGGACCTTGTAATCAATATCCCTTGCCAGAAAACAAGATATGTTAGAACTTTGACTAGCATCTTGCTACATCACCTTTTGATAGCACCGCATATTTTTATAATCTGCTTTCATTATATCATGCCATTTTGTCCACAACACCCACCATGTAAGGTAAGACAGGCATTATTTTCATTGTTTTTACAGACAAAGCAACAGAATCAGGGAGAGTGAATGTCTGTGATTTATCAAAGACCATATGACTAAACTAAGTCCTTTAATAACCCCTTTGTTCAGTGTTCTTTACATTATACTACCCTACTTACCTAAATTCAAAAAGCCAACTCTAGATTACTATGGATTCTTCTGAATATACTTCATTATAACAAAACATTCATTCTGATGATATGCATATTTTCTAACACAATAACTATGGAATAACCCACATAATGCAGTACTCAAAGTAAAATTGGTAACATGCAAAACATTTTTTCTCACTAGTAATTCCCCAGAATTCTGTGACCATTTGTGCTAACATCTAAATAAGATTCTTGTGGCTTTTTGTCTGTTTTCAAACCAACTCCTAGGTTAAACAATTGAAAAAGTTGTAAATTTGGTGACTTGATTTTGATACTTTCTCCCAGTTTTCCTTTGCCCTTCACCCCCCCACACACACACATTGAACTCTACTCTGAATATCTAATTGTCCATATTATGCTGTCACTCATAAGGCTTATAAAATCTTAGATTTAAAGTTGGAAGGAATCTGGAGTATTACCTATCTGTATCTCATTGCATTGCTTGACTTCAACTCTTTGGGGAAGCATATCAAATGTTAATATTAAATATGATGTTAAGAGAGAAGAGAAGGGAAGGAAAGGAAGGAAGGAAGGAAAGAAGGAAGGAAGGAAGGAAGGAAGGAAGGAAGGAAGGAAGGAAGGAAGGAAGGAAGGAAGGAAGGAAGGAAGAAAGGAAGGAAGGAAGGAAGGAAGGAAGGGAGGAAGGAAGGAGAAATGCTTAGAGGTCATCTAGTTCAACCCCTTCCTTTTATAATTAAGTAAACTGAGGCCCATAGAGATTAAAAAACTGGTCAAAACTCATAGTGATAGTGCATAGCAGAGCTGGGATTTGAACCTAAGTCCTCTGTCTCTGCCTTCAAATTCAGTAGATCTTCTATTACATCTTCTCTAGAAGATAAGAATTCTGCCACCTACATTTCTGTATCCCTACAATATCTAACTAGTATTTTGACCTCAGTAGGTATTCAGTGAGTGGTTGTTGAAGGAATGAATGAGCAACTAAGTTTGTGTTCCTCAGAAAATCAATGTCATCTATATAATGCCCAAATACAGTATTTCTAAAAATCTATTGTAACCACATTATATTGTATATCCTCTTAATTCTATTATTTATGAACTCCTTCAGTCCTAGAAGGATCTATAATGTCACTGCGATGGTTACACTACCTTCCACTGGGTAGTGTAAGAAATGTTATGGCCAAATAATTTGCCAACCTTAGGTCAACCTGGTAAGAGTCTTCTCTGATCTTAACCAGACTGATTCTTTCTTATCAGATCTTCCACTCAACACTAGACCGCTATTCATGTTCTTCTAGTTTTGTAGTATTTTCCTAAAGTGATACTCAATCACCATAATTTTCAAGGGTCACCTCCTACACAATGAGCCAAGTGAGGCACCAGGGCAGGATTTCAGCTCAGAATCAGGCAAGCCAACACTTGGGAGTAACCTTCCTAGAAAGTTGGCACAAAATTAAAAAAAACATTAATGCTGATACATTAAACCTATGGGAAATGGGGGTTAGGTTCCTGTGACTACCAAAAATATAATCTTTCATTAGAGATGCCTGAGAATACACTATTCTGAATATACTTCTTTATAACAAAACATTCATTCTGATGATGTGCATATTTTCTAACACAGTAACTATGAGGTAACCCACATAATGCAGTACCCAAAGTAATATTGGTAACATGCAAAACATTTTTTCTCACTAGTAATTCCCCAGAATTCTGTGATAATTTGTGCTAACATCTCAATAAAAAATTGATTTCATAGAACTTTCACTTTTCATAATACATGAAATCTACAGTATCATAAATAGTACACAGGAAATAAAAGTCTTAAAATTAGAACTATATTTTTAACTTGAATCTTATATTCCACAGTGTCAGATGGTGGTGGTGGGTTGTTCAGGGAGGGCTAGCATGTCTGGTGTGAAAGCTTGCTGAAGCCTTTTCAGTGCTACTCATCAACCTTTGGTCTTCGCCTCTTACCTGTGGCTTCAAGAAGCTGTAGCATGCTCAGTGGCCACACTTTGGTAAAACCACTTTGGCAGACAGGCTAAACCAGGTCGAGGGTACTGACAGACCTCAAACCTGTCAGTGAGTTAGGAGAATGTCTACACCAAGCAAGTGAAGCAGATCATATGGAGCCCTTAGAGCTTGGTTATAAGAAATACCAATGTCATCCCCTGTATCCCAGGCCATTGCCAATCATCCTGACCTTTGTTTTACTACTGGACTTTGATGACTCTGGAAGAAAGAGTGAGACTAATGACTTTATACAACTCTGCCACACTTAAATCCAGTTCATGAGCGAGTCAAGACATTAACCTGTGATATCATTGGTCCTCTTTGAAATATGAAGGATGGACAACAACCATACTTCTATAAACTCCTCTACCTTGGCTGCCCTCTGGAATTCAATGGAAAGGTTGCTGGGACTTTAGTTGCTGCTTTCAGAAGGTCTCAACATTGTCTTAGAACCCAAATATCTTGCCCTGTGCTTTGGGGGCATAATTGCAACACAAAACTTGAGTTTTAAAAGTAAACAATGAAAATATGACTCAATTACACTAGGAGTTCTTTAATACAGTAGACTGAACAAGACCAGTGAAGCCTTGAGTAGGACACCAGCCTCTCCACAAATTTGTGCACTTCTCAACTTTGATTTTTTTTCTCTACTTTGCATAGCCACAAATGGGTGCAGTTGCCAATGTGAAAGTGAGTTTATTATTTTTTTTCAAGCAATTGGGGTTAAGTAACTTGCTCAAGTTTACATGGCCAGGTGTTTCTGGGTGGGTGCTAAGTGTCTGAGCCCAGATTCAATCCCAGGTCATCCCAACTCTAGGGCCGGTGCTCTTACTTGCTGTGCTACCTGGCCATCCCTTAATAATATATTAATTTTTAATTGCATCATAGGACCATCAGGTGATTTAGGTAGATATTGTGTCTTGTGATCTTTTTTTGGGGGGGTATCTTTTATAGTATCTAGCACTGGAATGGACTATATGCTAGGATGGACTAGATCACGGGTGCTAAAAAAATATTTGCTAGGTATTTAGATGAAAGAATTTCAAGTCACTCATATTGCTAAAGTTAAATAATCATGCTGTGTCTCGGGGGGAATATATAGATATGTACACACACACACATATATGTGTATTTCTGTGTGTGTGTGTGGGTTTGTATACACCCACACATATGTACACATGTACATATACACATGCACCTTTCCTAATTTTTGTGGAATTGTGCAAGAATTAGCTTTTTATTAAAAGAGATAAGTTTTTAGACATAGTCTGCTTTCCAGGATCACTAAAACCAAATCAATTCTCTCTACATATAATTTGGTGTGACCTCACTAATTGTGAGACCTATAGAATAAGATAATTGGTTCAAACTCCTCATAGTTCAGTTAACTAAAGCTCAGAAAAGGTAAACAACCAACTCAATACCACAAAAAGTCACCCACAGCATCAGGTTAGTGAACCGAGGTCTCCTGACTCCAAGTCCAGTCTGATTTTGACTATACCCTACCCCACTTCTTAATGATGAGTAAATGTTACATCCCTTTTTAGGGGATTGCCTCCTACATAGGAAAAAAGCTGACTCCTGCCAGGTTTAGATCTCATTTCCATTTCTATTTTCTAAGATTAAAAGAGTAGAAAAAGATAAATTCCTCCCACCTACTTCTATCTCTAACACTGGCACACTAAAGTGAAACTAGAGTTTACTGATTTCTTAGGTGTTTGTGTGATCTTTTCAGTTGGCCACAAAAGAAAATGTTACTTGATTTAGATGAAGGTCAGTAAACCAGATTAACTGTCACCTATCACTTTTATTTTCCTTCCCTGATGCAATTTGAAATAATTTGAACACCTGCTTTAAAACTACTCTGGTGAGTTATTGAAAAATGCAGTTGAAGAATAGAGACTTTGCTGATGTTCAAAATCTTTGTTTTCTGAAAAAAATACATCGAGTCAAAAACTTTTGACAAAATGTTTTTATTATGTAATCAAAGAAAAAGAGTTCTGCTATTGGAAGCTTTTCATGCCTCTAAACAAACTTTAAATGGGGCTGAGTGTTTCCACATCCAATGTAAATTTTTTCCCACTTTTTTGATGATAAGATGGTAGACATTTTAAAAATGATAGCATTATTGGAAAATCCTACCACCACTGACTCTAAAGTTTGTGCAGAATTTGTCTACTTCTGAGTCTTAACAGACAAGACTGTATTCATTGCAATTAAATCAAATCTTTATTCATGTTTTTCTTCAACTAAGCTTATACACATACATACACATGCAGAGAGAGAGAGAGAGAGAGAGAGAGAGAGAGAGAGAGAGAGAGAGAGAGAGAGAGAGAGAGAGAGAGAGAGAGAGAGAG
>NW_027187372.1:23871193-23910019 GCF_028583685.1 Petaurus breviceps papuanus
GAGAGAGAGAGAGAGAGAGAGAGAGAGAGAGAGAGAGAGAGAGAGAGGAGAGAGAGAGAGAGAGAGAGATCCTAGTTATAGAAATTCAAGTAGTAAGCCAAAGACACTGACCAGGATCAAAAATTGTTGTAGATACAGAGACCCCAAAAAATCTGACCTAGAGGAGAAAGTGAATAGTAGAGTAGTATAGACTTGAGGATAAAAAGATTTTCTGTGCAAATAGCTAGAAATAAAATAAAGTAAGGGATAAAACCAAATGAAATAAAAGTTATGGAGAAAAGGAATGGGAGGAGAATAAACAAGACAAGGTGGTGAATCTTACTTTAATAACAGACTCTGAAAATTAAAATAGACCAAATGAAAATCAATGACTATGAACCAACACCAATAAAAAATCCACAAAAATTCAAAATATTGAAAAAATTATAAAATATCTTCTATTGAAAACAAATGACCTGAATAACAAGACAAGGAGAGATACTAACTCCCTTTGCCAATGTAGATGAGCACCTGATTCAAGCTTATATTCCTGAAGAGTTACCTGCTACATGGAAAAGTGGCTGACTTTTGCCTGGTTTAGGTATTTTTTCAATTTCAATGTTCCAACATTAAATTATACCTGGTATATAATAGCTGCTTTAAAATGCTTATTGAGGGGCAGCCAGGTGGCACAGTGAGTAAGAGCACTGGCCCCAGAGTCAGGATGACCTGGGATCAAATCTGGGCTCTGATACTTAGCACCACACCCAGAAATAACTGGCCATGTAACCTTGAGCAAGTTACTTAACCCCAATTGCTTGAAAAAAAAAATAAAATGCTTATTGATTTCCTTTAAATAGATTTAAATAATCTTCTCCATTTGTAGGTAGTCTGGTCTAAAGACAAACAGAAAACATTCTGTTGCCAGTCCTATACTCAGTCTTTCCAATTCAATAGAACCTGCCAGAGATTAGGGTTTTTCAACAAAGTCTACAGGAATTTAGGGTTACCTTCACACCAAGCTAGAATCAGATTTTTAAATTGGATGCATTTTTAATGTACTTATATCATACACACTATGACTACACACACCACATGGCACACACACATGTGTATGTGTGTTGTGTGGTGTGTGTGCATAACATAATAGGGATCTCTCTCTCCATACATACACATACACATACACACATATTTGTGTGTACAAATTTCTTCTACATAAGAAGCTGTTGTGAATTTCAAAAGTAATTTCTTCTAGCTGATATTTCTAGGAACCAGAAACATTCCATATTTCTTCTTATTTTTTTTTTTTTTTGCTTTTTGGAGGGGGAAAGTTAGGGCAATTGGGGTTATGTGACTTGCCCAAGGTCACATGGCTAGTTTTTGTGTTAAGTGTCTGAGGCTGAATTTGAAATCAGGTCCTCCTGACTCCAGGGCCAGTGCTCTATTTGACTGCACCACCTAGCTGCTCCAACATTCCATATTTCAAGAACAATTGCTGATTGGATAATTACAAAGTAAGTTGTATACAGTTTTATATGTTGAAAATACACTAAGTGTTTTCAGTGTTTTGTTGTTTTTTAGGCAAGAAGTTCCATTAGAACTGAATTTCTAACAACAGTGTGAGTAAAAATATTACTCTCTACCTATTTGAGACAACCAAAGTTCATGTTGTTTAAATAGAGATTACGAATTCAGAAATCTAGCAAAGAGCAATTCTCCTAGAAACCTACATAGTGAACAGAGGGAAAATTAAAATGCAGGTTACCACTCAAAATGAAAAAAGAAAGGGATTGTTACCTGAATTTTTAACTTTTCATCCAGTGCACATCCTGAGTTGTACTTCATGTGAACACAGATCAGAATTAAAAGTACCATGGGGCGGCCAGGTAGCACAGCGAGTAAGAGCACTGGCTCCAGTGTCAGGATGACCTGGAGATCAAATCCCAGGCTCAGACACTTAGCACCCACCCAGAAACACCTGGCCATCTAACCTTGAGCAAGTTAGTTAACCCCAATTGCTTAGGGGTGGCCAGGTGGCTTGGCGAGTAAAGAGCACTGGCTCCAGTGTTGGGATGACCTGGATCAAATCCGGGCTCAGACACTCCACACCACACCCAGAAATAACTGGCCGTGTAACCTTGAGCAAGTTACTTAACCCCGATTGCTTTGAAAAAAAAAGAATTAAAAGTACCTCTATTTCATTGTTTATGTTGTGGCAGCACCTGTGCTGCTATAACAACCATGGTTTGGAAATGGATCAAACACCAAACTTTCCCCAGTGACAGATTTACATGCTCAGTCCTCTAGTGGCCTACAAAGGATGGTAGGCATTGAGGTGCAAGGAGGGCATCAGAGAACCTGGGTTCAAATCTCACTTGGGATGCTACTCGTGTGACCCTGGGCAAGTTCTTTCAGCTCTCTGTACCTCAGTTTCCTCATCTGTAAATGTAAGAGTTGGACTACATGGCATCTGAGGTTGCTTTTATCTGTAGCTCTAAGATGCTATGAAATGTATTCATAATTTCAGCTTTTATGAATTTATATTCAGCTGAGCATGGTGGTGGATGCTATTAATCTTTGCTACTGGGAAGACTGGTGGATCGCTTATACTTGGGAGTTCTGAGCTTCAGTAGGGCTAAAGCCAAATGACTCCACACTATGTTTAGCACCATTATCACAAGTGGAGGGTGCAATGGGGTATCTGTCTGCTTAAGAAGAGAGCTATCCTGAGGTCATAAATGAAATACATGCTAATCAATTATTAATAGAGTGACCACTTTACTTCCAGTCTTGGAGAGATAATGAGAATTAGTCTCAGAAAAAAAAAAACGATCTTATTTCTATAAAAGGAGTCAGATATTACCACTACTACTACTAGTACTACTACTACTACTGTCATACATGAAACAAAGGATAATATATAATTAAGTATTAACTGTTTGTGGTACCAAATGTAATCCAATAAGAAATAGAACTAATAGATATTTATATATTGCTTTAGAGTTTGCAAAATTATGTACATACATTATATCTTTTGATACAATCAACCAATTTGAGAAATAGAGAAACAGAGCCACAGAAAAACTACTCTCCTAGGACCATACTGGTATTTGAGGTGGGATTTTAGCACATCATACTTATTGTTTATTGAATATACACAATACATATATACATACACATATATGTATACACACATGTGTATATGCACACACATGTGCATATATTGATTAAACATTTGACTTATAGAAGCAAATGTTACCTTAAAAGCTCTCCTCTAGGAGTATCCCATGAACATATCAAAATCATGAGATCATTTGCAAGATGTAACAAGTTGATTTTTAAAAATCAAATTAAGCATCAATGAAGCAACCAAACAACCAGCAAGTATTTCATAAGTATGAAAAATATTCCAAGAATTTTACTTGGTGCTGGGGCTACAAGGAAAAAAATGAGACAGAGCCTGCTCTCTAAAAGTTATGTTAATTGGGGGTTGAGGAAGAGGAGTCAGATAACATATATATATATATGTGTGTGTGTGTGTGTGTGTGTATTATAGAAGTATATGTAAATGTAAGTAAAGTAAATATAGGGTAATTCAAATTAAGGAAAGGCACTAGCAACTGGGGTTATCAGAAAAGGCTTTGTATAGGAGGTGGTCCTTGAACTGAACTTTGGAATCTAAGAGGTAGAGGTAAGGAAGGAATGCTTTCTAGGTGTGGGGGGAGGGGACCTGTGAAAAGGCATTGAGGTGGGAGACAGGATAACACAGCATCAGTTATATGGAGAAGGAAGAGACATTGGAGGATCTCTGTTAGGGCTGCTAGTGTGAGAGACACTGTGGCAGTCACAAGATGTCAGAGGGAGGCACGTGACCTTTGAGGGGCAGGGGCTTGGAGATATGGAGGCCAACTCTGATGGGCCATAAAGGCTGACATGGCATTGAGCGCAGGGTCGTGGGGGCCGACTCTGCTGGGTTGGGAAAGGCCGACGTGGCACTGAGAGTGCCCCATAAACACGGACTCCTCTCAACACATACTCCTTTGCCCTGCACTCGGGAGAGTGCACGATTGGCTCCCACATGACAGGTGACAAGGGGGCAGCTGGAGGGGGTGCATGTGGCTTTCTGAGGGACGTTGTTGGGACAGCTTTGTCTGGGGGTTAACCAACCAGGGATAAGGGAGTTTTGGGTGCAGTGACACGAGAGTGATACTCTGCATGGTAGTGCGTAAAGGACTTCCGGGAAGGACGTTGCTCCTTGGTCTTATACAACGTACTCAGGAAAGAACATGATTGGCCCCTCAAGGCATATAAATTGGGGAGATAGAGGAAATGAGTTAGTTCCTGCTTAGTTCCAATTCCGTTCCAGTTCCGCCTGGAAGTGAGTTAGTTCCTGTGCCTGTTCCTGGGCTTGCTTGTGGTACTGTTAAGATGTAACGGAATAAACAGCTTCGCATCATACTTTCCATGTCCTGGGTGTTCTGTGGGGGTAAGTTCTTCTTGGAGACAAGAAGCTGGAGACGTCCGAAGACCTGGTATAAGGTAAGAAAAGGCTGGAGTTGGGACCGGGACTCCAACAGATATCCATGCCCAGGAAATAAGGAAATGGAGGCCCAGATTCATTAGATGACTGTATAAGATCAAACAGGTAGTAAGTATCAGAGGTAGCACTTGAACAATGGCCCTTTGATTTTTGAGCCAGTGGTTTTTCTGTAGTGCAGCATGTTGTATCTAAGGGACAAGAAGCAGGAGCAATAAGGAACTGGAACTTCTTGAGCTTGAACAAAGGGAGACTTTTGCTCCTGGAAGCTATTTACCATGGACATGGAGTCTAGCACAAGGTCCAATGTGTAAAAGAATTCAGTATAGATGACGAGGCCTTGTAAAGGCTAATGTTTGTGGAGATGTTGAACTGATTGCACTGAGACTCAGAATATTAATGAAATCCACTCCAGAAATAACTCCAGAAATTGGCCTAATTTCACCCAAGAAAAAAACAAGTGCATAAAAAATGTCTATTAGTCAAGACAATAATGTGCACTTGGGTAGACAACCCATAAATCTCCATCCCTGGATACATATATTAGGGACAGACATTATTGATGAGCAGTGAGCTGAGCAGAAATCTAAAGAAGAGCTTTAGAGAAGTCTGAATGACCCAAGCCTCTGGGTACAACAAAGCTTCTGCTCGTGAACATCAGCATTCTTCCAGTGATCTTGAATAGACATGAGACACAGATTATATCGTCTTTGACTATTGAAGAGCCATTGACTGTCTGCCTAGTTTTTTGAGAACTGAAGTTGAGGATCACCCATGTGTCCATGGTGAGGTGCATGATGGGTGTGAGTCATCTGTAAAATTTATAAATGAGCTGATAGGACTTATCTAAGTGCAGAGAAAAGCTTGATATTATAGTTTACATATAAGATAATTAAAGGAAAGTGAAAACGTGTCAAGAATTTCAGCATGATCAGAAAAAAAAAATAGCCAGGCCTATATTGAGAGCCAGGGATATCTGATGATGGCCAAGTCACATGCTCCACTGGTATCCAATAGAATGAAAGGAATGAACACAATACTTCAGGTGGATACCATGTGATGAATTTAAGAGAGGACATAGATTTGATAAACCCAAAGACCCCAGTTTTTGGGACAAGAACTCACTATTTGACAAAAACTGCTGGGAAAACTGGAATATAGTATGGCAGAAACTGGGCATAGACCATTGTCTAACACCACATACCAAAATCAAGTCTAAATGGGTGAATGATCTAGGTATAAAGGTTGATACTGTAAGCAACCTCGGAAAGCAAGGAATAATTTACCTGTCAGATTTGTGGAGAGGGGAAGACTTTATGACCAAACAAGAATTAGAGAGCATTATAAAATGCAAAATGGATAATTTTGATTACATTAAATTGAAAAGCTTCTGTACAAACAAAGCCAATGTAACCAAGATTAATAGGGAAGTGGGAAATTGGGAAAGAATTTTTACAACCTATGTCTCTGAGAAAGGACTCATTTCTAAAATATACAGAGAACTGAGTCAAATCTATAAGAATACAAGTCATTCTCCAATTGATAAATGGTCAAAGGATATGAAAAGGCAGTTTTCAGAAGAAGAAATTAAAGATATCTATAAGCATATAAAAATGCTCTAAATCACTATTGATTAGAGAAATGCAAATCAAACAACTCTGAGGTACCGCATCTCACCAGTCAGATTGGCTAAGATGACAAAACAGGAAAATGACAAATGCTAGAGAAGATGTGGGCAAATTGGAACACTAATGCATTGCTGGTGGCATTGTGAACTGATCCAACCTTTCCGGAGAGCAATTTGGAATTATGCCCAAAGGGCTATAAATAATTTCATACCCTTTGACTCAGCAATACCAGTTCTAAGGTTATATCCCAAAGGGATCATAGAAGTGGGGGAAGACCCATATGTACAAAAATATTTATAGCAGCTCTTTTTGTGGTCACAAAGAATAGGAAATTAAGGGGCTTCCCATCAATTGGGGAATGGCTTTACAAGTTATGGTATATGCATGTAATGGAATACTATTGTGCTATGAGAAACGAGAAGCAGATGGACTTTATGTTTATCTGGAGAGGCTTATACAAACTGATGCTGAGTGAGAAGAGTAGATCTAGGAGAAATTTGTACACAATTACAGACACATGTGTGATGACCAACTTTGATATACTGGACTCTTCTCAGCAATGCAATGATATAAGTCAGTCCCAAAAGGCTCATGATGGAGAGAGATGTCTACATCCAGAGAAAGAACTAGAAAGAACTGAGCTTGAATTCAGATTGAAGCAAACTACCTGATCTTTTTCTTTTTCGGTTTTGTTTCCTCTTTACCATTTTTCATTCCATCTGATACAATGTGTCTTTATACCCTGACTAATGTCTAATGTGAAAGTATTTGCAGATCCTACACTAGATTGTATGCCGTCATAGTGGTGGTGGGGGGGTGTAGGTGGAGGGGAGAGAGGGAAAGAAAATTTGAAACTCAAGGAATTGTGGAATTGATTCTTGTAAACTAAAAGTAAACAAACAAATTAATAAAGACCAAAAATTAAAAAATATATATATATATATAAAAGAAAGGACACAGAGGAGAGTTACACAGCAAGGGGTGTCATGGGTGTGTTGTCTGTAAAAACAGATTAGATAATAATTATATTAATAATGATATCTGAGATAATAATAATAATAGAAAGGAATATACACATCAGTGAAATTACTTATATATCGGAGATGGGAGTTTGTATGATTCAGGGAAAGCTTAGGAGTAATCTTCACCTTAGTGATATCAAGTTCCATCCCAAAAATTGCAATGACAAGTTTGAGCCACCTTTCTCATTCTCCTACTATCCTGACAGGGTGACAGAACCCTAGCTTGAACCTGAGTGGGAAAAGAACAAAATAAGTATTCTATGGGGAAAGGGGTATTCTGTCTTAGTCATATTCTATAAGATAGAGAAGGACACAGAAGGTTTCAGTTCTAACCCAAGTCAATAATTAAGAAGGGAAAGGTATTTCCTATTCTTTCCAGTTAAGTCTTGAACTTTTTACTCAATGTATATTTCCATTATTTAAAAACGATTAAAGTAACCACAGAAAAGATAATTTTTTTCAATCACATTTAAATGACTCTCTTCCTATCCTTTTTCAACTCCCTTCTTTCATGACTGCTCTATTTTATGTTCAAGGAAATACAAAATGACTGCTCTTATATCTCAGCCCATATAACAATTTCAAGTTGAGTTCAGCACAGCAAATGTAATCATGGGTTTTGTCCACTGGTTCAGTGGCTGTCTGCCCATTCAGTAATTGGCCCACTTATAAATAAGCAGATAGGACTTGTCTAAGTGTGGGGAAAAACTTTATATTGAAGTTTAAATATAAGATAATTAAAATACTTTTGCTAAGTTAAAATTTTATTTTAAAATTTTAAATTTAAAAAATAAATTTAAAAAATAAAAAATAAAAAATTTTAATTTTAAAATTCTTTTCATAATTAAATATCACAATTTTATAATATAAAGCAATAACAATTGTCAATTATTTAAAAGTGACTTCATATCTTTACTTTTCCAGTTAAAAGTGTTTTTAAAGTTAAACACTGCTTTTAATTTAATTTTTATTTTTTTAAATTTATTTATTTATTTTTAGTTTTCAACATTCACCTACATAAGCTTTTGAGTTTTAAATTTTCTCCTCCTCCCTCCTCTCCCACCTTCCCAAGACAGCCTGCACTCTAAATATACATTCACATTAAACATTTTCACAATAGTCATGTTGTAAAGGAGAATTAAAACCAATGGGAGGAACCACAAGAAACAAAACAAAATAACAACAACAAAAAGAGAGCAAATAATATGCTTCTATCTGCTTTCAGACTCTATAGTTCTTTTCTGAATGTGGACAGCATTTTCTGTCATGAGTCTTTTGGAGCTGTCTTAGGTCCTTGCATAGCTGAGAAGAGACAAGTCTATGAAAGTTACTCATCACACAATGTGATTGTTACTTTGTACAATCTTCTCCTGATTCTGCTCGCCTCTGCTTATCATCAGTTCATATAAGTCTTTTCCAGGTTTCTCTGAAGTCTGCCTGCTCATCATTTCTTATAGCACAATAGTATTTCTTCACATTAATATACCATAACTTGTTCAAGCATTCCCCAATTGAAATGCCTCCCCTCAATTCCCAATTCTTTGCCACCACAAAAAGAACTGCTATAAATATTTTTATGTGGGTCTTTTCCCCATTTTTATGATTTCTTTGGGATACAGACCTAAAAGTGGTACTGCTGGGTCAAAGAGTATACAGTTTGATTGCCCTTTGGGCATAGTTCCAAATTGCTCTCCAGAATGGTTAGATCAGTTCACAGCTCCGCCAAAATTGCATTAGTGTCCCAATTTTCCCACATCTTCTCCAATATTTATCATTTTTCTCTTTTGTCATATTGGCCAATCTGATAGGTACCTAAAAGCTGTTTTGATTTGCATTTCTCTAATTAATAGTGATTTAGAGCATTTTTTCATATGACTAGAGATAGCTTTAATTTCTTCCTCTGAAATTGCCAGTTCATATTCTTTGACCATTTATCAATAGGGGAATGACTTGTATTCTTATAAATTTGAGTCAGTTTTCAATATATTTGAGAAATGAGGTCTTTATCAGAGACACTGGTTGTAAAAATTGTCTCCCAGCTTTCTGCTCCCCTTCTAATCTTGGTTGCATTGGCTTTGTTTGTTAAGCGTAGCATTTTTTAAAAAAAGCTTTGAATCAAAATTATCTTTGAACTTGGTAGTATTCTGAGTGTCATTTTGCAAATGAGCTTGTCTTTCTATAAGGCATTCAGGTAGATGCATTAGGTTTACAATGTACAAAGAACTGTGCTAAGCACTAAGAATATAAAGAGAAAATAGAAACTATTCCGTTCTCGAGTTCACATTCTAATAGGGAGCTATAAAGGACAAGTTCGACTGAATGGCACCTGGAAATGCCTAGTGGAACTCTGGATGCCATGGAAAGGGGAATTTGTAATATATCTTCTTTAGTGTCACTTCCATTGACTTGAGCTATATGTGATATATGCCTTTGAAGGGTCTGACAATGGCAAGGCCTTTGGTGGTGAGAACTTTCCTTTCTGGGTCTTCAGGATCTATGGATGCTGAGAAGGCAGGGCCTGCAGTACTAACAGAATGAGTGGCTGGGCTGCTTCTCCATGTGGGTTGATTCCCTGGAAGATGACTTTGATGTCTGGGTTAGAAGGGAGGCCAATGACCTAGAGAGAAGGGATCCTGAGCTTTGACTATCCAGGAAGTAGAGGCAGGTGGTTTGCCTTCCTATTTCTTCCTCAGACAATACTGTCACTTCATTTATAAAATAACTAGGTTTAACTATATGGCCTTCTAAAGGAGCTTCCACTTCCCAGGACATCTACCTTACAATTTTTTTTCTCATATCTCCATTTGCATCCTTCTTTTAGACTTCTTTTTCTTTTGACACACGAATATTATCTTCAGCTTAGGAACAGATATTTCACCTTCCTTACTGTAGCAATAGCTGATAGCCTTATAGGAAAAACTCCTGAATACTCACACGGATATGTGCATATATGTGTATATGCATATATGTGCATGTGTGTGTATTCTCTTCCCCCTCTGGTCAATATTGCCCTCGTGTAATGGTGTTTTTAGATTTGAAGCCCAACTCCTACAAAAAGAGATTTTTTGTATTTTTTCAGGAGAGGTCATGGGATTCTGTCTAAGTTTAGAAACTTCCTTGAGTTTAAGTAAATGTAAAAGATTTGTCTGCCTAGGGTTTTGTAACACTTTACTCAAGCTTGAAGGGCACTTGGGATATAAGTGAGCTTTCATATTAATAGTAAATATGAATCCTTGAAAGTAATCTATTTTTTTTCCAAAGAGGAAAATCCTAATGTGTCCTATATGCAAAGCCTGACAATTCATGCTGAGAGCAGCATCCGTTCTGCACTTGTGGTTAAATTTCATGTACACCACATGTTAGAGCTGATTTCCCATAGTGAGGGCCAAGAGTGTTCCAGTGAGCTGGAAAAACAAAAGGCCTGAAAAGAACTTTGTTTCCAAATACCTGCTCGAACCACTGAGCATCATGTGCTTTCTCGAGGTACAGAAAAATACAGAACTAAGTACTTTCTTTTTACCAAAAAAAAAGTGTTGTCTACTTTCCAGTCTTCTGAAGTTCTCTGTTTTACATATTATGTGTATTGTTTTCTGGAATTTTCCTCTTGAGGTTTCAGGGTCCATTTTTCCCCCCTGCAAGAACTGTCTTTAAAATCAAATGTGCAGAATCAAAGCATATAGGAAAGGGAGGAGGAAGAGGAGGCACACACAGAGATAGAGAGACAGACACAGACAGACAATATACAGAGGAAGGGAGAGAAAGGGAGGGAGAGCTGGGGGAAAAGAGAAAGACAGAGCTAGAGACAGAGACAGAAAGAGGGAAGGAAAGAGTGGGGGAAGAGGGAAAGAAGGAGAGAGAGGGAAGGGGAAAAGAGAAGGAGGGAAAGAGAGAGACAGAAAAAGAGAGAACTTGCCCATCATTAGTTGTTATTTTTAGATAAAATTTTAGAAAAATCCTCTCACAAAAAGTCCAAAGGGATGAAGGTCAAGAATGAAGACTCCACTGCAGGAAAGCTCCTTTTTTTTTTGCCTGAATCTCCTTCTGAGCTAATACCAGAGCAGTGAGGATCTTATGTAGGTCAGATTTACCCACAAGTATTTTGAGATTAAGAGTGTGTGTGTGATGCTATGGCTCTTTGGTTTTGATGACTGGCAGTTATTTAGTTATTTCTGTTTGACTACTTTTGTAAAGTCATATGTACCCTAAACTTGACTTCTATATTATAATAAAAATATCATTATGGGAATGATAAGCATTTTAAAAGCACCTACTATGTGCCAGGCACTGTGCAAAGTACTTTTTACAATTATTATCTAATTTGTTCCTACAAAAACCTTAGGAGGTAGGTGCTATTATCGTCCCCATTTTATAGTTGAGGAAATTGAGGGAAGCAGGTTAAGTAATTTGCTCAGGGTTACAAAGCTAGCAAGTGTCTGAGGCCAGGTTTGGACTCAGTTCTTCTGGATTCCAGGCCCAGCTTACTATCCACTGTGCCATCAACTATCTATAGCAAGCATGTAACATTCCTTTTGACCCAACAATACTGCCACTAAGTCTATACCCCAAGGAGATCAAAGAAAAAGGAAAAGGACTCCTGCATACAAAATTATGTATAGCAGCTCTTTTTGTGGTAATGAAGAATTGGAATTTGAGAAGATGCCCATCAGTTGGAGAATGATTGAACAAAAGTTGTGGTAGTGATATAATATTATGCTGTAAGAAATGAAGAGGATGGGGGACAACTAGGCGGTACAGTGAGTAGAGCACTGGCCCTGGAGTCAGGAGGACCTGAGTTCAAATCCGGCCTCAGACTTAACACTTACTAGCCATGTGACCTTGGGCAAGTCACTTAACCCCAATTGCCTTCCCTTCTTCCCTCCATAAAAAAAGCAAAAAAAAGAGAGAAATGAGGAGGATGTTTTCAGAAACACCTGGGAAAACTTGTATGAATTGATTCAGAGTGAAGTGAGCAGAACCAGAAAATCATTGTACATCATAACAACAATATTGTAATGATGATCAACTGTCAAAGATTTAACAATGCTTATCAAGACAGTAATCCAAGGAAATTCCAAAGAACTCAGATGAAAAATTCTATCCACTTCCAGAGAGAGAACTGATGAACTCTGAGTATAAACTGAGGTATATTTTTCATTTTATTTTTCTTGCTTTTTCTTAAACAATATGGGTAATGTGGAAATATGTTCTGAAAGATTTCATATGTGTGCTTGCTATCATGTTTCTTGCCTTTTCAATGGGTGGGGGAGTTGAAGGAACTAAAAAATTTTTTTAAAAGAATGTTAAAAACAAATAAAGTTTGAAAGACATCATGGTGACTCCCTCTTACCTTTAGGATAGAATATAAATGTTTCTCTTCTGATATTTAATGCCCTTCAGAATGTACTTGCTTTCCAGAGTTATTTCAAATCACCATACCTAACATAATCCATCCAACCAGACCTATTTACTGCTTCCTGCATATGGAATTTAATCTTCTAACTCTGTCCCTTTTGCTTGGAATTTTCATCTTTATAACCATATCTTAGATTTTGAATACATTTAAGGCTCAGTTCAAGTGATGCCACCTTTATTAGGCCTTTCCTAATTGTCTCCACCTGTTATCCCATTTTGAAAATGCACTTTATTTACTATATGTGTTTGTGTTGGTATATGTGTGCATTTAACATGTTATTTCCTCTTTAGGAGAACACAAGTCTCTGGAGAGAAGAATCAGTTCTCATTTTTGTCTGTGTGTCCCTAGCACACACACACCCTCCCCGTACATCATCCCCACCCCTCAGTGCCTAGCACATAGTAGGTATTTTAACAATGCTTATTGAAATGTTAAATTGAACAGGTGAGAAATATAAGGTAGAACTGTAGGAAGACATGGGAGTGTGATCCCAAAGTTACCCAAAATAGCAGAGGAGACCATGGGAATTTTAGTGCTACAAAGAATGGATATTCTTGGTTCTCTGCTCCATCAGTAAAATCAACCAAGGCCAACAAAGTTTAGTGTAAGACAAGTGATTGAATATCAGTTTCTTCATTTGTAAAGTAAGGAAAAAATATTATCTGCTTTGACTACCTCCTAAGGCAATTGTGAGAATAGAAATTTAAGTTACTTTAGAAACTTGTAAGTAAGATGTTATAGAGTCAGGGATTGGAATTGGGATTTCATTTGTTGTAGGAAGCTCTCAGGTAAAGAAACTTTACCTATATAGGTTGGCATGTTCTAGTCTTGGAGAGGTGCCTCAAGCACTGGGAGTTTATGGGTTTGTGACCAGAGACACAAAGCTGCTGTGTGACAAGCCTTGAAGCCACATTTTCCTGGCTCTAAATCCTATACTATCTCTCCATTCATAGCCTTATTCTAAAGTGGCAACATGATGTGGCGTAAACACTACTCAACTAGTGTCAGAAGGATGCCATTTAAGTTCTGTTCCTAGCTGTAAGACCATTTATTAATGCCCTCTTAGTCCCCAGACTCTTAATATTTACTTTGATCATTTTGTATTGACTGATCTACATGACATTACCAATGGAATGCTGACATAGGAGCCAGAAAGATCTGAGTTTGAATCTAGCCTCAGATACTTAACAACAACATGACCCTAGTCAAGTCATTTAAACAATTTTAGACTCAGTTTCTGGAATATAGGGATAACAATGGCACCTAATTCAAAGTGTTTTCTGAGGAGCCAATGACATTACATTTACAAAACACTTTACAAACCTTAAAGTTCTGCATAAATGTTACTGTTGTTGTTGCATTCCCATCACCCTTACCCCTTCTAAACCTTCCACCAATTGAATATAACATTGTTGAGGACGTGAGCTATTTATTTCTTATCTTCAGGACCTAGCACAATACCTAGTATAAAATAAACACTTTTTTAATGAAAGGATGAGCTTAATTATACTTATGTATAAAATAAAGATAAATATAGTTATAATGCGAAGGAAAAGCTTTTATATTATAAAACCGAATGTAAATATGAGGTATTACTATGATTTACCAAACTCTTTTAATAAATACATTTTATTTGCTATTTAAATTGGATATACCATTTCAAATTAGGATATTTGAAAAAGAAAGATGGAGGTGAGGAATGTAACTTAGAAAACATCTACTATCTTTTTCTGGAAAGCTTTTTTTATGATTGTTTTCCAAACTTTCACCAAGTATTTAATAATTAAATAGCCTGGTCTATAGAAGATAAAACCAACAGAATCTTTGGCATTATAAAGAAGTGTCAAAGATTGGGGAAACAGGAAAGTTTATTATAACAAGGTGGTCTTCAAGTGAGAAATAGATAACACTTTTCATCGTATCAGAATAGAATAGGATAAATCAAGTCAAACCTTCGTGGACGCATCAATTTGTTAGCCAAGAGTTTCTTTTACATTATGCTTTGAAGGTTTGACACCAAGTCCTTTATTTCAAAGTACACAAAATTTTATTATACAAGATTTGCTATAAAAGGGTTTACAATGGCAACAAGGAAGGAAAAGACCAAAGGGCAGAACACATCATTTCTGAACCTGGGGCCTAATTACCTATTCAATAATAGGTGATTAATTTTTTTATAGTACATTATGATTTCAAAGGAATTGACAGTATAAGATGATACTCTCTCTTTTCTCTCTTCTCTCTCTCTCTGTAAAGTCAATTTTGCAATATTTTATTTTTCCTGCTCTATTTAAAAATGTGCCTTGTTTGAGCAGTGATTTTAAAGTATGCTATCTAAAAGAAGAAAGGTTCAAAAGTTGAGGATTTAGATACAAAAAGTCCAGAATTGAGTTGAATTGGCCATCTTTTCCAATTTTTAAATTTTCAGTATCAGCATATATACCTTAGAAATCAAAATGCTACAAATCGGGGCTTGTTTTATCCTTTTGTTGATTGTGGATTCAAGAAAGGGTTAGATAACATTAATAATGCTGATTAAACTGAAAAGTATTGTGCATTTTTGGAGAGTTGGTTGTTAAACATTTGTTAGCACATTCTTGCCCAAAATGCTGCCCTTTATGGCTGAATCCCCTCTTTTGCACATGGCAATACACATAGCGTCTTCTTAAAATTCACTCCAAAGTTCATTCTGAAGTTCAAGATTTCCACACTCTTCCATCATTAGAAATATGTAAACTTAGAATTCAAGCAATATACAAGAGGAAATAATGTTCTTTGAACTGAATGATCTGTATCTGAAGAGAAAAAAAATGTCCATACAAGTTGAAAAATTCCCAACATTCTCTCTTTCTGTGTACCTTCTTCTTTGATGTACTGTGTAGAGAAGTTTCCCATTTGGGGTAGGGTTCTGAGATTATCTGCCCCCAGTTAAAAACAAAACAAAACAAAACAAAAACAAACACAAAATGAATACCCAAACAAAACCTGTGATGATCCACTTATGCTTTTAAAAGAAGCATATTTTCTAGCTGATATTTCTTTTCATGTTCAGAAAGCTTCAGAAATCCTGTTAGTATCTACAGGTTACATTCCAATAAGGGCTTTTTTTTTCCCCTTCTTCCCCCCTCAGTGCACAGGAAGTACTTTGAAAACATGAAAGACCATGAAAAGTCCTTGAGCATTTTTTGCCACATAAACTCAAATTGAAAGGGAGGTAGAGTGTTCAGCAATTTTTTTTCCCCTCTGATCCCTCTGGGCAATTTCCTTGTGGTCAAAGACTAGTCTTCATTATATTCTTTTCTTCATAATGTTAGGAACATTTCAGATATTCAATAGATATGAAAGACGGGCTGACGGCAGAGGATCCGATCCAAAAGAGTGTTTTTAGTCTGAACTTCACAGATATTTTTATTTCAGAGCTAGGGGAGGAAGAATGGATTTCACAATGGAAAACACTAGCTTGGTGTTGACGCATCACCACAGACATTCATTCAGTGTTGGAAAAACAAGGATATGTGGCAGAATTCAACTAATGTAGGTTTCCTGGAACGGGAAGTGTGATGAAGTTTTTCAGAGGTGAAAAGGAAGTGAGAAATCATAGAGTGTGAAACTGTCCTAGAATATACAGGGTGTCATGAACAAACAACTTGGAGACCAAGTCATGTTGTAGAATGGGGGTGGGGGATAGAAAAAGGGAGAGATGGGAGACAGAGAGATGGAGGGAGGGAGAGAGACTTAGAGAGACACAGGGACAGCAACACAGAAAAAGAGATACAGAACCAGAGAGTGATAAAAACAGTCAGAGAGACAAAGAGAGAGAGAGATACAAAATGATAAGGTAATTTGGGGATAGGTAAGGCACTAGCATCTGGAAGAAAGAGGAAGGTTTCTACTTCTCTCTTCTCTGTGTCTCTATGTCTGAATTGTGGTTTTAGTGTTTTAGGAATTTCCCAATAATGACAATCCCTCCACCAAAGGAGATCAATTGTTCTGTATTTTATGATCTTAGAGAGGAGTTGTCAATTGTGCTAAGAGGTTGATTTTCTTGCCCCAAGTAACATACAGCTAGTATATTTCAGAGGCTAGTCTTGAACCCAAGTTTTCCTGACTGTAAGCCTGGCTCTCTAACCATTAGGAAATCTTGCCTCATGCACAGACCTACAACTACAGTCATAACCACTGCAGAAATATAGTATACGCTGATAGGATTATGTAAGTATTCACTCCTATTTGTGACCTTCAAGCTGGGACTCAGATGACAGTTTGAGTTTAGTTGAGGTGATATGAAAAGATTATTTTTAAATCTTCATGGCTTGTGAGGAAACGTCAGCTTCTACCCACCCCCCCCCCCGGGGGAGAAAAAACACACTATAGGAAAAAAAAATGATGAAATTCTAACCATACTGAATTAGACTTGAAATGAGGATATAGAATCAGTTATTCATATTTTAGGTTAGGGTGTTAAAACCTTCTCTCAATTTTAAAATTACTCTGACTTATCACTACTACAGTTGTTCCACCAAGACCTCGTAATGGGATTAGAATCTGACTTAAAAAGTGATTTCTTTTTCAAATGGCAAGATTCCAGCTGTGAGTAAAATCAGAGTGACTCTGTATTGCTCAGACATGTTTTAAATGGTGTTAGGGAGTAGAAGGTTAACAAAGAATGAGCCTGAACCTGATTTGAGGGAGGTAACCCAAGACCAAAGAAATCCTAGCACCAACAGACTGCCTTTAGCTATGTCCAAACACAGATAGCACCATCACCAACAGGTCTCCATCTAAACAGATAGATCAATGTGCCTGTGATTTTTTTTAAATTAAAAAAATTAATTACATGTTTCCAGAGAGCAGACCTCTGCCAAATAAGAACCAAGTAAAATGAAATAGGTCAGAGTCTAAATAAAACTCTTTAGAATATTTTTTCTTAATTCAGGTTTATAATCTCAAACATCTGTACTTTTGAACTTTGAAGACCTAATTTTAACATCCTTAGATGATCCTCAAATTCTTCTGCTCCAAACTAGAAAATACAGTCTGAAAAGGACTATCGTAGTGAGTGGGTTGTGGGAATGACAAGGTTTTAAGTATGTCCTCAAAAGGGAGATGGATTAGAGACAGCCTTGAATTTTATCTATAATAAGGTCTTCTACTGCATAGAGGAAAGAGGGGACATTTAGTGTCCTTTTTAGAATATTTAGAACATTCTTCCCCGAATTTGGAATTCAGAGGACTAAGACATAGGGATCCTGAAGCCAAATACAATTTTGACAAATAATTTAGTGTCTTCATCACTCACTTCCAACTGTGGAGCCAATGTTCTGAACATAATAGCAATCTCAGATTCACAGAATGCTGGAGTTAGGTAACCTTGATTTTCTTGATTGAAGGAGGAATAGTGATAATGGGTTGAGGGACAGTGTGGTATAGAGAGCCTGCCTTGGAATCAAGAAGAGTTGGAGTGAAGGTCTAATTCTCCATATATATGAGTTGTGTGATCATAGACAAGTCTCACCACCCCTAGACAGCCCTTTAAGATTATTAATGAAAGATGAATATACATTAATAGAGAACGTTTCCACACCAGGAATTTCCTATATCTAGAGAAATAGAGAGGAGGTAGCCAGGTGGCTCAGTGGATAGAGAGCTGGGCCTGAAATTAAGGAAGACCTGAATTCAAATCCAGCCTCAGACACTCACTAGCTGTGCAATCCTGGGCAAGTCACTTAACCTCTGATTGCCTTAAATCCATTGGGGAAGGAAATGGCAAACCATACCAGTATCTTTACCAAGAAAACCCCATGGACAGTATGATCCCCTGGGTCACAAAGAATTGGACATGCCTGAGGAACTCAACAACAACAATAACAAGGAAGACCACAAATCCAGATCTCCCCTCCCCTTCCCCCACCCTTTTCTTGAAGGCTATATACCCTGTTATACGCCATTGCCTGTACTGACAATTACACTGAAAATGTATCCTTTTTTAAGGAGAAAAATTGTAATCACATGGAACATCTATGAAGGAATAGAAAGAGGCATTATACAAATGGTGACATAAAAAGCTATGAACTGGAAATCAAAAGATCTGAGTTTGGGTCCCAGTTATGTTACTTAACAGCTATGTTAACTATAAGACAGTCACTTAACACTTCTTAGTCTGTTTCTTAATCTGTGAAGTGGATATAATAGTATTTATATTACATCCCACCCAGGACTGGTACCAAGATCAAGAGCATTTGTCCTTAATTATTTTTGTTATTATTTAGTTTTGATACAAATGTTAGTTATGATAATGATAATGGTGGTGGTGATATGCCAGGATATCTTACTGATTCACAATTTTTTTTTCTTTAAATATATTGTTGATGTAATAGGAACAATGGTGTTGGTTATCATTATTATTGACATTTTTATAGTGCTAGAATGTAAAATGTATTACTTGTTAAGCCTCAAAATTGCCCTATAAAGTAGAAAATGCAGCTATTATTCTCATCGCCATTTTCCAGAAGAAGTAATTGAGGCTTGGAAAGGTTAAGAGACTTGTCTGTGGTCACCCAGCATGTCAGAGGTAGGATTAAAATTTAGGTCTTGGGGAGGCTAGGTGATGCAGTGAATAGAGCACTGGCCCTGGAGTCAGGAGGACCTGAGTTCAAATCCAGCCTCAGAGACTTGACACACTTACTAGCCATGTGACTTTGGGCAAGTCACTTAACCCAACTGCCCTCCAAAAAGCAAAATAAAATAAAATAAAATTTAGGTCTTCCTGACTCCAAGTCTGCCATTATCCATTATTTCACTTGGTTTATTGGTGATATATATACATATATATATGTATATGTATATATGTGTGTCTGTATATACATATACAATTTTGCTCTGTTCATTTAAAGTCTTGAGACACTAGAAAACACATAGTTTATATGGAACAAACAGGCTCTTATGCTTTTTCTTTAAATCACCACAAGTAACTGCATTTTCCATGGCTTTGGATAATAGGGCGCCATTAACAACATGCTGTTAGGCCAACTAATTATCCTGCTTTCTTCACAGCACTGCTCACAAGTAGAAAACTAGCCTGAAATTTGAGTTTCACCTCCTTTAATTTTCTCTGTAGTTGGATATGCTAATAAGCAATTGCAGCAATCAAATGTGATCAACCAAAGGGAAGACATGGAATTGGGGACAGTCTAAATAATCACCAGATTGAAAAATTTAGTATGGAGTAATTTAGCATCTACTATGACATCTTGTACATCCCAATGTTTTCCTTCTTCTTCATTTATCTTTTTTTTTTTAAACAGAAGAGTCATGGTGGGACAACATCAGCTTTGGAATCAGGAGAGCTAGGCTTTCATTCTCCCTCTACCATTTCAGAGCATGAGATTTAAAGCTAGATGGAACCTAGGAGGTCATCATATTTAACACCTTATTTTGCAAATGAACAAACTTAGACCAAGTGAGACTAAGCATCCTGACTGAGGTCACAGAAATAGTAAAGAGGAGAGCCAAGATTCCAACCTAGAACTTTTTCATTCCAAATACAAAACTTCTACTCCACAACACTGTGTAACCATGATCAAAGTACAATTTTTCAAAGCTTGTTTTCTAGTCTATAAAATGGGGACAAAATATTTATCATATTCATATCAGAAGATTAGGAGAAGAAAAGTTCTTTGTAAATTCTTAAGTATCATATAAATGTGCCCTATTGTTTATATTAAATTGCATAACAATCTAATTGAAATTCCCTAGATTCTGTACTAAAAAGAAACAAACAATAATAACAGATTTGGCTGAAAGAATAAATCTTGCTTTTTAAAGGGTACCAAAGGAAGACAAAGGTACTTACAGTTCTCATCAGCACAGTCCCCAGCACTGATGGACTTATAGCATTATATGGTCATAGACTCAGTGTGCCTTGAGGAAAAGACAGGAGACAGCATGTTCTACATAAGTCAAACCACTGCTACTGCCTTGATTACCATCTCCCCTCTGACCCAAGTGGTGGTAGATTGGGGAATTGTGCCCAAGAATAGTGGTGGTAGTAGGAGATATTTCTCCCCTTTCCAGAATCCCAGCTTTCTTCCTGCTCAGCCCTCCCCACTCTCACTATATATTATTCAATGAAGCAAACCTGCACTACTCTTACCAGAACTTGCAGCACTAAGTCATATGCAGTCAAAGCCGCTCAAGGCCCAGAGAGTTCTTAGCACAATAGTCTCTGGCACTGCCAAATAGTTCAGTATCAGAAACACATATGGTTTTATCAATGCAAATGACACTCAGGAGGTAATTAGTGCAGTGAATAGAGTGCTAGACTTTAAATCAGAAAAACCTAAGTTCAAATTCTGTTTCAGACACATACTAACTGTGATTCTAGGCAAGTCACTTAACTTATGTCTCAGTGTCCTCATCTGTAATAATAAAAAGTACCTACCATTCAAGGTTTCTGTGAGGATCAAAAGAAATAGAACATATTAAGTGCTTTGTAGGTCTTAAAGAGTTATATATATATTAAAGATAAATTATTTCCACTTGTCTTATTGTTGTACCCTATGCACAGTGTGACTTTTCATCCATACTGCAACTGGACCTTTTTATACATGTTGTCTCCATTTATTAGAATGTGAGTTCCTGGGTAGAGCCAATATTTCAAAGTAGAAACGCAGACTTGGCATGAGCTCCCACTCCAATCACTTTCAATACATGTGAAGAAAATTACTCTAAACAAACTTTAGAGTTACAGAACCCACAAAGAGACACAGAGAATCTAATCTCCTGCTGAGGGCAGCCTGGCAGGCCGACACTGAGCTGAGAGCCGAGCCCAGTACCATGTGAGCCTCGTATTTCTGGCCCCAGGGCATCCCCAACCAGTGGCAGACAGAGCAGACTTCAAGAGTGTGAATCCCCAGCAGCTGTGGTGGTTTCCAGACTTCTCAACCCATAAATCCCAAAGACAAAGTAAAAGGTCAGTGTGTAACTCTGTTGGAACAAGGGAGATGGAAGAGTCAGGTCTGGCTCCTGCCCCAGGGGGGACAAACAGTGGAGGAGCAGTGCCTATGCAGCCGTCCTGCCTGGCTGCTTCAGGATCTCCTGGCCTGCAGATCGTAGGGGGACCAAGCAACCATTCAGAAGGTAAAGAATTTTGCTTTAACCTGCTTGGATCTGGATCTCAGTCTTGGGTGGTAGTCCTGGAGTATGTGGACAGTGAGCCAAAGCTTGTGGGGGCTGTAGAGAGGGTGCCCTCTCGCAGCTGCAAAAACCCCAGAACTTTGGATCAAGTTTTCTCCAGTCTGGAAGCAGAGTTCTACCAAAGTTCTCTTTGGCAAAGAGCTCAAAATTCAAGTAATTGGCTGGCAATATGAGCAAGCAGAGAGTGCACAAAGAGACCATATAATCCTTTTTGGGGGACATAAAGGATCAAGGCATGGAGTGCGAGGAAGACAGCTAAGTCAGAACTCCTGCATCAAAAGCCTCCAAGAAAAATATGAATTGGTTACAGGCCATTGAGGAGCTCAAGAAGGATTTTGAAAATCAAGTAAGAGAAGTGGAGGAAAAATTGGGAAGAGAAATGAGAATGATGCAAGAAAATCATGAAAAGAGAGTCAACACTCTGCTAAAGGACACCCAAAAATACACTGAAGAAAATAGCACCTTAAAAAAATAGACTAACTCAAATGGCAAAAAAGGCCTAAAAAGCAAATGAGGAAAAGAATGCCTTGAAAAGAAGAATTTGCCAGATGGAAAAGGAATTTCAAAAACTCACTGAAGAGAATAATTCCTTCAAAATTAGATTGGAGCAAATGGAAGCTAATGACTTTATGAGAAATCAAGATACTATAAAACAGATTCAAACAAATGAAAAAATAGAAGCAATGTGAAATATCTAATTGGAAAAAACACTGACTGGAAAATAGATACAGGAGAGATAATTTAAAAACTATTGGACTACCTGAAAGCCATGATCACAAAAAGAACCTAGACACCATTTTTCAAGAAATTATCAAGCAAAATCTCCCTGATATTCTAGAACAAGAGGGCAAAATAAAAATGGAAAGAATTCACTCTTGAAAAAAGATCCCAAAAAGAAAACTCCTAGGAATATTATAGCCAAGTTCCAGAGTTCCAAGGTCAAGGAGAAAATACTGCAAGCAGTCAGGAAGAAACAATTTGAGTATTGTGGAAACACAATCAGGATAACACAAGACCTAGCAGCTTCTACATTATGGAATAGAAGGGCTTGGAATATGATATCCCAGAGGTCAAAGGAGCTAGGACTAAAACCAAGAATCACCTACCCAGCAAAACTAAGTATAATGCTTCAGGAGAAAATATGGTCATACAATGAAATAGAGGATTTTCAAGCATTCTTGATGGAAAATAAACCAGAGCTGAATAGAAAATTTGAATTTCAAATATAAGAAGCAAGAGAAGCATGAGAAGGTAAACAGGAAAAAGAAATCATAAGGAATTTATTAAAGTTGAACTATTTACATTCCTACATGGAAAAACTATAATTGTAACTCATAAGACTTTTCTCAGTATGAGAATAGTTGAAGAGAATATATATATACCTATAGATAGATAGATAGATAGATAGATAGATAGATAGATAGATAGATAGATAGAGATATAGGTATGTATGTATAGGAGGGTGTATGTGTACATAAATATATATGTGAATGTGGGCTTATGTATGTTCATGTATACATAGAGGGCACAGGATGAATCAAATATGAAAGGATGATATCAAAAAAATGAAATTAAGAGTTGAGAGGAATTTATTGGGAGAAGGAGAAAGGTAGAGATAGATTTGGGTAAATTATCTCATATAAAAGAGGCAAGAGAAAACTGTTACAATGGAGGGGAAGAGCATGAAGGTGAAAGGGAATGGGACAACCTTATTCTCATTGAATTTGCTTAAGGAGGGAATAACATACACACTCAATTGGGTATCTTACCCTATAGGAAAATAGGGGTGTAGGGGATAAGAGGGGGGGGATGATAGAAGGGAAGGCAGATTGGGTGAGAAGATAGTTAGAAGCACACATTTTTGAAAAGGGATAGCATCAAAGGAGAAAATAGAATAAATGGGGGGAGGGATAGGATGGAGGGAAATATAGTTAGTCTTTTACAATATAACTACCATGGAAATGTGTTGGGTAGCTACACATGTATAGCCTATATTGAATTGCTTATCTTCCCAGTGCGGGTGGGTGAGGAGGAAAGAAAGGAAAAAATCTGGAACTCAAAGTTTTAAAACAAATGTTTAAAAAAATTGTTTCTTACATGCAACTGGGAAATAAGATATACAAGCACTGGGGTATAGAAATCTATCTTGCCCTACTTGAAAATTAGGGGAGGATTGGGGAGGATATAAGAGAGAACAGACTGGGGGAAGGGGTATTCAGTAGGCTTCCTATTTTGGTGTGGGGGTAGGGAAAAGATGGGGAGAAAAAAATATACCTTAAAATCTTGTGGAAATGAATGTTGAAAACTAAAAAAAAAAAACCCCAAAAAACCCAAACTGAGTTCCTTGAGGGATCATCCTGGTTTTGTTCTTCTTTCTGATTTCCCCAGCACATACTTATTGGGGGGGGGGGGTGTAAATGTTTAAGGAGTGTTCTAGAGGAGGTGAAGGATATGGATTAGGGATAAGAAGAGAGATGAATTATGGGTAGAGCTAATGACCATAGGCCATGTAGGTAGAAAATTAGCAAGTGGTTCATGGGGGATGGCAAGCAGGTGCTCTTGACTCTTGTGGAATTTGTGATCAAGGACTAAAGAGAAATTAAATCATTTAAATGGTAATAAAGGAGAGTCAATTGGTAGTTATGGGATCCAGGAGTGGGGAACCTGTGGCCTCCAGGCCACATGTGACCCTCTAGGTCCTCAAGTGTGGCCCTTTGACTGAATCCAAACTTCACAGAACAAATCCCCTTAATAAAAGGATTTGTTCTGTAAAACTTGCACTCAGTTAAAAAGCCAAGGACCTAGGTGGCCACATTGAGGCTGCAGGTTCCTTACGCGTAGACAAATTGGTAACTTGTCTTGGAGAATGGTTTATCAAGTTAAAATTTTCATACAATAGATTTTATACACCCTTAAAATATTGATCAAGGGGATGACAATATGAAAGCAATACATAAAGGAAGTTGATTCCAACAGTTTTAGGTAGAATTCACTTGATTGGGGCGTGGAAAAATAGAAGAGAGGGAAGCTAACTAGGAGGCTGTAACTCAGGCTAAATTGGAATAGAATACTAGTCTTAGAAATGAAGAAGGAATGTATCCAAAGCAATATACAGAAAGACTAGGGAAATTTGGAAGTAGATTCAGCCAGACAAAAAAAAAAGAATTTAAGTTGTTTATCTGGATTAACCTCCTTAGACACTACTTAGTCACTTTAAAAGTATTCTGACCAAGCCAAAAGTTGAAATATCCATTATACCTCTGGATATTTCTTGTGGACCAAAAAAAAAATCATATACAATACCATCACATCCCCATGGAAATAAATTCATGGACCACTTATAGCCAACTCCTCCTACAAAGAGGTTTTATAGTGCAGGTGGCAATGTCTGAGAAATGGATTTTATTCCAGAAAGCCTAGTCTTTGTTGTTTCCTTCAGAAAGGTAGAAGGGTCAGGAACCATAATCTGGAAGTGCTTGAAACTTAAAATACTCACATACACACATACAAGTCTCATGGTTTAAGGAAAAGGAACAACTCTGACTCTTGTGATTATATTTGCTAAGAGCATTCCAAAGCTTACCAGGAAATTAAACTTCTAAGAGTGGATTTCTTCTACATTTCTTGATTCTATACAGTGATGTAGGTGATGAAATATTAAGGATAAGACAGTCATTTTTCATCTCACTTGGAGCTAAACTGGAAGCCGGGAAGATCAGGAAAAAAAAAATCTGTTGTAAATGTTCTTTGGAGATCTTTGCTAAATCATATCCACTCTAATCATTTTAATAGTTCAAATAAGTGAAGGACCTTTGGGGGCACACCTGATTTTCAGAGGGAATCCTTAATTAAACATAAGACAATATGGTTGTAGTTTCTGACTTTCAAATGTTAGAAATAAATATGAGTTCTTTGTGTCATTTTGTGCTTCAAAATATAAATTTGCTTTGGAAGATCTGCTGAGTTTCATAAAAGCATCTATGATTCTAGTTATGTCTGTAAACACAATATGAATGCCATATGAGTAGATTTGCTTCTTAGCAATACAGTCAATCTTAAGAAAAATGAGTGATAGTATTATTGGTTTGCCTTATTTGTGTTTGCCATATAAATTAGGTAGAAGTGTTGGGTAATTTCTTGTCTCAGAAACTTATGAAATTGAAAGCCAGCAATATGTTTGTTATGTGTATGTGATTTTCAGTTTGATTTATTGACGTTGAAAATGCCGATCATAACAGCACCTAAATATTTCTTCTAGTAAGTCTATTTCCCTTCATTCACTCATTCAATATTCAGCACCTACTATGTGTAAGTGAATGATGTTTGTCGATGATGGTCCAAAGGTAGAATACGATGCAACAATTCTATGTCCCTCTGTACCATTTTTATAGCAATCACTATACCAAGAAATTTCCACTAGGCTTCAAAGCATTTTGGAAATTCGTTCAAACCAAGGCTATAAATCTTGCCTTGTTTGTTTTGTTTTCTTTAAGAATATGTTGTGCCATTGAAAAATTTAAGGTTCTTGGTGACTTCACCATGAACTCAGAGAAGGAAACTTTGAAAATTATAGATCAGACTGAAGAATTTTTTTAAAAGGCCCTTAAACCATGCAGAAACCTCACATTTGCACATAATACATTATGAATAGCTTTTTAAAGAAAGTTGTACTCTGCAGCCTGTAGCCAGCCGTGAACATCATCAAACACATAAAATGAAACTGACTGTATATTAATGGACAAGAAACGGCTGGTTATTAAGGTGGGAGCCATTTCAGAATTAGGTCTCTGCACTTAGATCAACAACTAGTGAGAGCAAAGGTCAAAACAATACCTAATTAGAAGAAAGATAAAATAACACAACATAGTTGTATGCAGCTACCATGAAACCTGTTTAAGCTACTAAAAATAGTAATAAAAACATTTATTTTGATTACAACCATTTCTTAGAGAAGTTGAATTTACATAAGGCAGTTATCACAATGAAGAGGCCAGAAGAGCCCAGAAAGTGCCCCAGATAGCAAGTATTTAATGTCTTTTCCATTCAGCCAAGGGTAAGAGTTATGTAGAATATGAAATCATTTGCAAATAATTTTGTTGGAGGATAATACAGCTTAAGTGGAATTGCCTCCAAAAAGCAGCAGAATGTGTTTGAAATGAAATGAAAAACACTTATCATGGTGCCTGGCACACAGTAGGTGTTTAGTAAATGTTTGTTGCCTTAAAAAGATAACATGATACTTAAAAAGATTAACGTGATACTCAAATGTGCTAGATCATTCCTAAAGCATTTGTATTGATCAGTCAAATATTTTTCAAGCACCAGTGCCAGGCACTCTCTGCCCTCAAGGAGCTCACAATCTAATTGGGGAGAACAAACAAATATTTACAACTGATCATATATAGGACAAATGGCAAGTAAATAAGAGAAGGAAGTCACTAAAATTAAGAGGGGTTAGGAAAGACTTCCTGAGGAAGGTGAGATTTTAGTTGGGACTTAAAGGAATCCAGGGAGGTCAGTAGAAGAGATGAGAAAGGAGAACATTCCAGGCATATGGAGACAGCCAGAGAAAATGCAGGGAGCTGAAAAATGGAGTGTCTTATTCCTGGAACAGCCACAAGGCCACTGTCACTGGTTCGAGAATATATAACTGAAAATAAGACATAAGAAAACTGAAAAGGTAGGAGTGGAGGTTATGAAAGATTCTGGTTGTCAGCAGAGCATTTTTTTTTTATCCTGGTAGAGATAGAGAACCACTTGAGTTCACTGAGTAAGGGAAGGGAGGAATGATTTGATCAGACCTGTGCTTTAGGAAAAAAATCACTTTAGTGTGTGAATGGAGCACTGAAGTAGGACAATAAAAAGATTGGAAATGAAATAGATCTACCAGCATTTCTATAGTGAACTAGTCTAACTACTGACCACAGTGAAACCACCATTCCAGGACTCCATAAGCCTAGTACTCAATTGACTAAGTAAGGAAGTGTCAATGATATCCAAAGAAATTAACCTGGGAAGGTATAGCTGTAACTAACACATGGAGGAAATTTATAATAGAGGTGACACAAGGTTAAAGGCACAGAAGAATCAAGAAAAACATAAAAGGGGGGGAAAGTCCAAAAAAATGAAATATTTAAATGAAACTTTTAGAAGTAAAAAAAAAAAAGAGTGACATTTAGGACTATTTACTCATCTCCATAAAAAATTGTATGAGAATGTTCTATTTGTGGATTCTTGAAAAAAATAAGCGCATAGGCAGTTTTTTTCCACAAGAAATTTTTTTTCTGAGACCATGTCTTCATATTCTCAATGAAGATAGAAAGCTTCATTGAATTACCAGGATAGTAAACACAAGATCCTATGTTGATTATTGGTTATTTATTTTTAAAGGCATTTGACTTGGTAGAAAAAAAAAAACAACATCAATTTAAAGCCTTCCATCTGTAGAAGGAAACAAAGCCCATAGCAAGGAGAGCATGAATTTATTGGGTTCTTTTAAGAGGCTAGACTACAAAGATTCACTATCTCCTCTCATTCTTGCTACCTCTGCTTATCCTAAAACCAAAGGAAAGTTTGGGATTATCTGGAATCTCTCACATACTCTTCCTTCTGGAGAGAAGACCCAGGTTACCTTGGATTTATAGTGATTCTATTCTAATATCTGCCTGTCTCGGTTAACAATTTCTGAAAGGGGTGACCATCACTGGTACTCATTCCAGAGTAAACATCAGCTTTATGGAGACATCAAATGCATATATGAAGAGATTACTTGATTTCCAACCCCTTCCAAAACTAAGAGGCATTGTTGGTCAGGAAAGGACAGGCCCACTCTAATTGATAAACATAGATCTTCAGGGAGTGGCCCCTTCGTGGTTCATAGCATATAGGATTTGGGGGATGAAGAATACCACCCCCCAAAATTACTTCATGTATGTGCAGAAACCATAAAGTTGGGCATTGTCTAGTGTTCTTAATGAGTCAAATTTAGTAACTCCCCAGATGCTTCTAGATTTCAATTAAATCCCTAAAGTAGAAACAAATGGCAAAGAATCCTTTACATTTAATTTACATCAGCAATGGCATACTACTTTTTGCCAAATATATACAACCCACTGAAAATATGGTGGTTTTGAATTTTCAGCATAATTAGCTTCTTTGGGAACTTTTCTGGAATGGCCGACATAAGCAATGACTCCTTGAAAAACTAGTGTGGGTTAGTAATTAGAGGTAGCTGGCAAAAGAAGCAGTGGGGTGGGTAAAGGAAGCCTTTGTGGCTTTGTATTTTCTATACTCTCAACCAAGCCAGGAAAGAAAAAACCTCTGATTTAACCTCAAATGGAAGTTTTGATTTTTAATTATGGTAATGAGATTATTGAAATTGGCGTCAGACACATTAATGGTCTCTTACTCTGTGAGGTCCCCTCAGGTCCCTGTACAAATACTAGTGATCCTTGAGCTTGAGATTCATGGCTGTGTTTAATACAATGAAGGGAAGTCTTAACCATGGGAGCAATAACCCAAACAGACAGAACTGAGTAGAATGCCTATTTCTATGAAATATTCAAATATGGACATGCATTTCTAGAATGAAAATGATGTGTTCACTTGCTGAATGAGTTTCAAAAGATGCCACGTACCAGGCAGCAAAAGACATCTAGTTTGTATTCAGAGAAGGAGAAGACATTCATAATAAAACAGATTTGGCAACCAGTGTAATGCCAAAGTTTCAACATGTGCTGACTTTTCTAAATGCTGGTTCTCTATTTTATGGTGCGTTTAATTAAAGAGGGGCCAACGTCAAAGTTTCAAAGGTTTGCACAAACTCCTTCAAAGTTCAAATATTTATTCAATGCCTATCTGAACTCCTTGTTCAAGAATCTAGCCAGAATGGCTTTTAAATAAAAATAAACATAGTTTTTAAACTAATAACCTCTAAAGATTACTTAGATTTGAACACACTCTTTTTCTCCCCCTCTCTGTGTCTCTCTGCCTCTCTCTCTCTGTCTTTCTTTCTCTGTCTCTCTCTTTCTCTCTCTCTCTTTTCCTCTCTTTCTCTCTTTCTGTCTCTCTTCTCTCTGTCTATCTCTCTGCCTCTATCTGTTTCTCTGTTTCTCTCTCTTCCTCCCTTCCTCTTTCTCTTCTTCACTCCCAGGAATTTGATCACACATCTGGACAAAGCTAAATAAAGTACTTTCCCAGGAGGTCTTAATATCCATTCAGTGCTTAGATGACTTCACAAAATCACACACTAGATATTCCTGCTTTGACTGAGTCAAAGCTCTATTTTGTTGTTTCCAGGTGCTTCCCTTGGATGGAGATTGGCAGAGTGAGAGGAAACTGGAGAGGGATTTGCTACAGAAACCAGGCCAGCACACAGGGTTAGGAAGCAAAAGTCTGGAATCTAATCAATGTCCCGATAGGAGCTCTGTTCTTACTCATAGGAGCTTGCCCATGATTGGTTTGGTGGTTAGTGACCTTGTCAATGAGTTTGAAGTTCCCAAGTGAGCATACTTCCCTGGAGCTTGGACTTGATACCCTACAAAGCTGTAAACAAATGGGAGCTATTGTCATTAATGCTACTCTTCAAAATAGTGAAACACTTGATGTAAGAATTCAGGATTTGATTTCAAATCCTGACTCTACTTCCACCCCCCCCCCCCCCCCCCCCCCCCCCCCCCACCGCCCCCCAGCTGGGCAAGGCATTTTACTTTTCAAACTCAGTTACCTCATGTAATAATAATATTTTTCTTATTATTAGCATTTAATAGTTTACCTTAAAAAGGTTTGCAAAGCACTTTACAAAGGTTATCTAATTTTATCCTCACAACAACACAGGGAGGAAAAGTGCTATTATGATTCCTATTTTATTTGAGGAAAGTGAGTCAGAAAGTGGTTAAGTTACTTGCCCAAGGTCACACAGCTGGTATCTGAGGCCGGAACTGAACCTGACTCAGGCCTTCCTGACTCCAGACCCAGGGTTTTATACATTGCATTATGTAGCTGCCTCTACAAAATACAGGTAGAGGAATGGTCTAGATGACTTTCCAGTTCTCAGTCCTATTATTTCCTGTAACTCCTCTGCCCCTACTATAAAAATGAAATAATGCACCTTTCAATACTATTTAGGAATAGCTTTGAAGTATTATAACCTGACAGCAAGTAACATTCTAGTTGTACTTATTCCCTGAGTCTATTATGAAACATAAGAATGGTTAGCTTTTTGCCTTTCCTAGGGAGGAAAGACAAGGGCTGAGTCATTTTGTCTGCGATGTAATTAGCATGCCTAGCCTTAATGAATGTGATTTTCATGTTGGCCCTCTGGCAATGTTCATACTGAGAATCAGGGCACTTCCTTAAAAAGCTAAGGCCTCCTTATCCTAAAATGTCTGCCATATCCAGTTCTCAATAAGTCATTGGGAAAAAAAAAAATAGCCATATTTTCAGACTTTGATTTCTGGCAGAAGAACTCCCTAACTTTTCTGGAAATCATTCATTAAAACCTTCCTACATAATGTTCTCACTGTCTGATCAGTTGTTTTTTTGTTTTGTTTTTTATAAAAGACATTCAGGAAACTTCTGGATCTAGGCTATTTTTACGAACCTTCACCTTTCTCTAAAAGGAACAGGTCTTGGTAAAAAGTAGTCCCCACAAGTAATGGCCATCTGGGAGGTCACTCATAACTACTGATTATTATTTCCTAAGTTTTTTTCTTTCTGTATCATAGCACATTTCACAATGGATTTCTTCTTCATTATGTTAAAAGTCTTCATTAGCCATGTAGTTAGAATTCCTTTTCTATTCAAGAAAAACCTGCCTTGCTTCTATCTCTGTTCCTTGAGGCAAATTAAAGATATATTTCTTTAAAAAAAAATGACTAGACTAAATAGCCCAACTTTACAGCTTATTTCCTTGAATACTTCTTTTGAAATTTAAGAGGAAAAAATAGTATCAGAAGATGATTGTGCATACAAAGACAGCTTGTTGCCAAGGAGATAGGATTCTATATACTGCAATACCCCACCTAGTGGCCATGATTCCAAATTGCCTATTAGCATTCCTAACATTTATTTTTTGCATCCATTAGAAAATAGTCTTTGTGAAGAGTAGTAATGACAGTAATTCAACTTTATCTATAGCTTTGTAATTTACAAAGTGCCTTTCGCACAGTGTTCTATAAGGTTTATAGGTACCATTTATAGGTAGAATACCACTAGGTTTGGAATCAAGAACACTTGGGTCGAAATCCCAAATTTATTATGTATTTGATCCCTGAGCCTCAGTTTATTCATTTGTAAAATGAAGATCTTGACACTTGTAGCACTGACCTCAATAAGTTATTGTCAAGGTCATTTGAGATAAAATACATATTTTGTAATGTTTAAAGATACTCAAATGTATCTGTGATTTTTATAAATCCCTCTGATAATTCAGATCATCACCTATCCATGCCAGCCCATATTAAAACCAACAATGGTAATGAGTGGCAACATTTATATAGTGCTTTAAGGTTCATAAAGCCCTTTGCACATGGCATCTCTTTTGATTGTCACAACAATCCTGGGAGGTAAATGCTATCATTATCCTTACTTTACAGTTGAAGAAACTGAGGCAGACGGAAGTTAATTGACTTACATGCCCAGGGTCACACAAAGAGAAAGTTTCTTTTTTTGTTTTTTAAAGCAATCGGGGTTAAGTAACTTGCTCAAGGTTACACAGCCAGTTATTATTTCTGGGTGTGGTGCCGAGTATCTGAGCCCGGATTTGATCCAGGTCATCCCGACAATGGAGCCGGTGCTCTTACTCTGCTATTACTCGCTGAGCCACCTGGCTGCCCCTAAGCAATTGGGGTTAAGTAGCTTGCTCAAGGTTACACAGCCAGGTGTTTCTGGGTGGGTACTAAGTGTCTGAGCCTGGGATTCGATCTCCACGTCTTCTCAACACTGGAGCCGGTGCTTTTACTCGCTGTGCTACCTGGCCGCCCCAAAGAGAAAGTTTCTAAAGCAAGAATTGAACTCAGATATTCATGACCCCAAGCCCTAGACTTGTTTCAGTGTGCTGCTTAGCAGCTTTACACATGAAACTTCTCTATTTCCTCCCAAATGTTTGCCATTGGAGATTCCCAACCCCTAAATGTGATTGAAGTCTTTAAAGTACTATTCCAATGGTAGATTTTATGATCTTTGTTTTGTATATTAGGCAGCTGAGATAGAGGCAAAGCTCAAGGTCATGTAGCTAATATGTTTCATAGGGGAACACAAGCAAAAGACTTTAAGTCCATTGATACTTCAACTATACTGTACCAGGCTTTTATTTAAAAGGACACATGCTTCACTTTATATTGTAATGAAGAGAGAACCAGATTTGAAGCCAGAGGGCATGGGTTCAATTCTAGTATGATTACTATTATTTTTTATTCTGGCAGAGGTATCAAACATATAGTCTAAAACACTCATAAATGTGGCCCTAACCAGATTAAAATGTAGTTCCTATCTGATTTTATTGTGTTGATGTATGAATTTAAAAAAGAAACATATAAACATGTGATTTTCTAAGTTAATATCAAGTTTTGTGGCTTTCATTTCTATGATAGCTTATGTCATCTTGGACAAATCACCTAACTTCCAAGGTTTTCAATTTTGTCCTCTTTAAAATGATGGAATTGGACTAAATCAGTCAATCAGTCAGTCAACAAGCATCTATTGAGGGCTTACTATGTGCCAGGGACTGGGTATATGAAAAAAGGCAAAATTTCTCTGCCCTGAAGGAGCTTACACACCAAATAACCTTTAAGTTCTCTCCCAGCTCTAAAGAATGTGGGTTATAACCTAGGGTCATTGGTATTACACTATTCCTCCTGGCCTGGCTCCCAAGTGGTGTCCGGGTCAGAGTCATGTCAAAACTCCAATTGAGTGAGTTCTCTGATATTAGTTGATACCTTCCATTTTGCTAGTAAGAGATAGGGCAACTGAGAAGTTTCTGTGCTAGTTGAGGTAAAAAATATCATGCAAGAAGAATCCAGTTCAAACATGAAGAAGACAAATTGGAGAATTATAGGGACCAAAAATTGGAGATGATATCTGATCAGGGATGATACCAGGAAGAACAGAAGAGGTGACTGGGAGAGAGTGAGAAGCATGGTCCCAGTTCAATTAGAAAGGCTCCATATAAGGCCAAAAGCATGGGCTCAAGCTGAAGAAAAGAATGCTTTCCTATTTGTTGTATTTGCTTACCTAATGGAAGCACATGGGTTTTAGACCACATTGGAGGGCCCAGGGCCTTCTTCTCAGAATCATCTGAATTCCATCTAGCTGAAAAGGAAATTTCCATGTGATATAGGGAATCTAATCCATTCCAATAAGTACTTATTAAGCACCCACTGTGTTTAATCAAATAAAATGAGACAATATTTGTAAAATGCTTAGCATGGTGCCTGACACATAGTAAGCACCTATTTCTTCCCCTTCCCCTTTTTCCTTTCCCTCTCCCTTCCCCTTTCCCTTTCTCTCTCCCTTCCTCTTCCCCTTCCCCTTTCCCCCTCCCTTCCCCTTTCCCTTTCCCTTCCCCTTCCTCTCGTCTCCCCCTTCCTCTTCCCTTTGCTTTCCCTTTCCCTTTCCCTTCTCAGGAGATGGGAATAAAAAAAAACAGGCTTAAGAATTGAGGGAAAAAAACATAAAAGAGTAATTCTCCTCACCCCTTAACATTCCATGTGATGTTCAAGGCAATGAAAAGCACAGTGTGTGTGCAGATTGATGGTCTCTAAACTAAGGAAAACATAGGTTCAAGCCCTATCTCTGAATACATATTGCTTGTGTTACCCTGACTGAACAAATCAATCTCTCAGGGCCCAAGGAAATTCTCTTAAGTTTCACAAAAGGTGAACATCTGCACTACAGAAGAATATATTTTTTAGGAGTTTCTTACACTGATGAAATCACATGTCTAGTACAAAACAAATAGATAGTTGACTCATATCAGCATATTTCTCTGAGGAGAGAACATGAAGAGATTGGGAGGAAAAAGGGAATGTTTCAATACTATCGTCCATATCTGCTAAGCAAAAAAATAATTATATAATTTTAGTAATAAAAGATTCCAATTTTCCTTCCTCTTTCTTCCCTAGCCCCAGGTAGTTCTTTGCTAATCCTGTTATTTCCATTTTACTTTTGTCATGATTATATCAATAGATTCATAAAAAGCCTTTGACAAAACACAACATTCATTTATGTTAAAAAAAAACTTTCAAAGTATAGGCAAAGATCTTTTTTTTTTAACATGATAAAAAGTTGTATATCTAAAACCCAAAGCTAGCATGATATGCAGTAGAGAAACACTAGAAGTTTCCCCAGTAAATACGGGAAGAAAACAAGGGTGCTGCCTTCACAATTTTTCTTTGACATCATTCTACAAATTCCAACATCAGTGATAAGAAGAGAAATATATTTAAGATGTGAATATAGGCAAAGAGGAGACAAAATTATCCCTATATGTTTTTGATATGATTATTTAATTGAAAAAATAATCCAGAGAATTAGAAAAGAAATTAAATTTCAATAAATTAGCACAACAGAAAATAAGTGCACAAAAATCAATACCATTTCAAATTATAGGAGTAAATGTAAAAATAATCCTATTCAAAAATAATTACAGATTGTACAAAATATGAGTTATTTTATTTTTCCCAGAATTATTCCTAGGATGGTCAGGTCAGTCCTGGTCAGGACTCAAAGAAACAGCTGGTCAGGGAGAAATGCATGATGTTCTGTTCCCCCTAACCTCTCTGAGAGGTAATCAGGTGTTCTCGATGAGAATTTTCTTTGGTTTTGCCTGATGTCTCACAGGAAATGGTGCCAGTAGGATAGGAAACATTAAGGAAGAAAGGTTCTTGGAAACAGTCTCAGAAAAGCCATTCATCCCTAACTGAATTTGTCTAGGGTGTCAGAATTTCTAATTAGAACTTTAAGTTACTGCCATGGTAATAATAGTCTTAGTTTATAGACATCTGTGGAGTAGATGTCCACTTGGACATTCTTGAGGACCTGAGTTTACTTATGTCCTCTTTAGGCTTTACCATTGTTTATCTATTTATTTAGAAATTGTGGAAAGCTTCTTCTAAAAGAGATCTTTTCAGTGATATACTAAAAACCAGTTTAAATTGGCTCATGAGAGTTCATTGTTAAATTTTCAGTATAAGCATCAACACCTTAAAAATCATCAAATGCTACAACCAAGTCTTGATTTCATGGTTGTATTGATTGTCAACTTGAGAAAGGGATGGAGAAAATAATAATAATGCCGGTTAAACTTAAAAGTGCGTTTTCTCTTTTTTTCGGGGAGAGCTTTTTGTTAAAATTTCCCAGTACACTACTTTAACTTGTAAAATATTAAACCCACAATCTTTGTTTTATACATGAGGCCCAGGGATGGTAAATAAGGTTATGTTGTTATTTATATATAGAGCTGGGATAAGAACACTAAACACTCAATTCTACTGACTCTTTGGTCATTTAAAAAAAATTCCAAATGCAATCACTACTTAGCAGTAGTACTTCCAAGAGAATGAAGAATGAAATACTTGAGGTGAAACTTCAAATCTTGTTATGTATTCTTACTTATATGTATCATGGGCAAAAGGTTAGATGAAGAAAAATGTAAATAGATAAAGAATAAATCATTAAATTGGAAAAATAAAGAAAATGAGCATCTTATTACTATATTAACTTTTCTACATAAAGTTGTGATTATTAAACAATATGTAAAAAAATAAAAAAAAATCTTGTTATCATGTGACCAAAACTCTTTGGAGCAAAGGATTCATCTGGATGTCATCAACAATGAATTTTAGAAAACTTCTATAGACAGAATAAATTTGAATAAATGGACTTTTTTTTAAAAGGTAGGATTCAGTCAAGCAACAAACCTCTTTAATCCTCAACATAGATGGATAGTAAACAGGTAAAAAGGATTTTCCATACATCTCAGCCACTTATTTTGATTTTACTTAGATACTGACTTAAATCCACTCATATTTCAAAAGAAATATATTTTTTTTAATTTGAATATCTCTTCCTATTTTTTCAAAAGTGTTTGATTTTTTTTAAAGAACCACACTTTGTTTGGTCCATATTCTTCTTCTGGGTAACCCCAATATATAGAGGGAAGAGAGTTAGAGAAGGAATCAGGGAAATTTTCTTGCCAAAGAAACAGTGTAGTTATCAAAGTTCAGGGTCCCTAAAGGATTGTTCCTTTGTATATGAGTTCTTGAACTCTGTTGGTCATTCTACTTTCTAGAAAGAAAAATAAGCTGGTCATTTCCTGCCTGGATTCCAAGATCCAGGTATAGTTAGACCTGTCCAAATGGCTTATACTCAGTCTGGGCATTCAGATACAACTGCTTTGTACTTTTCCAATTTACATACACACACACGTATACACAGTATCATGTACTTCATTAGGGTCTCTAAATCTCAGTTTCTTCATCAGCAAAATGAGGATAATAGTACTTACAATGATTCACTTGTTCTGAGGATCAAATGCTCTTATAAACCTTAGGGACCTATATAAAAGTCAGCTACATTTACTAGTTGTATGACCATGGACAAATCTCTTCTTGTCTCTGAGCCACAAGTTTCCTCATCCATAATTGACTATTAATTAGAGCATATCATTTAGTGGATAGAATGTTGCTGTTTGTTCAGACTGGTTCTAATCTCACCTATGATTCTTACTAGTTATATGATCAAATCACTTCTTGCCTCAAGATACTTCCCAGGACTACCTTGGTGGAGGAGTTCCCCAGTCTTTTGAAATCACAAATCCTTCTGGTATAAATGTCAGTTATTAGTTTCTCTTCTTTCAGGGGCATTCATCTTGTCTTGACTAGATGGAAGCTCTCCAAGAACAAGAATTAGGTCTTCTATTTCATTTGCCTGGCCACGAGCACATGACATAATTCCATGTGGACATTCGGTCCTAAACATGCCTATTAAATTAATCAATATGATTGACCCTTTTAATTTCATTTCGCCTTTGAGACAAGAAGCGGTGAAAATTTGATCTAAGTTCCTATTCAATCACTTAGTATATGTTGAGCAACTCATTTAACTTATCTCATTAATGTTAGTGTCTTCCCTATGAGGTTAGCTTGAATTTATCATAGACAGATGGATATATATAGATAGATATATCTATAGACAGACATAGATATTGATAGGTAAATATGTGTGTATAATTTTTTTTATTACATATACAATAATTGCTTAGCTCCAATTTATCATGGATAGATATAGATACCTATATACACATAGAGATAGATATAGATAGATTTGTGTGTATAATTTTACTATGTATATGATAATTAGCTCCTATTTATCAGTTTATTGTACGTGTTACTATATACATGTGTGCATATAATTTTTGTTCTTGGCTTGTTTTCTTCTCATGTTAGATTGTGAGCTCCTTGAAAGCAGGGACTGATTTTATTTTTCTCTGTATCAGTGTTTAGCACCATGCCTGATATACTTTAGATACTTAATAAATGTTGTTTAACTTGATTTAAGAGTTTGAGCTTGAGTGTCTTGATATGTAAAATAGAGATGATAATTCTTGCTACATTCATAACTTTATAGAGCTGTTGTGAGCATTTAATGAGGTAATGAAGATGAAAATGGAAAATAAATATGAGTTAAGATCGTTATCACACAAATCAATGCATTTTGTCTGGGTTATGATACAATCTACAGACACCTGGAAGTAATGGAGTCTCTAATTACATTGTTGTGTTGATAGATCAAGTTGATGGGTTTTACTTGAAGTTGTAGTTATAAAATTTCCTGAATAATTCTTTTGTCAGAATAAACAGACATTAAAAAAAAGACAAAATTGTATTTGGTTCCTTTTTTAACATCTTTTTTTTTAAATTTAATTTTGTTTATTTTTGCTACATTTTAAGTTCCCCACTATCTCCCTGCCTCCCTCCCCAACCCACACTAGAGATGGCCAGTATTTAAGAGAGAGAGAGAGAGAGAGAGAGAGAGAGAGAGAGAGAGAGAGAG
>NW_027187372.1:23910119-23942035 GCF_028583685.1 Petaurus breviceps papuanus
AGAGAGAGAGAGAGAGAGAGAGAGAGAGAGAGAGAGAGAGAGAGAAAACCCAAGATATATATATATATATATATATATACATATATATGTAAAATCATATTATATATACTTCTATTTTATCGGGTTTTTTCTCTGGAGGTAGATAACATCTTCCTTCATAGGTCCTTTGTAGTTGGTTTGAGTATTCATATACTCAGAATAACTCAGTTATTCACAGTTTTTCTTGTTCAATATTGCTGTTACTGTGTACAAAGTTTTCTTGGTTCTATTCATTTTACTCTTCTTTATTTCATGCAAGTCTTTCTGTGCTTTTCTAAAATTCACCTGCTCATCATTTCTTACAGCAGAGTAGAATTCCATCCCACATTTGCTTACTTTTAAAGTGAAATGATGAAATAAATTCAAAACTAATTTCTGTTCTGTCTCAAGGACTTTCTCAATACACATAAGATATGAAATCTAAGTTCCTTGGATGAATAGGTATTGTGCTTTAATAAGTATACTTGAATGAATAAGTATACTTGATGAAGCTCAATAAAGTGGGAAAAGTATTGAGCTCAGCATGAGACAACCAGAGTTCAAATTCTGTCTCTGATATTTACTACTTAAGTGACTTTGGGTAATGGCAGCAAGATAGATGATAAGTTTTATAGGACCTTAGGCTATAATGACAAAACAAATGGTAATGTCTTGTGGGTCTCTATTTCACTGGAAAGCATAGAGTGGTCAATTCCCATGTCATCCAAGTAATATAAGGAATGTCATTCTTCTAAACTGGAAGGCCTGACTTGAATTCAAATCCTGTCTATGATGCTTATTGTCTGAGTGACTTGATCTTGGGCATGTTATTTTTTTCTCTTGGGATTGTTTGTATTTTGATGATTTTAGTAACATGGCTATCCATTTATGAGGCTGTGAGATTAGCTATAAAAATCAATATTTATTCAGTGCAAAAATTCCAAGTAATTACATAAGAACAGCCTTCAATGATTCCAACCTGATTCCTTCATTATAAAATTATAAAATCAACATAGTTATCAAAATGGATCTTACCATAATCATCTGATTCTTTCCCTCACCCTCATCATTATCAACTCATTCTTTCATTGGATAAACATTTATTAAACATCTATAGAGTGCAAGCTACCATGGTAGTTTCTTAGGATACAAGCATAAAATAAAATAATAACCCAGCACCCAGGAGCTCACTAACTGGAAGGATATAACATGAACACAGATGATGGGACTGAGTATTTGCCTCAGTCTGATTATTTCTGTTGTGCTAAGTTCTGAAGATACAAAACAAAAATGAATGGTAGACCTTACATTATAAGCTGACTTTATACTGGAAGGCTACAATATGTTCAACAATAAGTGAATATCACTAATGAAAATGACTGAGGTGACTGATCATTAATATAACAGAAAAGACTGTATGGGCTTCCACATAGTATGTCCATTTTTGCATTTAACGACTGCATTACTTCTCTGTGAAGCTGAACTCTGAGGGACTACAAAGGCAACAGGAATCAAGCCAAGGAAGAAAGGCATGAGGTACCATATTATTATGAATTAAGGGTGAAAATAAAAATAAATATCCACATTTGATTGATGTTACATATTAACTGATAGAGAACCAACTAGCATTTAGTTAAACACCTAGTGTGTACTAGGCACTGGGCTAAGTTGAAGGTCTTTCTCTGCTCCAAGTTCTATTGGCATTCTTTTCTCTTATTTCGGCACAAATTTGAAGTTCTCACATAGCACTTCTGAAAAAAAAGTGATATTTGAAACCTCAAAACCACAACAACCAGAAAAAAAATGTTAAGGGAACCCTTGCTTTCATACCTCAAACTATGAGAAGAAAGAAAAAAAAAGGAGAGAAGAGGAAAGAGGATGAAAGGAAAGGAGAGGAGAAAAAGGGGGGAGGAAATAGAAAAAAAGAAGAAAGGGAAGGAAGAGAAGGTATGGAATGGGAAATAATAATAATAATATAATAATAACACTAATAATAACTAGGATATATTGAGTGATTAATATTTGTAAATCACTTTACAAATATTTTCTCGTTTTATCCTCAGAACAACCCTAAGAGGTAAGTACTATTATTATTCCCATTTTATAGATGTGGTATCTAAGGAGTCAGGTTAAATGATTAACCCAAGGCCACCACAAAGCTACACAGTATCTGAGGTTGGATTTGAAATCAGACCTAGCTACCTTCAGTCCTGCATTCTATCCACTATGACACCTTGCTGTCAACTTGAATCCTCAAAGCCACAACCACCAAAGGAAAAGTGAGGTTTTAAGAGAACACCTGCTTTCCAACTTCAAGCTGTAAGAGAGAGAGGAGGGGAGGGGAGAGCAAGAGAAAGAGGAAAGGGCTAGAATGAAGGGGAGAGAAGGGAAAGGATAAAAAGGGAAGAGGTGTGAAGAGAAAAGGTAGGAAAGGGTGAAAAGTGGAAAGATTGGAAGAGAAGGGAAGGGGCAGAATGAGAAGGGGTGAGAAGAGAAGGGATAGGAAAGAGTAAGGAGGGAATAGAAAGGAAATGAAGGGAAGGGATTAAAAAGAAAATAGGGGAAAAGAAAACAAGACGAAAGACAAGAAATGAAAACAATCAAGGAAAGAAAAAGGGGGAAAATGCTTCTCAGATTAAAGAATAAATAGACTGGTCTCAAGGTGAATCCCCTACCTTGGGCTCTCAACACCTGTGGGCCATTAGTTCACTCTGATCATCACTTTCCTTCCTACCCCCACAGTTCCAGAGCTCCACAGTTCTTCTGTCCCAGAACACCACACTGAAAAGGACATTGTCCATGCTACAAACAGTCACTGCTTAATGACTTGTGACTTCTCCCCAGCCCTGTTAAGGTGGAGCCTCTTTCCCTGAGCACACATGGAAAACCTGTTATGTAATCATCTGTGTGGGGGGATCAGAAGATGAATACAGCCCATTATTATTTTTGTTCCTCCACATCCCAAGCCCTGCTGCCATTATCTGAAGAGTATTACTCCTTTCCAAAATTCACTTCATTCATTTATTCCTTCAGCAAATATTTACGGAGTATTTACTATGGACAAAGCCCTGGGTTTGGTAAAGTCAGAAAAAAGGATATGATGTGCTGCCTTCAAAAGACTCACAATCCACTTTATTATCCCTACTGCCATTAGTCTGCATGAATAGGAGAAATTTGTTTCCTACAGGTTGGTCTTAGATATCTAACTAAACTTAAGTACAAATTCATTCATTAACTAGTTAGCAATAGCCAATAAGTATTTATCAAGGGCTTACTAAATGCCAGGCCCTGTGCTGGTAGGTGGCTCAGTGGATAGGGCATTGGACCTGGAATCAGAAAGACCTGAGTTCAAATCCTGCCTCAAACATTTACTAGCTCTGTGACCCTGGGCAAGTCACTTAACTTCTGTTTGCTTTAATCCACTGGAGAAAGAAATAGCAAACCACTTCAGTATCTCTGCCAAGAAAAATCCATGGACAATATTGGCATGGCTATAGTTCAAGGAGTGTAGATGAGACAGATACAATGCCTGAATGGCTGAACACATGTGCTAAACTTTGGGAATACAAATAGAAGCTGAACCCTAAAGGAACTTAAATTTTGATGAGGTAAGAAAACATAAAGAGGTAGGAAGAAGAAAGGTTTGTGGCAACCCTGCATTGAGCACTTCTATTGGTACTCCATTTTTCCAATAGCATGTACTCACATGGTGTCTCTGTGTCACATATTGATAATTCTCATAATATTTCAAACTTTTATTATTATTATATCTGTTATGGTGATCTGTGATCAGTGATCTTTCATATTATTAGTATAAATGTTTTGGGACTTCACAAACTGTGCCCATATAAGATGGCAAATTTAATCAATAAATTGATGTACGGGTTTTGACTGCTTAACTGACCAGTCATTCACCATCACTCTCCCTCTTCTCAGGCCTCCCTATTACCGGAGACACAACAATATTGAAATTAGGCCAATTAATAATTCAACAATGGATTGTAAGCATTCAAGGGAAAGGAAGAGTCTATCCATGTGGCAGACTTCATTGTTGTCTTATTTTAAGAAATTGCCACAGTCACCCTTCAGCAACCACCATCCTTTACTATCAAAGACATTACAACTAAATGAAGACTCAGATGATAGTTAACATTGTTTTTAGCAATAAAGTATTTTAAATTAAGATACATATGTTTTTAGGCATAATACTATTGTATACCTAATAGACTATGGTAGAGTATAAACACAAATTTTTTTCTTTTTGAGGGGTGAAGGCAAGGCAATTGGGGTTAAATGGCTTGCCCAAGGTCACATGGCTAGTAAGTGTGTCAAGTGTCTGAGGTCAGATTTGAACTCAGGTCCTCCTGACTCCAGGGCCTGTTCTCTATTCACTGCCCCCAGAACATGACTTTTATATACACAGGAAAACAAAAAAAAATTCATATGACTTGCTTTATTTCAATAACATTTTACTGTGTTGGCCTGGAACTAAACCTGCAAAATCTCCAAGGTATACCTACAGAGTTTCTAGGAGATAATAGTTAATCAGAGAAAGGAGATTCAAGGGCATAGTAAACTTCCAGTATGAGAAATACAGGAGTGAAGTGAACTTCCAGCATGAGGAGGCTCCTGTGGCATGGTAGAGGAAGTTGTTGCTGTTTGTCCTTCCTCCTCAAAGAGGACTGTGGCATCAGGAAAGTGATGCTCTGATTTTCAAGGCACCTGGACTCAAGTGAGGGAGGGCTGTGCAAAGTCAAAAGTCCAATTGAGAAAGTTCTGAGAGTCAAGAATGGAACCTAGAGAGGAATACATTATATAGGATCCCTTAATTGATGACATATCATCTAGGCTCCACTTTCCATACTATGTCTATTCTTTCCTCTGCTGGCTACATAAACCATCTTTTGCTTTACAATTCACATTAGAGACTGGCTGTCACCTCTAATTCTTGGTCAGTCTTGGCAAACAGTGTGGCTGTGATTTTTAAGCCATAGCCCTGCTATTTCTAGCAATTCTACTAAAAGAATTTTTTTGAGTGCCTTTTGGAATTCATTATAATGGAATGTGAACTCTAATAAGTTCAAGCTTAACATTTGTCATTTGATGAGACATTTCCAGCTGAATTTCATGCCAACAGTGTCCAAATGCAAACAAATCCACATTTCTCTGCTAGTAAGGTTATGGATTTCAAGGAACACATTTGGTCACACCCCTCTCAAACTAACACATGATTCAATTGAATTGTGTTTTTCAAAAATCAATGAATATTCTCAATCATTCAAAAGTGATACAAATAGGCATGTACAATATTTGGTTGGACTTTGGTTTTATATTTTGACTTTATATCCACAGTGTTTTGCCCATAGTAAGTGTTTAATAAATATTCTGATGATTGGATCACAATGTTTTATCACATGGCTGCCCAGTAGCCCCTCTTTGTCTCTGGTCCCATGCAAATGAAATTAGTAGTAGTTAAGAGTTCATGCAGAAGCACATGGCACAGGCAGACACATACTTGCTCCACAGGTGAAGTGAATTTATGTGCAACAGGAACATGGTGGCGAATAATGGCTCTCCAAAAAGAATATATGCACAATATACTTTAAAACTTGCTAATATTTTCCCTATCACTTTCTTAAGTCTAGACAATAAAATGGTAATTCAAACCCTGATCATAATTTGCTGATTTCTGAGGTGTAAATGCTCTTGCTGAAATTGTTTTCACATTTATTTATTTCAGTTTTAATTTATAGAATAAAACAAGCATTTCCCTTACATGGCATAATTTTTAAAAAGATGATTGCTCGTGAAACTGAAAATATATTGTATGCAATTTGCTTTTTCTTTGAAATATATAATAAAGTTATCATGTAAATTTCTCTTTTCCCCCCTTTTTCCCCTCCCCTTCCCCCCACCTACCTTCCTCCTGTGGCTACCACTTGAGACATCATGCTGAAAATTTCATAATTGGCTCTCTTGAGTCAGTATGAGGTGGTTCCAGCATAAACCTCATGTTTCTGCATTACAGTCTCCTGGGTAGCAGGTGGGAAGATAGTAATTTTTCAGTCAGCATAATATCAGAGCCTAGCCTTTTTAGCAGAGAAAGGAGAGTTCATAAACCAAGCCAGCCTTGAAGGTTACTAGAAGGATAGCCTATGTCTAAGAGTTTGGAGATCAGAATTCCAGAAAGAGGGGGAGTTCCTGGGCATCCAGACCCTTGAAGAAAGAAAGGGATAGCCCATGCAGTCTTCACAGTTGGAGGAATAATCAAGGGATAATGCAACTGCATGGGGAAATAGAGGATTTGTACTTTGTTTCCCACTATACTGAGGATTCAGAAAATGTAAGTCTAATGATAGAGGGGTTGCCCATTCAATAAACCTAAAGTTTATTTACTTTCAAATGATATCAAATAAGGTAACATGCAACATGTTTTTCACATACCAGTTAAATTACAAAAATTTACTGAATTAGAAAACATGACAAAATTCATTTGGAAGAACAAAAAGTCAAGAATATTAAAGGAACTAATGAAAAAAAAGTAAAGGAAGGAAATTCAGCAGTACCAGAACTTAAACTATATTATAAGGCAATAATTATCAAAACTATCTGGCACTGGCTAAGAAATAGAAAATTAGATCAATGAAACAGAGTAGATATGCCATTTACAGCAGCAAATAAATATAACTTTGTATTTGGAAAGTACAAAGACTTAAGTTTTGAGGATAAGAATTCATTATTTGGAAAAATTTTTTGGGACAATTGGAAAGCAGTCTGGCAAAAAATTAGGCACAGACCAATATCTTACACCATTTGCCAAGATAATTTCAAAATGGATACATGACCTAGATATAAAGAGAGCTATTACAAGAAAATTTGAAGAACATAGACCATATTACTTATCAGACTTATAGAAATGTAAACAATTTATGAATAAACAAGAGATAGAAAGCATTGAGGTATAAAATGGATAATTTCAATTACATTAAATTTTAAAGTATATATACAAATAAAACAAATGTAGCCAAGATAAGAAGAAAAGCAGAAAATTGGGGGAGAACTTTTCATAGTTTCCCAGATAAAGGTCTTATATCTCAAATATATAAAGAACTTTTTAAAATATATAAGAATATTGTATTCTTATATATTTTCATTCATATATTCATTCCCCAGTGCATAAACGATCAAAGGATATAAACAGGCAATTTTCAGATGAAGAAATAAAAACAACTTATAGTCATATAAAATGTTTTAAATCATTATTGATTAGAGAAATGAAAATTAAAACAACTTTGAGATATTTTACACATATCAGATTGGCTAAAATGATTGAAGGGAAAAGAAACAAATGTTGGAGGGGATTTGGAAAAATTGAGACACTAATTCACGGTTGGAGGAACTGTGAACTGATCCAACCATTGTGGAGAACAATTTGGAATTTTGCCCAAAGAGTTATCAAATTGCCAATGACCTTTGACCCAGCAATACCACTACTAGGTTTTTTTTTTCCAAAGATGATTAATATAAAAGGAAAATATGTATTCTAAATATTTATGGTAGCACTCTTTGTGGTGACAAGGAACTGGAAATTACAAGGATGCATGTCAATTGGAGAATGGCTGAACAAGTTGTGTGATGATGTAGCAGCAAGCACCCTAGCATATCCAGGATGACTGCTAGCATACATTCTTTGATATGCTTTTCTAAAGGAAAGCAACTCAAAAAGGGTTAACAATCTTATTTTAATCCAACATATCATTTACCTAGTACAGGGGAAAAAGTCAGCACCCTGAACTTCAGAGAATACAAACAAGTTGCAAGCAGAAAAGAAAAAAAAAAACAGATGAGAGAACAACACAATTCAGCAGACCAACAGACAGGGCTTCTAGTTGTCTGACCATTGCATACATACAGTTAGTCACCAAAGAAAGAAGCACAACCATCTGGCTTTTCAAAGCCAGGGGGCTCAACAGCTGTCCAGAGTCTCATATGGCCAAATCACACAACTCTTCCCAAAACGAGCCCCAAAGCAAAACCTCATCTCAGAGGTATATATAGCCTTCTTCAGGGTCAGAGAACATCACATCCCTCCTGAACCACTTAACTACAAAGTAAAAAATGTTGTGCCTTCCTGAAAAACAAGCCTCCCACCACAGGCTCCATGTGAGCACCTTTAGCTTATTAGTGGGCAGAGTATATTTTCAAATCAGGAAAGATCCTCAAATTCATCTTAGGCTTATTAAGGGTCAGGGAAGATCTTCCTATTACCATTACAGATGAATATTGCTGTGCTATAAGAAATGATGAGTGCATTGATTTTAGGAAAAAAACATGGATAAACTTGTATGAAATGATGAAGAGAAAAATGAGCAGAACCAAGAGAATGTTGTATACATTAACAATATTGTTTTAAGAACAACTTTGATTGACTAAGTTATTTTGACTAATATAAATATCCCAATTAAGGGACATCTGAAGGAAGAAATTATTTGCATCCAGAGAAAGAACTGATAAACACAAGTAGCTCTAGAATAATTTTACATATACATACATATATATGTATACATACATATATATCTATATATACACATATATACATATTTGTGTCTAATGGTATCAATCCCTAGGATGGGGGTGGGGGAGGGAAGAAACAAAGGAAAAAAATACATGAAACCTTTATTATATATTTAAAAGGAATAGCCAGATGTACATAATAGATTTGTAGTTTAATGTACAATTACTTTTTCTACTATGTTATGGAAATGCTTGTTTTATTTCATAAATTAAAAACAAAGTAAATATATTTTTAAAAGCACTATATAAATGCTACCTATTACTTCTTTAATCTGCATTTATTTAAGTGAATAAGCATTTATTAAGTACCTACTATGTGTCGGCCACTGTGCTAAAAGCTGTCCCTGTCTTCAAGGATCTCACATTCTAAAGGATTAGTAGTGATTTGTAGTATGGACTGAGACTGGTCAAAGCAAAGAAATAAGCATTTGGATAGTGTCTACTATGTGCCAAGTACTGTACTAAAGCATTTTTGTTTGTTTGTTATGAATACCTCATTTTATCCTCATAACAACCCTGAGAAGCTGGTACTATTATCTCCATTTTATACATAAGGAAACTGGGGCAGAGTTTAAGTGACCTGTCCAGGGTCACATGGTAATGTGTCTGAAACTAGATTTGAACTCAGGTCTTCCTGACTCAAGGCCCAGAACTATATCCATTTCACCCCCAAATGCTTCTATTTCAAGTAATGCAAAATTTTTTAAATAAATGCTAGCTAATAAAAAATCCCCACATTAGCCATGTCTGAAAATATGCTTCTTTGTGTATTTTAAGTTCATCACTCGTATTTCCAGAGGCCTATCTTGGTGTCTGATAAGAGGTATTGGTATAAACCTAATTTCTGCCTGACTTCTGTCCAGTTTCTGAAAAGTTTTTGTTTTTCAAAAAGTGATTCCACCCCCAGTAATTGGGGTCTTTTTATTAAACACAATATGCTACTGTATACGTTGTCTACCTAATCTGTTCACTGCTCTTTCTTCTTTTTAAAAACCAGCACCAAATTGTTTTAATGATTGCTGCTTTGAAGTATAGTTTAAAGTCTGCTACTAATAGATCACTTTCATTCACATTTTCCCCCATTATTAACATTTCAATTCTCCATCTCCACATGAGTGTATTTATTATTTTTTCTAACTTCATCAAATATTCCTTTGGGATTTTTATTAGCATGACGCTGAATAAGTACAATGTAAATTAAATTAGGTAATATTGTCATTTTTATTATATTGGTACAGTCCACCCAAGAGTAAATAATGTTTCTCTATTTATTTAGATCTGTACCTTTTGCGAAGAGTGTTAAGTAGGTGGATTTGTATAGTCCCTGAGTGAATCTTGGTAGGTACATTTCCAAATATTCTATAGCTTCTACAAAATTTAGCCCTTTGCCACTTAATAGTTTAATTCCTGAAATATACAACAAGATCAGTCTCTTAATGGTCTTCTTCCTCCCCCTTTCCCCTCCCACTCCTATCACCATCACTTCCCTCCAGTTCAACCTATGAACTACCATCAAGCTCATTTCGCTTCTTTAATCATGCTTCTCCTCTGTTCAAAAACATCCAAAGGCTGCCCGTTACCTGCAGAATAAAATCAATTCAAGTAAAACAATAGTTAAGTGTCTATTGTATATTAGGTTCTTTTTTAGCTATTGCAAATACAAAGACGAAAAATCAGATCATTTCTACTTTCAAAATATTTGACCTCTCAGAGATCATCCTAAAAAGATTATAGATATTTGTTGAATGTCCTGCTTTTTCTTGGTAAGTCATTATGAGGTGTTTCTCCAGGAATGGACTGAAGTCCTTTGGCCTAACACCTTTCTATTCTGATCTCCCATTCCTCCTGTATAAGAACCATATACTCAATACATTTTCATAATTTGATATTCTTCCAGGAAACACACTTTATATCTTTCTACCTCCTTGACTTTCCTTATGTTGACCTCTTTTTCTACCTCCCATCCCCACCCCTACCCCTGCTACTTAACAAAATCCAATATATTCCTTTCTAATCAACAAAGTCTTATCTGTCCTTCAAATATAATTTCAGTGAGAAGAGTCTTGTCTTTCTAAATTCCTTTTGCACTTGTTTTTGTCACCCATTCTTACTGAACTTATTTTACACTGATTTATACTCTAGTTATTTGTGTACATGTCTCATTTCTTCTGTTGATGGTAAGTTTCTTGAGGGTAGAAACCAAATTTTGTGGGAGGGTTTTAATCTCTGTATCCAACTTCATAACATTATTTATTTCTATATTCTACCCAACAGTGGTTTTGAGGAAAGTATTTTGTAAACATTACAGCTTGAGATATAAATATCAAATGTGAATTAGAGTTATTATTAAATTCTCCTAAGTGCCTAGCATGATTTCTTAGTTATATCAGGCACTCAATGAATATTTACACCGTCCTGCAACCACCAATTTTAAGGGTCACACAACGTATGAACAAGGTATACTCTTAGAGAATAGGAAAGGGTCGAGCAGGTACGGCCAAGAAAGTGGAGACCACTGGCTTCATGATACTGTCAGACAATGGAACCTAGATGGAAAGTTACAAGGGCTCTGGGGATTCTGAGCCAGAGTTTCCCAAACTTATTTGACCTACCACAGCCTTTAAAAAAATACTCAGTGCCCCCCTAGAAATCTACTATCTTTAACTCTAATTTTTTTTTTAAATTTGCATCATTTCAAACTACTACTGCCCCCCTGCATTGTTTCAGCACCTCCTGGGGTGGTATCTCCCATTTTGAGAAACTATGGGTCCAACCTTTCCATTTAAAATGAAATCACTGTGGCCCAAAGACAGTAAGTGAATTCTCAGCTCACACAGGTGTTATAGCGAAAACTCTAACCCAGGTTCTCTGACTCCCAAACCACCATTCTTTTCATTGTCTCAAGATGCTTCATCATTTAGCATCATTGGTATATGCTATGCTTATAAGTACAATCAGTTAAGAGTACATGCCTTTCCCCAGGGGTACATACAGCACAAGGGAACACAAACACAGGAATACAAGGAAAGAAACAAAGTAACCAGACTCGTCAGAGCTCTCCATCTTTCCTGTGTCTGATTCTTTTTCTTTCTCTTTACACCCACTAGGCTCTGCAGGTATAACGACCAGATTAGGAAGACTAGTCTATAAGCATGAACTTTCCTCAATTGTAAGGGTTGTCTCAAGTCACTCTTGGCCATACCTGCTAGACAACAAGAGAAAGGCTAATGCTTTCCTCTGGGCTTTTGGCAATAGCTGCTGCCTCTTTGCTTTCGTAGCTCAACTTCTTTGCCTTTTTGAGGCAAGTGAAGAATGTAAATGAATGATGAATGAATGCATGAATAATAAAGAAGCCAATTTGTCATCGAAGTCCACCATGTTCTGATTTCTTTAAAAAATATTTGTTTTTAGTTTTTAACATAAGATTTTGAGTTTTATATTTTATTCCTCTTCTTCCCTTCTCCCCTCCCCAAAATGGCATGCAATCTGATATAGGCCATATATACAATCATATTCAACATATTTTTACGTTAGTCATGTTGTAAAGAAGAATTAGAACCAAAGGGAAAAGTCACAAGGAAGAAGAAAAAAAAGAGAGAAAATAGTGTTTTCTATCTGCATTCAGACTCTGTAGTTCTTTCTCTGGATATGGATAGCATTTTCCATAGTAAGTCTTTTGGAATCATGTGCTGATTTCTGAAATTTTTTTCTTCTAACCCTGGAAAACCTATAATTTCCCTCACTCATAAAGCAGTTGATGCTCATATAGTCACTTTCCCTTACCCTAAACAAAATATTGCCTTCAGTAGAGTCAAAGTCTCTCCTCCAAAAAAGATATCTCCCATGAATGTATAAGCACCAAGAAAAGATCCTCTAAAAGATGTCATAGATGTCATTTTATTCAGCAATCAAGCAAGGAATGGAGCAGGGAGGTATACGCCCACCAAAAGTGTTTGCACTGTTATAGAGAATGTCCAGCATAGAAACCAGATTTTTTATAGGTGATGCAGCTCTCCAGTTACTTCTGTATGTGAATAATGATATGCTAATAACCTTAAGCCTGAAACATTTTTCTCTCCTCAATTAGTTCTGGAATTATTCACATGAGTTCAACAGAACTATTCACATGAGGAAGAACAAGTGGATGAAGAATGTTTCTTTTCTAGACTATGATAAACATTCTTTGGATTAATCTGTTTCTGGTTCATTCATAAAATATATATTAGACTGAAGACGAATAATGACATAAACACAGAATTGAAGAGGGAATTAGCCCAGATTGGATTGCATTTAGGAAATTGTGTAGTATTCAATGATTGCAATCCACTTCCTGAAACAAAAGATGCTTGACTGAAAAAAAAAATGAACTAGTCATGCAATCAAGTGGTAGACAGCCCAGATATTCCATAGATATCATCTTGATGGCAAAAAGAATTCTAGGTCTTTCAAGCATATTTGGTGGTAAACATATAGGCAGATCATGTACTGAGAGCAAGAAGGGACTGTGAAGTGATTTAATCCAACCCCATCATTTTTTACACATAAGGAAACTGAGAGGTGGAGAGGTTAATGTCTCCAATGTGATATGTAGAAAATCCAAGATTTAATCTCAGGTCTGTTAATATCCAATCCTATAGTCTTTTCACTGAGAATCCCATAGGATGATGAGACATGCATGGGTTGTGAACAGCATGGTTGGAGGAAATAAACGATCACAAATCCATTGGAAAATTAAAGTATCTTAGTGTCTTATGAGACTTGAGGGAAGCAAGCCATCTAAAACTCATGTAACGGGGTGATGTAAATTAACCTTATACAAGAAAAGGAGAGAGTATATACAATTAGCTTTCAAGGGTACAGTTGGCAATCACAGATGAATACTTTTGGATAGTCTGGTGAATTTTCCTGTAAATCCCTTTCCTCCCACAGAGACCTTCTCTGTCAGTGGCTTTGGGGTAAGGAAACCTCCATGTCTGAGGAGAGATTCAACCTCCACACTAAGATTTTTACTTGGCTATGCGGCTGCTGTGTGTTATGTATTCTACTTTTTATAATGCTTGAATAATCATTTCTGAAAAGTCTTTGTGCTCTAGCTGTCTATGTGACGGGGCACATCCTGTAGTTTCCCCAGTTTGAAGAAGTCTTGACTTTCTGGCTATGTGCCACAGCCTAGAGAATTTCCTTTTGGAAAGTACACCTTTGCATAAGGACTGTTCAGAAACTCAGGTTATATGGCAAATTGGCCACAGACTCCCAGAATCAGAGAACTTGTGATCTGCCCAAGGCCACATGACTAGTAACAGGATTAACTGTCAAACAGATGATGCTAACAACAGGTGTTGTAGATGCTCATAAGAATGAGAAATCATTTTGAGTGGTATGATTAGAAATGGCTTCATGTGGGATGGGCCTTGAAGAATAGGCCTAATTTAGATAAGGGTGGGGGGAAGAGAGCAGAGGAAGGCAGAAGGGTATTCCCAGCAGGGAGAACAATTTGAATAAAGACACAGAAATAGGAATGTGCACAGCATGTTCAGAAGACAATGGGGAGACCAGCTGGATGGCGCACAGGGTTTGTGTAGGAAAGAAATGAGAAATGAGTCTGGGCAGGTACAATAAGACCAGATTGGAGAAGTCCTTGAATCCTGGGCTAAAGACTATGGAGTTCATCCTGGAGGCAATGCCCTTCAGATTTCAGATACTCCTTCTTTACCATTTTATGATTTTTTTTTGGCACAAATTTGCATTGTGGTTCTTTGTCACCCGTCTTCATGCTACAGATTTGGTTGGCTCTTTCATTCCCCCTTTTAGAATGTGAGGATGTTGAGTACACTAGACTGCTCTTTGACTCACTTAAAAAATGAAGCACTCAAACAATTTTACATCAATTTACTCTTCGGTGTCTGCACATGCCCAGATGGCTGATCACTTCAAACATGAAGGGCTCTTTAAAAACCGAGCATTCCAGCAGCCTTAACCGTCTATACATTATCCATTCCCAAAACCCTGATCACTTCCAAATAGAAGGCCTTTAGAAAATGTGAAGGGCTTGAATAATTTTAAATTGCTCTGAGCTCTGCGTAGCTATGTGCTTATACACTTCACAGATTGAAGGACCCTCTCAATTTCAGGGGCATTTCAATAATTCTAAATCAGTCTTCAGAACATGTGCATCTAAGCTTAATTCTGTAGTTGAATTCTGACATAGAGTCAATTGTATAGGCTGATGCTGAAGAGTGAAGTCGCTCTTCATTCTGAGTCTTAGGAAAAAAAATAATTTCTAGAACATTTCGAGAGTGGGTTTCTCTTCTGGTTTTGGAAACCATTATGCATTTCTGCTGCAATTAATCTAATCTGAAATACATTTTTGCACACCTGAATGTGCAAATATCAGTGTAAAATTTTAGAATTTTTGCCATGGTGGGTAGCATTAAATATTTTAGTATTATCTGGGCTAATTAACCTCCAAATTAGAATAAAAACAATTTTAAAGCAACTTAAAAGTTTGGAATTAGAAAGTGTATTTTAGCAAATAATCTAACTGGTGATTTTTAACAACAACAAAAAAAGTCTATATCCTAAACGTTTGCGGCTGGCTATAATCATGAGTGAAGAATGGTGGGGAAGCTTGAGGTTTTCAGCATTTAAATTCTTATGTATTCAGAGCTATAAATTATTAAATATTAGGGCCCCTGGAGGTTACACATGATGCTCATGCATGACTAAATAACTGAATACGATATCTATACTTTTGAAATTTGGAATGCTTTGAAATAGCTGCAAGAAAGCAAAGATGTAGAAAGAAAAAAACTAAAAATGCCCGCATCCAAATTTCACAGAGAAACGCCATGGGAACTCTACACATGAAAGATTACAGGGTATGACCTATACGATAGATCACCCTACACAGTCATAAATTAAATTTACTGTAACAACCATCCAAAAAAGGGGGAGGGGGAATTACAAAGCCCAAACAATAAAGGGCAGACTAAAAATTAAAGGATATTGATCATTTCTCTCAACAGAGAGAATGTAAAACCCTGACGTGATTAATGGTAGCATTATCAGAAGAGCTCATGCAGCCTCCTATGTGCCCCATCAAGAAATGGACACTGTTCAAAATGTGCGTCCAGCTTGTGATATGTTTTTTTTAGCATTGCAGCCAAAAGTTTTGTCCCCTGCAGCCACTGAAGCAGAATTATGCCTCATTTTGAATTCAACAGGAGGCTTTATTTGAAAATAAATAGGTGTGTAAATTCCAGGGTGGCAGGAGGGGATGGGGAGGAGTAGTGAAAAAAGAAAACCAAACTCCATCTAATTCTGAAGTTCTTTCTTGGGCAAAATTCCCAGAGAATACAGTGGGAGTTTTTCCCAAGTAAACATGGCTGAATTGGGCTCAGACTATTTTCCCCAAACTGGGAAGGTTGAGCTATGTACATTCCCACCCTCAGCTCTCAAATAAATAACCAAGGGTGCTCCCTAGCAGCTGGGAAGGGGGACTAAAGATACATGGTAAGGATACCTCTGTTTTTAAATAAAAGTAAAGGCTGGATTCTAAGTAGAGGTTAGGGTCAGGCCAGGTCAGACATTTAATTCCTTGGGTCAAATCTCTTTAGTCTGTGACCTAGTAAGAGAGGAATCATGTTCTAACTCGTGTCTGAAAGAGCACCAAAAACTAAACATTTTAATACAATCTGGACTAATTAGCCTTCCAAATTAGAATAAAGGGGCACTACAAAAAGAGTAAAGTCCTTTTATTTTGTAGCAGTTAGACAGTGCATTGCAATCCAATAATGAGGCATGTGAAAGGTTGCAAGAAACAAATTACCCTGTTTTCCAAATTTTACAAGGATATTTTTTCAGCATAATAGGATTAGCCATCACAAAGACTGTTTAAAATTTTATTTCTTCATAAGATAGAAAATCTAACTATGGAAAAGGACAACAGGGTGAAGAGACTAAACAAAGAAATAAAATGGAAAAGACCAAAGGTGGTATTGGGCTTGGTGTGAGGGGCCTAGGGGGTGGAGTCTACATTTGGCCCATTTTTCACAAGTGAAAAATTCTTTTGTTGGCTAAGTTTCTTTACTCTTCTCTGACCCAACAAATTTCCCCTTGCATTTTCAAGAACTCTGTTTTGTATACATTCAGTTGAGTATCCCCTGGGCTATTCTATTTGTAAGGAAGCAGTGAATGTATATATGTGATGAATATGGAAGAAGGGAAAATATTGCGAATAATTTCTGAAATGAGGCATGAGCCCTTGTCTTGAAATCTGAAATCTTTATGATCTAGATTTTCTTTTGTGCTTATATTAGATGATATTTAGTATTTGTGAATTAGGAAATATTTTTATCATTCTATGATAAAACTCCTCTGTTCCAGACTCTTCAGAGTGAAAGTAAATGAAATTAGGTAGAATGTTCTTGGTAAAATGTCAAAGTCTTACACATAGAAGATGGATGCTTTAAAATGTTGTAAAACTTGAATGTTGAAAATGTAATAATAGTAATAACAATAGCAACCAAGGTCATTGGTGCTATCGAATGGCTCAACCATCAGAAACTGATATGATTTTATCAGAAAAATTGATATTAAAGAAAAGGCATTACCATCTGCTTTGCTACTGTCCTCTAAGGACCATGGGGCCTTTCTCTCTGACTTACAGCTAAAACCTTTTATATGTATTATATCTTTTGTTTGAATATGAACAGATTGATAAAGACTAATTTTTTTTTCTATTTGGATCCCCAGGGCTTTGTGATTTCCACATATAAGTCCTTACCAAATACCTTTTTCATTCATTTATTTATTCTGTAGGTACATTAAGAGTTCTAAAATCCTTTCCTCATGTCAACTTCGAGTTGAGTATTGAAAGTATTATTAGGAAGTAAACTTAGGAAGTTACCATAATAAATTGTTGCAAAGACAGCACAGATGGTGCCACTCCTGGTTCTCCCATTACTGGTCTCCAGTAGAACATAAGATCTTTGAGGGCAGGCACCATTCTCCATTATGTATTTTTATTTGCAACATTTAGCACAGTGCTTTCTGCATACTAGGAGCTTAATAAAAACTTGTTCGATTGAATTGGTTGGTTAGATGCTGTAAGGGATTGTAAAATACTAATTTAATGGTTTTCTCTACTTCTCTGGTGGTCCATGCTTGCCAGATGGCCCTGTGCTCACCACCACTGATCTCGCAAATCTAGGCCTATCATTAAAAAAAGAAAATTAGTCATTTTTCCACCAATAAAAGATGATTCCCCCCCCTCTCTCTTTCAGAGAGAGAGAGTTCTAGCAAAATCTAGCAAAAATGAGAAATAGCATAATATTACCACATATAGTGTTATTGAAGGCTAAACTCTCCAATTTTCTCACCATATAATAGCTTTTATCTTAAAATAAAGATTTTATTTTAAAATTTATCTATATTTTTTCTTTCAATAAAATGACCAGTTCAGAATGTTTTCATAGTTTGATACATTTTATGACTAAGATAAGTCAGGAATGGGTTGTGGATGCAGCTTGGAGTAGCAGCAGCCTTAAATTTAGAGAGATCTGACCTGAGATCTCTGATATATACTCACTTCTGATATATACTGTGTGACCTTGGGCAAGTCACAAGATGTTAATGTTCTTGGCAGCTCTCTAAGCCTGGAGAATGGGACGGCACAATAAGAACATGGGATAGGAATACTTTCAGTAAGTTCTGTCTGATACAGTATCCCTTGAGGTCTTTATGGCAGAATTTTTTTTTAATTTACTCACTTTTCCAACCTTATTTTCTGAATTTGGACATTGTGTTAGGGCCAGGTTCTGCATACTCCTAGAGGAAATATTGGCTTTTTTTTTTAAACCTATTTACATTCTCTTGGGTCTTGCTACTGCTTTCTCCATGTTTCTTCAAGACTCTCAGGGGTGGTTCAGGCTGGAATCCTGCAAGCTTTCAATGTGACCTAATTAGTTTGTTTCTGGGCAAAGTATAATTGCTGCCCTCTTTAATTTCCTGACCTGAGTTTGGATCTGGGAAACATCATTGTGGACTTGCCCCTGGTTGGTTCTCCAGTAGAATGCTATAGGGCCCAGGTTTAGAGCAACAGAATTGCAAGTACCTACTTGATTTGAGCTCTTTGCCCTGGTTATAGCTGAAAGCTTAACAGGTGAGGGACTGGAACTGTCAGAGTCAGAGCTGCTTAGCTACCATTTGCTTCTGTTCCTGCTCTTTGTCTAATAAACAGCTTCATACCTAGGTCTGCTTCTTGCCCTGGTCCACCACCCTTAGGCATAAAGTCCATTTTTAGTCTGCACTAAATCTGTGATTTAGGAGGGGCATAGCTGCCAACTGGCACCTGTTCCTGCTCCCTGCACAGGATCAGACCCCTCAATGCTGGTTTCAGGATCTCTTATTATCCCAGGGAATTGCTACACTCCCTGTTTAAGATCCAAACACTGGAAGGTTCTATGCATGTCTGTTCTGGTGACACCATTTTCCCAGGTCTTCTTATAAGACTTCCATCCATCTCTCTATGCCAACCTAGACTGAGAAGATGAGTGTTTTGTTTTTTTTTTCCTTGGATTTCCCAATCATGACTCAAGTGTAGTGTTACTCTAAGTTTCTGTGGAATAGTTTTGTGGAAAGGAGCTAGGCTGTACTGATTCATTTTACTCCAACATTCTGGCTGGCCTCCACCAGAAAGATTGTTTCAAAAATGTATTATTCATCCAGGTATGGTGGCTATTACCCATAGCCACTGCTCCTGGGCTGCACAAGGCTGGTGGATTGTATAAACTTGGGATTTCTGAACTGTAGCAGTATTATAACCATATTTAGCCCAGGGTACCCGTACTTCGCCCTGCACCAAAGTGGGGAGGCCCTGAGAATGGGGGACCACCAGGAAGCATGACCATCATGGCCCTAGTTAGAAACAGGGAAGGTCAAAAGTTTTGTTACAATCAACAGTGGTTTCATAGCTGTGAGTAGCCACTGCATTTCCAGCCTGTGCAAGGTCAGGGGATTACACACACACACACACACACACATACACACACACACACACAATCCTCTCTCTCTCTATATATATATACATACATATATATACATGTATGTCATAAACACATGTATATATGTATATACATATACACACATACATATATATATATACACACACATATTATCATTGATGACTTTTGTTTCTATGTCACAGATATTTCCATTCATTATACTACCTCATCTCTTTCACTGGCCTCTACCATGCTGGAAATTGAATCTTTCCTTGTAATAAAGAAAAGCAATTAAACTCAACAAAAATGATTTTGTCTCACAGTGTCAAGCCAATAAGTCAAATTAATAAACATTCATTAAGCACTTACTATGTGTTAGACACTGTACTAAATTCTGGGGATATAAAGTTTCACAAAACAGCCATTATTCACATTGTAATGGAGGGAGAAAACATGCAAACAATTATATACATATAAGACATAGACAGGATATATTAGAGGTAATCTCAGAGGAATGACATTGACCTTGAGGGTGACTGGCAAAGTCTTGCAGAAGGAAAAATTTCAGCTGAGATTTGAAGGAAGCCAGGAGGCAGAGACAAGGAGGGAGAACATACCAGGTTGGGGAGTAGGGTAGGGAGCAGTCAACGAAAATGCCCAGAGTCAGAAGATAGAGTGTTTTGTATGAGTAACAGTAAGCAGGCCAGTGTCATTGAATTGAACAGTTTGTGGAGGGCTAAGAAGACTAGAAATGTAGAAAAAGTACAGGTTGAAAAGACATTTCAAAACCAAAAAGTCGATTTTATATTTGATGCTGAAAGTTATAAGAAGCCACTGGAATTTATTGAGTAGGGAAGTGACATAGTCAGACCTATGATTTAGGAAGATGACTTTGGCAGATAAATGGCAGAGGGAGCTATCAGCCCATATCTCTTCTCACTTTTGTGATAAACTACTTCAGAAAGTCATCAATGCAGTGTCTCTACTTTCTTTCCTCTCACGCTTAATTCTTTGTTATGTAGTTTCCAGAAGCAGCATTCAATGGAAACTGCTCTCTCCAAAGTTACTAATGATCTTTCAATTACCTTAACTAGTGGTTTTCCCAATTGTAGACCTTCTTGACCTCTCTGCAACTTCTGACACTGTTGATCACTCTTTTCTCTTCTTTCTAGGGTTAGTGGTTTGGTTTGGGTTTTTTTTGACACTATTCTCTCTTACTTCTCTTATCTCTCTGATCTCTCCTTTAGTCTCCTTTGCTGGATCTTCACACAGCTTTCTCCCATTACAGCTACCTGACTCAGTCTTGGAAACTCTTTTCCCTCTATGCTTCTTTTGCTTGGTGATCTCATCTACTCTCAAGGATTCGAATATCATCTCTAAGCAGATTACTCTCAGATGTATTTATCTAGTGCTAACCTCTTTTTTGACTTCCAGCATCACATCTTCAACTGTGTTTTAGACATATTGAACTGGATGTCTTGATATACCTACTTGTCTCTTCTGACACTGATACCAGCCTCAATAATAATAATATTATTAATACTCATTAAATAAGTCCTCATTATCTCATGCCTACACTATTGCAATAGCCCCCTTGACCCATGACTCTCTTCACTCCAGTTCATCCACTACTCATCTATCAAAGTAATCTTCCAAAAGTGAATGTCTGTCCATCTCGTTCCACCTCCTACCTGTTCAATAAATTTCAATAGTGACTATTACCTCTATGGTCAAATATAAAACCCTCTATTTAGCTTTCAAAGTCCTTTATAGCCTAGTCCTTTCCTATCTTTGTAGTTTTCTTACACTTTACTCTCCTCTATTTACTCTAGGATCCAGTGGCCTCTTTGTTGTTTGATAATTTGATGATTGATTTTTCTGCCAGTTATATTACTAAAAATGTGAAGATATATGAAGATAGTCATAGGCCTATGAAGACAATATTTCTTGGACTTTTCCTTTAGTTTTGTGCTCCTTGGGGAATATTATCATGAGTGCCATCACTGGGTGAAATTAGTATAAGCAATTCAATTTTTTTTTCTCACAGGATTCCAATTTTCCTCCAGACTTCTTGGATTAATTCAAAGTTCCATAACAGTATATTAATATGTGTATCTTCCTACAGCCTTCTCACTTCTTAAATCTCTCACCATTCCAATCCACCTACACACCAGTATAGTTGGCTACCAAAGTAATTTTCCATAAGTGCTGATCTTCTATCATTGACTATTTTTTTATATCTTTTTTCAAATATTTGCCAATTTCTTGAGGGAAAGAAAAACCTCAGACATGTTATTTTTTATTTTTATCATCATCATCATCATCAGTGTAAAAAAGGAGATATTATAAATACAGGATGAATGAGAAAACAAGGTTGTTCAGAAGGCAGTGGTCAAGCCAAATGTAGAATGTGGGAGACTGGTAAAAAGGGAAATACACTGATTCACTGATAGGCATGCATTTCTTAACCATTCACTCAATTAACAAACATGTATTAAATGCCTATTATATGCCAAGCACTATGTTAGGTACTAGAGATAAAAAGTTTTAAAATATATATGTAGGTTTGTACGTATGCTACACACACGCATATATGTGTGTATGTACCCATATATAGATACATGGGTATATTCATACATATTATATATATATATATATACACATAATACAAATATACCATCCTTGCCTTCCCTCAAAGAACTTGTATTTGATGAATTTAAACAAGATATATATATAGAAGTAGGCACAAAATATATACAAAGCAAACATAAGACAATTAGAGGGGGTGGCTTTAGTAACAGAGGGGGGTTACAGAAGGCTATTTCACTAATGTGATACCCACAGCAGCTGCTATGAATATGTAGGCATATTCCTAGGTTTGAATCACAAGCTATATAAGATTCTCCACATGGAAGACAGAACCAAAGCATTTATTCAAACACCAGAAAGCTGAATCCCAACACCAGAAATCCAAATCCATTATAAAAACAAAGAAATCTATACACAATAATGCTGTAGAGGGCACCGCCATCCCCAAGCCTTCCCCTTGCTAGGGCCTTCCACAAACAAACACTTACAATCCTAGCTGTCTGCTTGCTTATGTCCTCTCTCTCCCTCAGCTCTAAATGCTCTCACCAGCTTCCTCCCAGCTCTGCCCCAGCTCTTCCTCTTCCTGTTCCACCCTTCCTGCTCCACCCCTTTCTGTTCTACCTGTTCAGCAAGCTCCTCCCGCCACAGACTCATGTGACTCAGACTTCCATGTGATTCAAGCAAGTCACATGGGTCTATTAATGGATGGGAAAGATCTTCCCATTAAGCAAAAATATATCAACAATGCAAAGGCCTCATAGAGGAATTATTGCTTAAGCTGATCTTGGAAGGAAGCTCAGCATTATCAGCTGTGTTATAAAAAGGGAGGTCCTTCTAGGGGTGGGGTATATATACCAATGACAATGTACAGATATGGGATATTGTCAGTAGGCAATTGGAAACTACTTGACTATCTTGAACAAGGCAATGGGTGGTCAGATGTCTGCCTTAGAAATATCACTTTGTTAATTGTATGAAGGGTAAATTGGAGAAGGGAGAGACTGGAGCCAGGGAGATTAGGAGACCAATACAATGGTTAGGGTGAGAAGTGAGTAGCTAGAGGGGTGGACGCGAGCTAGAGTGGTGGAAATGAATGATGGTGCAGAGGTAGAATTGACAAGGCTTAGTGGTTTGGTGGGAAGGGGGAAGTAAAGGAGTAAAGAACCAAGGATTTTGAACATGTATAACTTAAAGTATGTTGGTACCTGCAATAGAATTAGAGAAGTCAAAAGGAAGAGTGGATTTTTTGGGAAAAGTGGATGGATGAATGTGTAAAATTTGTGTATATGTAATAATATGTTACGTCATATTGTAACATTTGACACAGCTACCCCAACAACTTCACCAGATCAGTGCTGAGATCCCACTGGCTTCAGGATCCATTTACCAAATATTGGGTTGCCTTCTGAGCTCCCTGGCTTTCCTTAGTGAAGAGAGATTGAAGGTTTCTGGATGACTCTGTATGTCATCCTAGGCTAGTTCAAAGCAATTATTGGTGTTTCCCTTTGATCTTATTAGTCACCATTTCATGTGGTGTCTTTTATGAAGTATGTGTCTGGTAACAGGATGTGGTTAGAGTCTTTCATGTAACTACTTTAACTAGAAGTGACACACTATTTTTAAGCAAACTGCACATATCAGAAGTTCTCAGCTACTGATACAATCTCTTTTTCCTTATATATAGAAATATTTGTTTATGAAAAATTAAGTTTAAAATAAAATATTTTAAAAAGATAGTCCTTTTAAAAATTGCCTAATGATATAATGAAGGAATATCACACAATTCTGCATTATTTCAAAACATGCTGGCATTCAAGTCCCAAAGCACTTTGAAGGGTATTTGAGCTAATAAATTAGCATTTTTCTTAGCAATAATACTGAAGATGAATCAAATTCATTTTATGACTAAAATTTCCTTCTGAAACTTGCAATATATTTGGCAGACATTTAAAAGAAATGAGTACTATAACTAGGTCAATGGAAGATCCTCAAAATACTCTGGTCGTGAAAGATAAAGTGATTATATTTATGGGAAAAATTGAGGCTATGAGTAACTTATTCATAATATTATACTTGGATAGTTTTCCTAATTTTAAAAATACCTTCCATTAAAATGAAATAGAAGAAAGCAAAGAGTTGCTTATTAATACAATTCTCATTATTTAAAAGACGTAGATATAGTAAATATGAGTACATATGGAAGTCATTTCCCAAAGACAAATATTTAGTCTTACTCCATCTGAACAAAAATAATTAATAGACTTATTTTGTGTTACTATGTTGAAACAAGTGTTTCAAGCTGAAAAGTTATTGTCTTGGTTTTTGTTCAGTCGCTTTAGTCATGGCCAACTCTTCATGACACCAGTTGGGGTTTTCTTGTCAAAGATACTAGAGTGGTTTGCCTTTTCTTTCTCTGACTCATTTTACAGATGAAGAAACCGAGTCAAGCAGGGTTAAATGATTTGCCCAGGGTCACACAGCTAATAAGTGTCTGAGGTCAGATTTGTACTTAGGTTTTCTGGACTCTAGACCCAAGACTTTATCCACTGTGTTAGCTAGCTGCCCTTGTCTCGGCTGTGGGTACATAAAAGTTCTCCGGTTTGTTAAATAAAGATCTACATATTTTATTATCAGTTGTAGCATCTCTACCTGGGGAAAATAAAATATTGATAAATTTGAGTAACAATATCATTAATGACCAATGTTGAGAAGCTTTGTATAAAAAAAAAAACTCAGGGGCAGCTAGGTGGCACAGTGAATAGAGCATCTGCCCTGGAGTCAGGAGGACCTGAGTTCAAATATGACCTCAGACACTTAACACTTACTAGCTGTGTGACCTTGGGCACTTAACCCCAATTGCCATGCCCTCCTCCCTGCAAAAAAAAGAAAAAGGAAAAATTCCCCTATTCACCACATTTTTAATGCCATTCTAATTGTTTTCAAATTTGTTATGCATATAAACATTATAAAGGATTTCTGAATAAATATCTGCATAGGTTTTTATTTTAATTTTATCTAAATGTATGATTTATTTTATAGAAACTATCACATTCTTAATTTTGTTTCATAATACATTTATATCAATATGAATCATAAGAAGTTAGGGAAAATATTTATATAACTTTTTCATGAAAAGTTTGAGGATTACACAATATTTTTTGAAAAATTATTTTGCAAACACAATTTTGAAAATAAATTTTATTAATAAATTGCATTTATTTTATTTTCAAAGTATGGGAAACACTGCCCCAAGGAATAATGAGAATTCACAAGTGTTGTTAACTGAACAATCAACAAATAATGATCAGAGGAAGAATAGCTAAGCAGTGCTGACTGGCACCTCCTATTCTGGCAGTAACTTGTCAAAATATGTAACACTGAAAATTTCCTGTGTCACATTGCCAACATGTAACTGAGAGGTTACTAAGGCTTGTCAAACTCTATGATTACTAGATACTTCTTATGATTCACATTGGTATAAATGATATTTCCCAAGGATTATGGAGTCCTGAATGAGACATTGAAGACTTTATGAGCACAGATGTTTTTATCATTGGAACTCACGGTAGTTAAAGGTTTCAGATATTGAAGACTGATTTTAACAGTTAACACCTAGCTGAGAAGACCATATCTGTAAAATTGATTTTGATTTCTAAACCACTGCTTAAAATAAAGATGTAACACTGGCCTCTATAAACAGCTAGGACCAAGTAAGGTGTTTTATTTTCAATTGTCCAGTCTTCAATTCACACAGCACAGTTCATATTATTTTGTTTTTATCTTAAGTTTTTAGTTGTTTTCTAGGACTACATCTCTTAATCTTTTTCATAGCACCCAACTACATAACCACTTCTTTTTCTTTCCCTTCTCAGAGTATTGTTTAGTCAATTACCTTTATTCTAGTTCATAATTTAAACCCACTATCTAATCATCTTAGTAAATACCTAATAAAATCAAATGCAGTTTCCCATCAAATCTCCAAATCCAACTTCTCTTTCAGGTACAATATGAGAGTAGGCCTCAGAAGAACTGCTTCTCCATGAAACTGGAACAAGACACAGGCAGTTAACCTATGCCAGGACAAGGAAGCATGATAGAAACTCCAGTGAGTATGTTTGCAACTGCATGAACAGATGGAAAAATGAGATCATAATTCTAGGGGCCTGGAAATTGTGCTTGGGGTCTTATACTCAGGTCTCTCTCTGAAACCCTAGAACCAAAGAAAGGTACTTTTCCAATGCCACAGAGTATAATACTCTCAGGAAAGCATTTGACAGTGAAACATCGAACGTTAAAAGTGATAGATTGACAGGAATACCTGTCTGTGCATCTTTCCATGGTGTCCATTCAAGTTACTTTCTTTCATCTTCAAAATTACACGAGCAGGAGTGTGCATGTTCCAACACAGTTGCCCCCAAGTGGATCAATTTTTTTTTCAAGTATAAACTGAGACAGTGTCATCAATTTTCTTGCCCTATATGTGCCTTCCTTTAGTTAAAGAGAAGAGGGAGGGGAAAGGAATAAATATTTGTATAGAGTCTACTATGTGTCAGGCACTATGCTTGATCCTTACAGCCATGCTGAAAGGTAGATGCTTTCATTATCCTCATTTTACAGTAGAGGAAACTGAGGCAAACAAAGGTTAAGTGACTTCCCAAGGGTTACACAGCTAGGAAGTGTCTGAGTTCAAATTTGAACTCAGATCTTCCTGACTCCAGGCCCAGCACTCTATCTACTGCATTATCTATCTGCCTCCTGTGTGCCCGTATCTACCCTTTCTACTTCTCTTAAATTTTAAGACTTTTGTTTTTGTTTTTTGTTTTATTTTTGTTTTTTCTTCTTTGCCTTCTGCATCCTGTCTTGGTGTTCTATGTACTTTGGGTTTATCAGAAACTGCTCACTCTCTAGATCGTCTCATTCCAAATCAGATTCTAGAGGCCATATCTTTCAGGCTAATTCAGCATTTAATTAAGAGTTGACCTCTTCCTGGCCCAGGCCTAGGGGCTCTTCCTTAAAGTCATTAAATAGGCAGGGGTAACTGAGGTCTGGGCAAAAAAAAGAAAAATCAGAAGGTCTTAAAAATACTAGCAATCCTAGGATTTAGGATAGAAACAACTGAGTTTATTATCTAGCTAGTATGACTACTTAATCGAATTAGGAAACTATCAATTTCTGCAACCTTCCCACTTATTAAATTCTAGATGAGTCCTATCCTGGTCTAGGCTAGCTTGCACTTTACATCTCCTCCTACCTCTGAAACACATACAGAGCCATAATCACTTCCCACCACTCCCACCAACAAACTAAATTTGTTTTAAGAAATAGTATGCTATTTTCTATGAGAATGAAGATAGTTCTACTCCTCCTGTCTCAGTTCTTACACATGGCCACTCTAACTAGATAAGTTGTCTACTTCCTCTTGGACCACTTTCACATAGATTGACCCCTAGTTCATCACTATTATATGAATTAGATTGATACATCCAAGGTTCAATAAAGATTTGAAACCTTTTCCTAGTCCTCTTAGAGGGTTCTAATCTTTTTCCTCTTGGGGTAGAAACTGAAAAACACATAAAAATAATTATAATTTTTAAAATTTCAAAGACATGATCTCACCTTGCCTAATTCCCCCTTCCATAAGTAGGCATAGACATTCTATGACCTTCTTCTAATAAACTATGCTTCACATTGCCTCTTCTATGCCATGTTCAAAAGGAAACCTACTTACGAAAAGCATATTCATAGAGTTGGGAAGGGGGAATGTTAAAGAGTACCTAAATTGTCAGAATTCTTAGATGGTACAGGTTCAATCTCATTTTCTAAATTAAGAAACTCAATTTTTACAATTACACGAGAAGCTAGGAAGGAAAAAGTTCCATGCTATAATGCATTCCACTGCTGTCAGGGACAAGCTCTCCCTGAGATCCTCTCACGGACTTGCTGACAGATAAGTACAGGCAGGAAAATGAACAGAAGATGGCAATTTCACAGATGTCAATTTTCCTTGATTTGTGTTGGAAATAACAATTAAAACATTCATTTTTGCAGATGCCTGAAAAATTTACCCCTCTTTTACTCAGCAAAACTATCCATTTCTTACAGAACTGTATAGTCTGATAGGCAAAATATTCCATGCTGCTTTTGCATGCTGTACCTCCTAAAGAAACATACAAAACCTTCTCAAAATGTTTTTATAGCAATTGCTTCATTTTATCCCCCTCCCATCAAATTGTAAGATACACTTGTATCTTATATGTATGCCTATATGTTATCATCAGCTACCAAGATGTAGGGCAGAGGTGTCAAATACAAGGCCACACTCCTAGAGCTGCCTCAAACAGAATAAAATACCATTGAGAAATAGTTTTAAAATAAATAAAAACATAATAGAACATAGATAAAGTTAATATGTGGTTTTACAAGTAGACATGCAGCCTGTACCCAGTTTCTATTTGAGTTTGACACCTTTGGGTATTATGTTTTTAAGTGTATAGGTATATGTATATATGCATATGTATACATATGTAAATGCATGTTTGTTCCTATAAGTATATACATGTATGTATGTATGAAAAATATCTGGGGCTTTTAAGAGATAATAAACTCAATATGTATCAGCCATTTGATGTGGCGGCCAAAACAGCTAATGAGATCTTGAGTTGCAATGAGAGACATAGTTTCTAAGAATAGGTAGGTAATAGATCTGCTGTATTTTGACTTTCTTAGATCTTATCTGAAGCATTGTGTTCAATCCTGGGAGTTGCAATTTGAAAAGTGCATTGATGAACCAGAGAGTGCCCAGAAGAGGCAAGTAGAATGGTAAAGAGTCTTGAGTCTTAGAGACTGGAGACTTAGCAGATTTAGGGTTTAGACAGAATCTCCTGTCTCTGAGACATACACATTGCAAGCTCATTTATCACCTTCTGAGACAGGCTCTTCAGGACCCTCTTCCCAGTGAGTCAGAATCTCTGGTGCCAAGTAATAAAGTGAGAATCTAGATTCACAGAGGCAGAAACTAGGCTTCTGTCCTATATACCTGTCCAGCTGTCCTCCACCTGCACAGAGGCAGGCTCTCTCCACTTCTCCTTCTCCTCCCTACTTCATCCATGATTGTGTGTACCCCCTCCTAAACACCTCCACTGTTCCGTCTTGACTTCTTATCCTTCCTTTTTTTCTGAAAATTCCCCTCTACCATACCTCTGACTCATTCCCTCAGTTCTGGGTTTCCATCTTAACCAGAGACCAAAGATAAACATTTTACAAAGTCCCAAACTCCAAAACTCCATTCGACGTGTATTCTAGGCTGAGTGAAGGCTGGTTTAATGTCATGCTCAACACCCAGCTATTTATGCATGGGAAGAGAATTGGAAGTATTATTGAAAAGGGACATCAGACCTTTACACTTATTACCCCATCCACGTGCATTAGTCCTGAAATAGAGTCCATTTCTAAAGTCCTATGCCATTCAAAGAAAGCACTCTATTCCACAACTAGGTATAATTTACTAAACAATCTATTGTAGGCAAGAACATATTTCAAGGAAATCAGAGAAAGGTTAGGATGCCACTGCCAATCTGAAATGTGTGAAATCCAACCTAAAAAAGTGTTCTAATTTGCTCTTCTCTTATTATTATTATTTGGTGCATATTTCCATTCTCCAAGATATCAATATTGTTTGCTTAAGTATTCTTTACTTAATTATATTTATAAAAGATGCCTTCTGGTCTATTTTAAAAAAATCATCCATCACATATTTATTGATCACATTTATTAGGGACTTTAAAAGATAGACAATTTTAACACTTGTTTGTGCCAAACTGCATTCCAGTTTTCCCAGCTGTTCTTGTCAAATATAGTCATTTTCCCAGTGACTTTTCTTTTAGTCTTGTGTTTAAAAAGTATTTATCACCTTTGAAATTTTTATTGATTCTAGTTTCTAACTGTCTAGATTTCCTAATACTTTTTTCTTTTTAACTACTTTCATCATTTTAAATATCTAAAACCAAGAATCAGCATTATAAGAATGGGAATAAACTAGAGCTTTGTTCAGTAAGATCAGGGATAAATTAATGATGTTCACTGTTACCACTTCTGTTTGACATTGTGCCAGATAAATTGCTAACCTGAACTGATGCCAGAAATGCTAGATTAGATTATTTAAGATTTCCATTTATTGTTATTAGCTCAAGTATTTTATATTTTTGAAGAAAATCATTTTGTGTTCTTAGTTTTATAGCAATAAAAAAGGATGTCAAAGGAATAAGCAGAGGTAAATAAGAAACACAATTATCCCTTTTTGCAGATGACTTAGAAAACTGTAGAGAGTCAACTAGTCAATAAATTGGCATTTATTAAATGCCTACATGTTGTTATATACTATGTCATTCATTTTACTACCCTTCAAGAACGAAGGACAAAAATCAAACAACTATGTACCAGGCCCTCTGTTAAGTGTACGATTAGCTAAAATTATTTCAGACAATTATTTCAGACAATAACTAATGAGTTATAGGATATAAAATAAATGTCTACAAATCATCAATATTTCTGCATAATAGTAAAATTCAGCAGGAAGATATAATTACTTCAATTTGTATCAGATCTTGATATCATGCCATACTTCTCTATATTCACTGTGTTCATCATTACTTGGATCAGAGTAATATTCTAGTACATTCATGTGCTTCAGTTTGGTTAGCTATTCCCTAATTAATGGACATTAACTGTTTCTAATTTGTTGGCAACATTAAAATAACTTTTAAAATGTTTTTTTATTTTTAAAAATTTTTTAGTTTACATCATTCATTTCAACAAGATTTTGAGTTACAAATTTTCTCCCCATTTTCCCCCTACCACCACCTGAAAACAGTGATCCCACTTAATACTCCCTCCCCCAATCTGCTCTCTTCTATATCTTCCCCATCCGCCCTCCAACTTTCCAGTAGGGCATGGTGGATCTCTATGCCGCAGTGCCTATATATCTTATTTCCCACTTACATGTAAAATAATATAATAATAATAAATTTTAAACATTTGATTTTAAACCTTTGAATTCCAGATTCTTTCCCTACTTCCCTCGTCACCCACCCTTACTGGAAAGATAAGCAATTCAATATAGATTGTACATGTGTAGCTATGTAAAACATTTCCTTAGTGGATATATTGTGAAAGACTGACAATATTTCCCTCCATCCTATCCCACCCACTCTTGTTCTATTCTCTACTTTGATCCTGTCCCTTTTTAAAAGTGTGTTCTTCCAACTTCCCTCCACCCCAGCTTGCCCTCCCTTCCATCATCCCCCCTCTCATCCCCTTCTCCCCTCCTCTCCCATAGGTGAGATACCCTATTTAGTGTGTATGTCATTCCCTCCATAAGCAAAATTCATTGAGAATAAGGTTGACTCATTCCCTTTTGCCTTCCTGTTCTTCCCCTCCATTGTAAGTTTTCCCTTGTATCTTCTATATGAGATATTTTATCCCACTCTGTCTCTCCCCATCTTCTCTCATTATATTCCCCTCTCACCTCTTAATTTCACCTTTTAAGTATCATCCCTTCCCATTCAACTGGTCCTGTACCCTCTGTCTATTTATACCTGTACACATATATACACATTCACATGTGTATTCATATGCCCATATACCCTCCTATATAGACATATATGTGTATGTATACACACACACACACACACACACACACACACATATATATATATATATATATATATATGTGTG
>NW_027187372.1:23942135-23971013 GCF_028583685.1 Petaurus breviceps papuanus
ATATATATATATATATATATATATATATATATATATATGCATTTCTATTCCCTTCAACTATTCTCATACTGAGAAAAGTTTCCTAAGTTACAATTATGGCTTTTCCATTTAGGAATGTAAGTAGTTCAACTTTGATAACTTCCTTATCATTTCTTTTCCCTGTTTACCTTCTCATGCTTCTCTTGCTTCTTGTACCTGAATGTCAATTTTTTTTAACTCTGTTTTTTTCATCAAGAATGCTTGAAAGTCCTCTATTCCATTGAATTACCATATTTTCCCCTGAAACATGATACTCAGTTTTGCTGGGTAGGTGATTCTTGATTTTAATACCAGCTCCTTTGACCTCCAGAATATTATATTTCAAGTCCCTCAGTGTAGAAGCTGCCAGATCCTGTTATCCTAATTGTGTTTCCACAGTATTCAAATTGTTACTTCCTGGATGCTTGTAATATTTTCTCCTTGATCTGGGAATTCCAGAACCTGGCTATAATATTCCTAGAAGTTTTTTGGGGGGGAATCTTTTTCAGGAGGTGATTGGTAGATTCTTTCAACCTCTATTTTGCCCTCTGGTTCTAAAACATCAGGGCAATGTTCCTTGAGAATTTCTTGTAGGAAGATTTATAGGTTCTTTTTTTGATCATGGCTTTCAGGTAGACAAATAATTTTTAATTATCTCTCCTGGATCTATTTTCCTGGTCAGTAGTTTTTCCAATGAGATATTTCACATTGCCTTCTACTTTTTCATTTCTTTGGATATGTTTAATAGTATCTTGATTTCTCATAAAGTCACTAGCTTCTGTTGGTTCCAATCTAATTCTGAAGGCATGATTCCCTTCAGTGAGCTTTTGAGATTCTTTTTCCATCTGGCAGATTCAGCTTTATAAGGCATTCTTCTCCTCATTGCCTTTTTGAGCCTCTTTTGACAGTTGAGTTAATCTATTTTTAAGGTGCTATTTTCTTTTCTTTTTTTGCTTTTTGGAGGGCAATTGGGGTTAAGTGACTTGTCCAAGGTCACATGGCTAGATTTTTTTTGTGTGTTAAATGATTTGAACTCAGGTCCTCCTGACTTAGGGCCAGTGTTCTTTTCACTGTGCCACCTAGCCACCCCTTAAGTTGTTATTTTCTTCAGCCAAGTTGTTGACTTTCTTTTCCTGAGTTTCTTTTCTCATTATCATTCTCATTTCTCTTCCAAATTTTTCTTCCAGTTCTCTTATTTGGTTTTTAAAATCCTTCTTAAGGTCCTCTGTGGCCTGTAAGCAACTTATTCTTTTCTTGGAAGCTTCTTGTGCAGGAGTTCTCACTTCACTGTCTTCCTCCTATTACATGCACCAATCCTTTTTGTCCCCAAAAAAAGGAATCCAGAGTTGCACCCCTGTGCTTGCCTTGTTTCCCTTGTTTGCTCATGTTGTCACTCAATTACTTGACTTTTGAGCTTTTTGCCACAGCAGAACTCTGCTCCCAGAGGACGGAGCTTTGTCCCAATCACTGGGGTTTTTGCAGCTGCTAGAGCAATTAGTCGGGTACCTTCTCTGAACCCTCCACAGGCTCTGGCAAACTGGTCATGCAACCCAGGACCCCCACCCTAGACCACAATCCAGATCCAAGCAGGTTAAAGCAAGAGGGATTAACCCTCAGACAGGTTGCTTGGTCCCCCTACAATCTTCAGGCCAGGAACTCTGAAGCAGCCATGTGGCCATGGCTGTAGGGCCGCAGCGCCTCAGCCACTTCTCCCTCCAGGTGGTAAATTCCTGACCACATTCCTGAACTCCTGGTTCACAAATTCCACACTGCACTGACCTCTCACTTTGTCCTTTGCATCTATGGGTTGATAATTCTGGAAACTTCCACAGTTGCTGGTTATCTGAAGTCCCTCCAGCCAGCAGCTGGTCAGGCTGCTCTGCTGTGTTTGGCTCCCAGAACACAGTGCTGGCTACTTCCTGCTGGCCTGCTGGGCTATCCTCAGTGGGAGGTTAGCTTCTCTGTATCATTTTGTGGGTTCTGTTGCTCCAAAGTTTGTTCAGTCACCTTTTACATCAATTGGAAGAGGTGGAAGCAGGAGCTGCATGGAAGTCCTCTTTCTACCCACCTTGACTCTGACCCCCAATAAGAACTTTTGTAAACCTTGTGTAGTATGTAGAATATTTCTTTTTTCAATAGCCCCTTGTGGTATATGCTGAGCAATGAAATATCTGGGTAAAATGATATAAATATTTTAATTACTGCATATTCATAATTCCAAATGTCTTTTCAGAATTCTTATTTAAATTCTAAACTTTATCACTGCATGAGTATTCCTTTCTTTCTTTAATATCTCCTATATTAACAGAATGAAAACTGATTATTTTAAATTTTATTTCTCTTAGGAGTTGTGTTTAAGGTAATTATTTCACACAATAGTTAATAGTTTGCATTTTTTTGAGAAATATTTGTTCATATCTTATCACTTATTATTGGTATATGGCTTGTGGTTTTATGTATTTCAGTAAACTTTATGAGGGGTATTTGATGCAAAGACTTTTTTTTCCCAACTGAACTACTTCCCTTCACATCCAAGATACATTAATTTTGTTTATAAAGAGGTTTTTTAATTTTTTGTTATCAAAATTACCATTTCTTATTCCCTCATTATTCTTTTATCCATATATGTGGAAAGCCTATGATCTACCTCACTCCCAATGTATTTTTTAAAATATTATCATTAGTATTCAAGGCATGTGTCTATTTTTGAATGTATTATAATATAAAGTATGAGATGTTGATTTAACCCCTGTTTATGCTAGATTGCCTTTCAGGTTCCAAACAGTTATCAAATGGAAAATTATTTCCTAGGTAATATATGTTTGCAGGTTTATTGAGCATTGGATTACTGATTTCAATTATTTCTGAATTTATATAATCTTGGATGTTGTTGTTTATTGAGCATTGGATTACTGATTTCAATTATTTCTGAATCTATATAATCTTGGATGTTGAATTTATTTTTCCTTTTAAAAAAAGGAAACAAGTACCAAATGGTAACAAAGACTGCTAATTTATAATATAAGTTGAAGTTTGGCAATGGTGTTCCTCCTTCATTCCTAATTTTTATCATTATTTCTTTGACCCTCTGTTCCCTTAAATGAACTTATTATTTTGTAGATCTTTGTAAAATATCCATTTGCATGTTATAGCAGTAATCTGTTAATAAATTTTGTCACTATTGTCATTTTTAATATTTTAGCACAGCTCAGTCATGAGTAGTGAATATTACTCTAGTTATTTAAGTTGTAATTAATGTCTTCAAAAAAACTTCATTTAAAAAATTGAATCAATCCAAAAATTAAATGAGTTCTGGTAGATCGATTCCCATATACTTTATTCATTTTAATTTTACTTGGAATGGGAATTTTTTCTCTATTATTGTCTCTTGATAGTATTATTACTTAGAAAAACTATTTTCATGAGTAAACTATGTTATCAGTAAATAAGGCTACATATTAGTAATGGAAAGGAGAATGAGTACCTTTGTTTTACCACTGTTTTAATCGAGAAAGCTTCTAAAATATACCCATTACATATAATACTTGCTTTGGGGTTTAGTTAGATATGTTTATTCTAAATATTAGATATGTTTATTCTAAAATCCCTACACTTTGTATTTAAATACGTGTGTGTGTGTGTGTGTGTGTCTGTATGAGTCTTATGTTCTGTTAAAGTATGTTTCTGCATCTTTTGGGATAATAATGTGATTTTAGATATTTTTTAAGGCTTAATTATGTTGATATTTTACCTAATGCATAATTCTAGAATTCTTGGTACAAATCAAACTTGCTCATAATGAGTTATTTTTTTCTGTCAAATTGTTTTAGTTTTTCCAGATTTTATTTACAAATTTGAATCAATATATTCATCAATATTATACTTCTATAGCTTTTTTCTTTGCTTCCCCTTCCTCCTGCTTAGGTATAAGTAACATTTTTTTTCCTCACAAAATGGGTTTTACTACAACTTTCTTCATTGTAGAATACAGTTTGTATAGTATGGGTATTAATTGTTCTTTAAGAGTTTGATAAAATTCTTCTATAAACCCAAATGGTACAGCTTATATTTTTTTTTTCTTTGTAAGTTTATTCCAGCTGATTTTGTTGCTGATTATGATGTTGGATTATTTAAGATACCTAAATATTTGTTATTTTATTAGTTTAAATACTTTATATTTTTTTACATAATTATCTATATCTTTTATGTTCTTGGCTTGGTTGGCACTTAAATTGAATAAAAATTGAAATAATTCTTTTTAAAATTTCTTTTGATTGTGATTTTTATTTGCTATTTTAAAATTTTATTTTTGTCTTTTTTACTTTTAATCAAGTTGATTAAAATTATTCAGTTTTGTTAACCTTCTCAAAGAAATAGTCTTCCTTTCATTTATCATTTCCATAATCTTTTCAGTTTCCAATTTGTCTATTTGATTTCATATTTTTGCTCATATTAATTTTTGTTAGCTTGCTAATTTTTTAAAAAGCATATTCATTCACTCATTATTCCTCTATTTTTCTATTTTTTGTAATGTTCATTTTAGGTCTATATACTTTTTATTTGAATCCTGATTTAGTTGTATCTAATAAATTTTGCTTAGGTGTCACATCATGGTCATTGTCTCATATAATTATTTTTTCTTTGATTTGGTTTTTGACCAACTTATCATTAGAACTCAAGTGTAGTTCATTATTAATCTATTTATGTTGTTTACACAACCTAAATTATACTTTTATTGTATGTTGGTCTTTAAAGGCTCTGCTTAGTATATTTGCCTTTTTATATTTATTTGCAATTTTTTTGTTCCCCAATAAATGGTCAGTTTTTGGAAAGTGCTGACATATATATATATATATATATATATATATATATATATTCTTTAATCATTACATTTAGAGGATACCATAAATATTTTATCTTTAGATTTTCTAGCAATTTGCTCAATTCCATATTTTTCATTTTATTTATCTTTCTACATATTTACCCAACTTTAAGAGAATAATGTTAAAGCTTCCTTCTATTACTGTGATAACTTTTTCTGTATTTTTGCAATATAAATATTTTTCCTTTATGAATTCCTTTATGAATATAGATATTATTGTACTTGGAGCATATAACTTTAGTATTGATCTCAATTCATTTTTTATATAATTCCTTTAAACTTAATTTTTCTCTTTTCTTTTGTTTCTTACCAACTTCTTCCATCCTTTTCCTCCCAATGAAGTAGTTATTTCAGTCTCCATCTCCTTTGCCCCCATCCCCAGCATCTTTCATTTCTTAGATTTTTTTCTTCTTTTATTTCCTCCCTTTTGAAAAAAAAGTATTTCTTTGCCCTGTTTTTTTTTCATTGATTATAAACCCCAAAGGTCATTAATGATTAGTTCACCAAATCCAGTGTGTTTTTTTTCCCTCAATTTTTAACCTTCTTGACTCTTGAACCAAGTGTTCCAAGAAATGCTATTTCTTATGTTTGGTGCATGATAAAGTCAACACCATCTTTGTTCACATCTTTGTCAATAACCTGTAAACTATCTGTCCATTTATCCACAACTACTTAATGTTTTCGGTCTTTCTGTGTGACAAGAACGTCACTAGTGTTCTGCCTCTGAGATAGAAGGCTAATAGTCTACTCAAAAACCTGAAACCCATATCATAGATATTTTCCTCAAGGAGAAAATTATAAGGCTATCAAAACTTCAATAATCAAATATTTCTAAAAAATGAAATTTGCTAGATCTGAATAGAGAGAAAATGTCTGGTTACTTCCATAAGAGTCATTTCTGATTCAGTTGTATTTTTGCAGTGAGACTACTGACCAATTAAAAATAAAGGTCAAAGTCAGAATTATATTAGAAAAACATGAAAAAACAAACATGATGATAATGATATAAGATACACTTATACTATATTTGACCCAAGCTGTTTAAACAAATTCTTGCATCTGAAAATGGCAAGTAGTTAAAAGTAAGGAATTTTATTCAAATTTTCAGTCTTTTTGGAAAACTTTAAATGATATAAAAAAGTCATCACAACAAGGAGAAAGGCCCAGAAATCAGCTCAGTGGACAACACTCAGTATCCCCTTCAAGAAGAATGATATAGTAGTTTAGGACCACAGCAATTCACAGCATATGTTCATTTGTGACATACTAGGAAGAAAGATGTTGGAAGGTTATACACTGTATAATCTCATATAACAGGGGAAAAAAGTACAGAGGGAAAACAAGCTTGCAAAAGGCTTGGAATGGTACCCAACTAAGTTAGACCATGCTAAGATTATTTATAGAGGAAACTGGAAGGATGACAACAAATAAACATTTTTTTAAGGGATCTGATATGCCAGCAGTTCTATAGTGATCTATTTCCATCAGCCACAAGAATAAAACCACTACATTTGGATTCTAATGCCTAGGGCCCTTGAACTCTGTGAGAAAATAGAAAGGATAAGTTCCTTTTATATTTTCAGTTAGGAAGGGCAGCTAGACATGATCAAGTATACACAGAAGAAATTCATATTAGAGACGACAAAATTTTCAAGACATTCTCGTACTGTATTTCATCATAACTCAAGAAGAGGAAGCATTTAAAAAATGACCACCAATTACTAAGCAATGTGCCTACTCCCTTATCTCTATAAAATTCTTATGAGAAACACACACACACACACACACACACACACACACACACATATATAATGGCTATTGTTTGTAGAAATAAGAGGAGTAAGGATTTTCAGACAATTTTTTTCAGTTACAAGTAAGGCAAGGAATTGCTCTAATGACTGAAATGTGTAGGTTATACAAAATCCCTTAATGTTCCTCATTTGTTGATTTTCCCCAAAACAAACTAAATACATTTTGCTCAGAAAATTAAAACACTCCATTAAAGTTGCTTCTCCATTAAGGTATTTCTTATATATTGGTTAATATCATATAAGAATAATAGATAGATGTAAATAAGGGGGTAAATATAATTAATCATTTTATCACAATTGGTAATGTATAATCAGATAGGCAATAATTATATATATATACATATATATAAAATCGCTACATGCTAGATACTGTGCTAAATGCTTTACAATTATGATCTCATTTGATCCTTACAACAACCCTTGGAGGCAGGTATTCTTATTATCTCCATTCTACAGATGAGGAAACTGAGGCAAACAGATGTTAAATGACTTGCCCAGCATCACACGGTTAGTAAATGTGTGAGGACAGATATGAACTCAGGTCTTCCTTACTCCAGACCTGGTGCTCTATTCACTGGTTTTCACCATTTTATGGGGACAAGAGCCCTGAGAGTAACAGCACCCTGCAGACTATTTGTTCTGCTTTGGCCTAGCCTTCCTCACAGTCATCATTCAAGAAAGAAACATTTATGAAAAACGGGCCAGCCATTTATCCCAACAATTGTCACTCATAAAGCAGACAAGTCAACCAAAATGAAACAACAGGGCACCCTGGAGAAGAGATAGGAGGCAGTATGTGCCAGGCAAGTCAAAATATCACCAACATTTCTCCTCTGACCCCATTGGAGACATCCCAGACTCCTGAACCCAAAACACTTTGGAAAAGTAAAAGTTCCAGAAGAATAGCTGATGCCATCATTCTGGGAAGCAACTACTGTGAGAGGCAGTATTGTAACTTCTGCAGGTACAAGGGAAGACCCAGAAATCAAAGTCATTGGCATTGTCAATTGGTTCAACATCATAAACTCATATGATTTTTTTCAGTGAGGATGAGATTAAAAAATAGACATTCTCCTTTGCTGCTGCACCCTAAGAACTTTGAGACCTTTCCATCTGACTTGCAGATGAAAGAGTCCATGTCCTAGCCAGTCTTCCAGAATGTAAACTTCTTGAGGACAGGGACCATCTTATTTTTTTATTTGTATCTTCAATGCTTAGCTTCATTGCACTTATTCATTCATTCGTCACTGTCAAAAAAGACAGCTTGGGTAGAGTACAAATGGAAGAGGAAGTACCATATGGATGGTGCATTCCTCCAGATGTTTGAGGATGATATTTTATCTGAGATAAATTCCCAGAATACTAAAGAATTTCCTGAATAACTATCTGTATTAGTCATCCAAAGAGATTATCCTAATAATTCACACAGGAAAAATAAAGTAGTTGAAATTGCGAAATTATACTATGGAGTTTGATAGACAACCCATTGAGTTCGTCTGTCAGTATATACAACTTGGACACTTCAGATCTGCAATTATCTGTACCTAGAATTGAGTCATAGAGGGGCATCTAGGTGGCACAGTGACTAGAGCACCGGTGCTGGAGTCAGGAGGACCTGAGTTCAAATCCAGCCTCAGACACTTAACACTTACTAGCTGTGTGACCTTGGGCAAGTCACTTAACCCCAATTGCCCTGCGTTCCCCCTTCCAAAAAGACAAAAAATTTAAATAATGAATTGATTAGTGAGAAGACAGTAGTCTGAATTGCTTTTGAAAAATTAAGAAAAAAAGAAGAAAATATCTTTTGAACATCAGTATTCTCACATTGCTGTTGCATCTCTACAAATCACAGATTCTCACAATATATGAAGAATGAAAATTGTGAAGACCAAAGGGGCAAAGGAAAGGCCCATGGTATATAGGCTGTAGTATATTATTAAAGATAAACTGTGACCTATAACAAATACTGCAGGAAATATATCGGAAAAATAAGATGGAATAATCATTTAATGAGAGTGAGAAATTGCAGAAATACAGTTTGTATGCCAGTGCAATAATAAGGCCCTCAGTAAGTAGGAATGATCCTCTGTAGAAGATGAATAGGAACATTTGAGCAAGAGTCAGAAAGGAAAAGAAGGCATCTCTAGCTAATGCTCTGCATCAAGGGAAAGATTTTACATATTGGCAAGATCAAAGAAATATCAAAGTAATTTTGGGGGCATTGTTCCAAATTACTTTCCAAAATGACTTGGACATTCACAGTTCCATTAATAGTATATTAATGTTCTTGTTTTCCCATAGCCCCTACAATTTTGTCAATTTTGACAATCTGGCATTAGGTGCACCTTAGAGTTATTTTAATTTCTCTAATTATAAATAATGTGTAGCATTTTTTCATGGGTTTCTGATAGATTGTAATTATTCCTTGGAAAATTCTCTGTTCATATCCTTTGACCATTTATTAGTTCATTGATAAGTGATTTTTATTCTTACTTATTTGAGTTAGTTCCTTATATATAATTTTAAAGTGCTTATTACAGAGTGTGGTACACAATAAGTGCTACATAAATGTTAGTTTTTATTATTATTATTATTATTATCATTATCTAGTAAGTGAGGCCCTATATGAGAAATTTGCTACAAAGATTTTTCTCCCAACAATACCACTACTAGATATATAGTGCAAAGAGATCAAAAAAAGAGGAAAGGGACTTATACAGTCAACATTTTTATAGCAGCTCTTTTTATGTTGTCAAAGAACTGGAAATACAGAGTCTTCCCCTCAAATAAGGAATGACTGAATAAAATGTGGCATATTAATATAATGAAATATCATTGCACTGTAAGAAATGACAAAGGCATCAGTTTCAGAGAAACCTCAGAAGATTTGTATTAACTATTAGAGATTGAAGTGAGCTGAACAAGAGAATACTTTATACAATAACAATAACATTGAAAGGACAAACACCTTTAGAAGACTAAGAAACTCTAATAAATATAATGACCAATCATAATTCCAGAGAACTAATGATGCAGAATGTTCTCCTCCTCTTCCTTCCCCTTCCCCTCCCTCTCTCCTCCTCCTCCTCCTTCTCATCCTCCTCCTCTTCCTTCTCTTTCTCCTTCCTCTTCCCCTCCTCCTTCACTTCTTTCTCCCCCTCCTCCTCTTCCTCCTCCTTCTCTTCCTTCTACTTCTCCCCCTCCTTCCTTCTCCTCCTTCCTCTTCCTCTTCCCCTCCTCCTCCTCCTTCTCTTCCTTCTCCTTCTTATTCTTCTCCTCCTTCCTTCCTTCCTTCTCTTTCCTTCTTCCTCCTCCTTCTTCTCCTTCTACTTCTTCTCCTCTTTCTCCTCATCCTCTTCCTCCTCTTCCTCCTTCTTTCCTTCTCCTTCCTTCTCCTTCTTCCTCCTCCTTTTTCCTTCTTTCTTCTTCTCCAACAAGATAGGGCATGGAAGGAACAGAAAATATTTTTATCAAATAAAAATAGTCTAAAAATTAAGATTTAAAACCACACATCCACATGCTGATATGTTCCTCATCCAAATGCCTTTTACCATACTTTTGCATTCAGTACGTGTCTGTGTATGTCAGAACCTGTATTCAATCCCAGGCCCATTGATTCCTAAGGCTCTTTCCACTTCACCTTGTAAAAAAGAGAAATGTTGCTTCTGTAAGCTTAGTTACTTTAAAAATATAGGAATATGTTATATCCACTTATTTATAGATTCTTCATTGACTACCATCTGATAACAGAAAGGAATTATCTTTTCCATTTTTCTCTCAATAGCTACTGACTTGAGAAACTGAAGACCACTTCTAAAAGGAATTACTACATAAAAATCTCAAGTTCTCTTTTTAGTAGAGAGCTCCTTTTGTCAGTATTTATCTTAGAGATATCACTGATGACTTTGAAGAACTGTGTTCTAGTGCGACTTACTCCTATCTGTTTTATTGGTTTTCATCTAGAACAAACAGATCCTGACTTACAGATGCCCAACTTACAAATGAACAATGAAGGCTGGGCCCATCTACTGTAACCTTTTGGAATTTGTGGCTGAAATGGTGAAAGCTTAGCTGCTGATACCTCCCTTGGTCCATGTTTCTTCCTCCCCCTTAGCCCAGGGTTCATGGCTCAGAAGTGTTTGGTGCTTTGGGACAGCTTGGTACTACAATTCGGCTTAACAAGCTGTTAACTAGACTTCAGGGACCTAGTCTGGGAACTTAACCATTATGTAAAATATCATTTCCAAGTTCCAAAAAAGAAACTTAAAAACACACTTTTGGAACACCAGTCATTTATAGGTTAAGAATTGGCTGCACTGACTTGTGAAATGCTTTCTATTCTGATAGTAGGAGAATACAGAACAGGAAAGTCATAATGACAGGGCCTCCAACCTCCCATCCCCCAACCATTTCCCCCCACCATTCATTCAACTGTGGCTTGACTCACATTCTAGCTAATTATGGGATAGTGACAGCACTTTTTGAAAATTCAACAGATCAGGTCATCATCGTGAAGAGGTATTAACTATGGCCCTTTGGGTCACAGTGAGCAGAAGCAGGAGTTTAAAACCAGCCTCTGGGACTTACCAATTGTGTGTCACTTAAACCTCTGTTTACTTAACTTTCCTCATTTGTAAAATATGGATAATTATAGCACCTAAGTCCCAAGGTTTCTGTGAAGTTCTCGGCAAATTGTAAAGTACTAAATAAATACTCATCCTCATCATTATATTGATGCAATGAGTAGAAGTTGAAGAAATGCAGAATGCAACTGGTATAAGGGGAAAAAATAGAACCTAATGGAGCTATCTCAAAGTAAAATGGGCTGTTTTAGGAGGCAGAGATTTCCGCTGGCCTCTCCTTCACACTGGAGGTCTTTGAGTGAAACTGGATTAGAGGTGATCTTTGCTCAGTTATGGATCATGGCCTCTGAGGTAAGTTTTAGTTATGAGATTCAACAGTCTTATACTAGGGCTCAGGGGTGGGGAGTCTGGGGCCTTGAGGTCACATGTGGCCCTCTAAGTCCTCAAGGGTGACCCTTTGACTGAATCTACACTTGAGGACCTGGAGGGCACATGTAACCTCAAGGCCCCAGGTTCACCATCCCTGTACTAGGTACTCATCTGCTTCAACTAGAAAAGAATTTTTCTTAGGCAATACAACAAAGTTTAAGGAAAAAAAGAGAATTAGATGGAGGAGAAAAACCAGGGACTTGCTTAAGCTCGACCCCAAAACCCTCCAAATACCTGTAAAAATGACTCTAAACAAATTCTAGAGCTGAAGAACCCACAAAATGACAGAGTTAAACATATCTTCAGCCCAAGATAGTCTGAAAGGCCAACAGGATAGGTATATAGCACCAGGCTGGGAGTAGAGTGCAGGGGACTGAATTGCTGGCAGTTGTGATTTCCAGACTTCTCAACCCACAAACTGAGAACAGCATGGAAGGTCAGTGGGGGAACTCTGTGGGACCTGGGTGGAAAAGGATCCCAGGGCATGGCCCCAGCCTCAGGGTGGTAGAGGTGGTGGCAGCAGTGGTAGCAGCAACAGCAAATAGTTCTAGACCTCTGGGCTTACAGATGGTGTGGGATCCAGTGGCTGGTCTGAAACCCCTGAAGCCTGGGACAGTATACTCACCCCCAACCCCACCCCCAACCTCACTAGAAGTAGAGTCCTGACTTAATGGGGAGTTAGAAAGTCGAGTATTTGGCTGGGAAGATGAGTAAATAGAGGAAAAAAAGTCAGACTATAGAATCTTACTTTGGTGACAAACAACATCAAAACATATAACAAGAAGAAGAAGACAAAGTCAAAGCTCCTACACTAAAAGTCTCCAAGAAAATATGAATTGGTCACAGGTCATGGAAGAGCTCAGAAAAGGATTTTGAAAATGAAGTTAAGAGAAGCAGAAGAAAAATTGGGAAGAGAAATTTGAGTGATGCAAGAAAATCATGAAAATGAGTCAATAACTTGCTAAAGGAGACCCCCCAAAAATACTGAAGAAAATAACACCTTATAAAATAGACTACTCCAAATGACAAAAGAAATCCAAAAAGTTAAGGAGGAGAAGAATGCCTTAAAAGAATTGCCTGAATGGAAAAGGAGATTGAAAGCTCACTGAAGAAAAGAATTTATTACAAATTAGAATAAATGGTAGCTAATGACTCCAGGAGAAATAAAAAAAGTTATAAAACAAAACCAAAAGAATGAAAAAAATTGAAGACAATGAATGTGAAATATCTCATTGAAAAAAAACTGACCTGGAATATAGATTCAGAAGAGATCATTTAAAACTTATTAGAGTACCTGAAAAGCATGACTGAAAAAGAGCCTAGAACATCATCTTTCAAGAAATTATCAAGGAAAACTTGATTCTAGAAGCACAGAGTAAAATAGAAATTGTAAGAATCCACTGATTGCCTCTTGAAAGAGATCCCAAAAGGAAAACTAGGAATATTGTAGCCAAATTCCAGAGTTCCCAGGTCAAGGAGAAAATATTGCAAGCAGCCAGAAAGAAACAATTCAAGTAGTGTGGAAATACAATCAGGAAAACACAAGAGCTCCTACATTAAAGGACTGAAGGGCTTGGAATATAATATTCCAGAGGTCAGAGGAGCTAGGATTAAAAGCAAGAATTGCCTACCCAGCAAAACTGAGTATAATACTTCGGGGGGGGGGGGGAATGGATTTTCAATGAAATAGAGAACTTTCAAGCATACTTGCTGAAAATACCAGAACTGAATAGAAAATTTGACTTTCAAATACAAGACTCAAGAGAAGCATGAAAAGGTAAATAGGAAAGAGAAATCATAAGGGACTTATTAAAGTTGATCTGTTTACATTCCTTCATGGAAAGAAGATATTTGTAACTCATGAGACCTTTCAGTACTAAGGTTGTTGGAGGAGATAGATAAATAGATGGACAGACAGATAGATGGCACAGGGTGAGTTGAATATGAAAGAATGATATCTAAAAAACAAAATTAAGGGGTGTGAGAGAGGAAAATATCGGGAAAAGGAGAGAGAGATAGAATGGGATAAATTATCTCACATAAAAGAGGCAAGAAAAAGGTTTCACAATAGAGGGGAAGAGGGGGGAGGTAAGAGGGAATGAGTGAACTTTAATCTCATTGGATTTGGCTTAAGGAAGGAATAACATACACACTCAATTCAGAATCTTACCCTACATAATAGTAAGGGGGAAAGGAGATAAGAAGGGGCAATAATAGAAAGGAGGACAGATTAGGGGAGGGGGTACTCAGAAGCAAACACTTTTGAAAAGAGATAGGGGTCAAAGAAGAAAATAGAATAAGTGGGGTGTAGGATAGGATGGAGGGATATATGGTTAGTCTTTCACAACATGACTACTATGGAAGTGTTTTGCATAACTACACATGTATAACCTATGTTGAATTGCTTGCCTTCTCAATGAGGGGGGATGGGGAGGGAAGAAGGGAGAGAATTTGTAACTTAAAAGTTTTTTTATAATGTTAAAAATTGTTTAAACATGCAACTGGGAAATAAGATATACAGGTAATACGATAGAGAAATCTATCTTGTCCTATAAGAAATTAAGGGGGAAGAGAATAAGGGGGAGGGGTATAATAGAAGGGAAGGCAGACTGGGGGAAGGAGTAATCAGAATGCATGCTATCTTGGGGTGGGGGAGGGGAGAGATGGGGAGAAAATTTGGCCTTCAAAATCTTGTGGAAATGAATGTTGAAAACTAAAAATAAGTTAATTAATTGTGAGAAGAAAACGTTTTTTGAAGTTACTGAAAAAATATCCAGAAAGGAAATTTTAAAGGGAGGAAAGAGGTGCATTAGAGACTACCGCTTTCCTTCATTTTATTCTACTGTTTCAACTCTCATTTTCCCAACCTCCCACCCCACACCTCCCTACCCCAGATTCTTATTCTTTACACTTTCTTTAAATTGTAATTCTAAGAAGGGTAGTTATTACTGATCCTTTCCAACAGAAATGAAGGTTATGGCCACATATTTAACAAGCAGAAATGCTAAATCCCATTAACCAGTTGACTAAATGCAACTGATTGTTTAGAAAATCATTACCAAAAGAATTAAATACATAAATATATAGCAATCATTTGAACATATAAGCACTTCCTTAAATAACATATGCATAGTCCTCCCTTATAAGATTAAATCACAGGAGTACATAACATACTAACTTCAACTAACTAGATTATATAGCCAACTATTCAGTATGGAAAAATTCTCCTCCATTTTTGGCTTGAAATTATTTAATGACATGCCTAGACTGCAAAAGATATCAATTTTTAAAGCTTTCCTCCTTCTTATGTCTTATTCAGAATGCATTTTGGGGACAGCTGGGGAAGTTATAATGAATAAGATTAAAAACTAAAGATGGAGAATGATTGGCATTCTTGTGGGGGATGGGGAATGGATACTTTTCATCCAGAATATGCAGGTGTTGATACATAGCTGAGAGTAAATTAGTGATGACTGTAGTGTACAGTCAATATAAGATCAGAGTGGGAGACAAAACGAAAAGGACTTGTGGGTGACATTTCAGTGCCATGGCAACACCTGAAAGCACAGAATGTCACTGATTGGAATCACATGATTCATATCAATTTCTCTGCTGACCTAAAGAAAATTAAGGAACAATCTTTTCTTGCTTATCTATTTGTCTTTTTTATTTGTCCTAGCACCATTTTTTGTTAATGGAAGTATTGTATGTATTGCTGAATATCTACGTAGCCAAGTAGAGGTTGTGGTTTTATTAACCAGTGGGGTGGACTTGTAGAGGATGAAACAATAAGAGGTAACAAACAATCCATTTTCTTTTTTTCAGTGACATTAAGGAAAAAGTTACAAAAAGCTGTATCTTGAATTTGCCACCATTAAAAAAACAAGTAGTTTCAATTAATTCAATCCATCACTATGACTAAGTTCCTCATATTCACATCCATGGATTATCATAGTGGCACCCAACTGATCTCCCACTTTTAGTCACTCTTCCTAATTCATCTTATGCTGTCTCTTGCCATGATAATAGGCAAAGGAATAGCAACACATATAATTCCTTAAAGCTCTAATCATGTCACTCTGTTTAAAAAACTCTAATGTCTCCTCAGATTACATAAATAAATCCAATAGAAATTACTACTGTATAAATTCAATGCCTTTTGGATAGAGTTCTTTTGTGTCAAGGCAAGACAGCAAACATTTAGTAAATGATTTTAATATGTGCCAAGCACTATGCTAAGTGCTGGGTTTAGAGGAATTCTTCAATGTAATGATACTGGTAACTTCTGTCTTCAGAAAGTAGAGAAAGTAAAGAGGGAAACAGCTATTTTGGGAGTCAGTTTTGTTGAAAGAAGAGGAAATGCTTGTTGAAGTAGAAATGAAATGATCACTATTCCTTACAGCTCTTAAAAGAACAGGAGTTATTAGTGATATGAAGACCTTTTCTCCCATGTTTCTGTTGGTATTTAATATTATTTCCAAGTAATATAAATATTGCCTCATTTATCCATACTCAAATGAATAAAACTTGGAAAATAAATAGGGTAAATGAGAGAGACTAATGCAAAGAGGGGATATAAGAGATATTGAGAAAATAAAAATTAGAAGACTTGGCAACATGTTGGATATATGGAGTGGACATGAGTGAGGAGTTAAAGAAGACACAAGTTGGAACCTTGTGTTCTTGGAAACATGGTGGTTCCCTCAAAAGTAATAATGATACTTGAAATAATGCAGAGCATGAGAGAGGATAGATAATCGATGTCAAGTGTAAGATGTTCATGTGACATGTGATTTGAGAGGTCCAATAGATGAAGATCAGACAATAGAAGTCAGAAAAAAGTTAAGCATATAAATTAGATCTGAGAATCATCTGCATGGAGATTATGACTGAATTCATGAAAGCTGATGAGATCACAAAGCAAGATGATATAGAGGGAGAAGAGAAGAGGGCCTAGGATAGACTCTCTTGGATGACACTCACAGTTGTTAGTTATGGCCTAGAAGAAATCCAGCAAAGGAGACTGAGAAGGAATGGTAAACCAAGTAGATGAAGAGCCAGGAGAGAGTGACATCATGAAAACCTATAGAGGAATGAAGATCTAAGAGAAAAGAGTGATTGACAGTGTCAAAGATTGGGGAGGAGTCAAAAGGGTGAGGAATAAGTAAAGGCCATTAGATTTAGTAGTTGAGAGATCACTGGTAACTTTGGACAGAGCAGTTTCAGTTGAATGATGAAGAAGCCTCTCTGCCAATGGTTTAGAAAATATGAGGGGAGAGGAAGTGGAAGCTTCTGTCTTTGAGAAAATTTAGGCATGAAAAGAAGATAACTGCATTTAGCCGTGAGGTTTTTTTTTTTTTTTTAAGTATTTTATTTAAGGGGCGGCCAGCTGGCTCAGCGAGTAAGATCACTGGCTCCAGTGTCAGGATGACCTGGGGATCGAATCCTGGGCTCAGACACTTAGCACCCACCCAGAAACACCTGGCTGTGTAACCTTCAGTAAGTTACTTAACCCCAGTTGCTTAGGGGCGGCCAGGTGGCTCTGCGAGTAAGAGCACTGGCTCCTGTGTTGGGATGACCTGGGGATCAAATCTGGGCTCAGATACTTAGCACCACACCCAAAAATAACTGGCTGTGTAACCTTGAGCAAGTTACTTAACCCTGATTGCTTTAAAAAAAAGTAATTTATTTAGTTATCTATTTATCTGTTGATGTATTTATTCATTTTAAGATGTAGGGGAATGAGCACATTTGTAGGCAGCAGGAAAGTAGCTTATAGAGAGATATTGAATATTAGTAGTATGGAGAGGATGATAGAAGGGATAACGTTCTGAAAAATATGGGATATAATAAGATCAGTCAGAGGGGTTTGTTTAACTTAGGAAGAAGGGCCATCCCTTCTGGTGGAAAACAAGAAAGAAGGAGAAAGTAGTGAAAAAAGAAATATAAATTGTGTAAGATGTGGAGGAGCTCTTAGCAATTTTTTTCCAATAAAAATATAAGACAAGTACCTTCACTGAGAGAGTGATAGTGGAGAGGTGCCACGCTTAGAAATTTCAGAAAATGGAAATCTAGGTTCCTTCTATCTATGGATTTCTGCCTTTCATGGTTCTTCAAGTAAAGAGGGTAGAAGAATCATTCTCGAAACATCATAGGAGGAATATCTGAAGGGACTGGAGATGTTTATTCTGCGGAATAGAAAATTGAGGGGAACCCTGATTAAATATCTTAAATTATCTGAAGGGCTGGTAAGCAGAAGAGGATATAAACATATTGTTTACTGCTCTAGAAAGCAGAATTAGGATGAGTAGGCCCTAGAATCTCCAGGAATATGCAGATTTTGACTAAACTGAAAACACTTTCCATCACTTAAAGTGGTATAATAATATAGACTATCATATCTAAGTGAAACAATGAGGTTTGTTTGTTTTGGTAACTGAAGAAATCAATCAATAAATAAGCATTTATTAAGTGCTTACTATGTTCCAGTTACCATGCTAAATTCTGGAGATACAAAAAGAGGCAAAAGATAGATAGTATCTGCTCTCCAGGTGATTACAATCTGATTTGGGAAACAACATAAAATAAATATATACTAAAAAAGCTAGATACAGATAATAATTAGCAGAAGGAAGGCATTAGAATTAGAGGAAAGGTTGCCTCTAAAAGATAAGATTTTAGTTGAAAGTTAAAAAAAAGCCAGGAATTCAGTAGGCAGAGTTGAAACTCTGTTTATATAGTGTTTCAACAATGGCATATATTGATTTCTCTCGAGCAGAAGTTTGAACTAGACTCTTTATCTAGAGTAGACTCTAGTCTAGACTAGACTCTTAGGCTCCTTTACTGCTAAATTCCTAAGCTCCTCTATATTGTAGTCATTTATACTTGCGTCCTATCCCCTTTCCAGACTGTACCCTTTTTACAGAGTTCAATCAGCTCTTATCTACATTTTCATTTCCCCAGAACTTATCACAGTGTTCTGTAACATGTTTTATGCTTAATATATTGTATTTTTCCTTTGAGTAGTGATAAAAATTAAACCGGCTTATTAACAATATGCCACAGTTCTCTCTACAACTAGGTATTTAAAACTTTCTTTTATTCGAGGAATAACAAAATTCATCCTTGAAACCTGGAGAGATAGCAGTTGACTGGGTAGCTGAAGACTAAGGATATAATTGGGAATTTGTCACCTAAAATGTGGCCTTAGCCAAGTATCTTAAGATCTCTGATCTCAACTTCTTCATTTGAAAAATGGACTTTATAATATTATTCTAGGAATATCCCACAATGTTATTATGAGGTTCATCTACAGAAGTGCTTTGAAAATAGCAAAGTGTTACATAAATATATGACACCATCATTAGGTATAGAAAAGGGAGTCAAAAACAGGATACATTTGAGAACTAAAAGAAACATATCATAATTAATATACAAATACAATTGTTGTTTCCTAAATTCTATCCAATCCATTAACATTTATTGACCCACTATTATGTGCTAAGTATGATCTCTTTTCAATTTCACAATAGCCATGTAAATTCAGTGTTTCAGACATGATCATAATCACCATTTTGTAGAACTGAGGCTCTGACAGGTTACTCTGGTAAGTTACCAGCAGCCCTTCCTTAGCCCTTTCTTTCAGGACATAGCCTCTAACTCAAGGGCTATGATATTTTTTAAAAATTAATTCCATTTATGTAAGGTATAATCCAAATATTTATATAGCTCCTTGTTTGAATAACTCATTTATTTATACCCCAAAAAGGAATCCTAAAGAGACTGGACTGAGAACAACATAAAGAAAAATGAAGGACTTCAAAATTATACTCTGAAAGTCAAGACATTTTAGGCACTGATAGTGGAGCTGAAGGAAGGGATACAAAACTAATATTCTTTCCAAGAAGATAGAAATTCCTGGTAACACTAAGCCAGATTTCAAAGTGAATGGTTTCTTAGAATATCATTGTAGTGAATGCCTACCACTTGTAGAAGAAAAAGTGGTAGATAGCTGCACAGAATTCCTGCTGTTTCAGAAGACATATGCCGTAAATTCACGTTTATACCTTGAGTTGCACCTGCAAGCAAATTGGTAGGTAATGCAGACCACAGAGCTGGCCTGGGGTGGTCTGTTCCCATAAGAATATTTAGCAAATCTGGTCCTATATTTTATACCAATTAGAGGAACAAACAGCCTGTAAGTACACTGAGAAAGAAAAGACGAAATGTCAAAGTTATGCTGAGTGGCCAAAGGCCAATGTCCCTTTAGGAAAAACACACAACAAAACATAACAGAAAACCATATGGTCACAATAGATATATAAGAAGGAGCTGTTAATGGGGGGAAATGTCATATGCACAGAACTTCAATACTAATAAGAAGCTTACTAAAGTTTATTAAATTTAAAGTCAGATTTACTCATTTAATACAAGGGACGAGTTGGGAAATGGAAGTTATAACTCACTCTTACTGTGCCAATCAAACTTTTTATTTTATTGACATCCCCGTGTATAGGTAAATCAAGCATCATTCAATCAATCAACTTCTTTTCAGTTTTCCTTTATGTGTTTTCTTCCCTAAATAATAAACTCCTTGAAGGGTAGGAGCTCTTTTGCTTGTTTAGATTCCTATTTTCAGTACTGCCACATTGCCTAGCATGTGGCAAATGCTTAATAAATATTTTACCTATCTACTTATCTAATACGCAAATTATTTGTGACTTTAATATCATGAGGAACTTCTAATGTAGTACTTTTCTACACCAAGCAAATCGTCCTTCTATAAAGCAGAGTACAAGAAAACTATGATTTAGAAGTCAAGTCCTAGGGAGTAGCCAGAGGCACATGAATATAGTATATGTATAAGCTTCAAAGAGGGATTTCCTGAGTCTCCTGCAGAAGAGGGTCATGAGATGTCTATTGGCCAGTAGCATCTGACTGCTTGAGCAATCTCTCTGCTCTCTGTGCTCTCTCATCTCCCAGTGATGCTATACCTTCATTTCTTCTTGATCACAACTCCTAAAAAAACCAAGCCCTTCTACCAAAGAACTAGCTAATCCTTCCTCAAAGCTTGTGGGTGGAGCTACCTATATATTAGATTACTTGCTAAATCATTCAATATTGTCAGAGAAAAGGTTTGAACCCAGATCTTCATCATTCCAAGCTTAGCAATATATCCACCATGCCAGTATGTTTAATACTGTATAAAATCACTTTGCTACAAGGTATTATAGAAACCTTCTAAATGGTCACTATTTTTAGTTATATTCCTGAGTTTTTTCAGTTTCATGTTTATCTCACTATCCTACTTTATTGTGTTTCTACTCCATGAAATATGAATTGCCCATGTAGGTCTCATTCCAAAACATGTAAAAGAATTTAAATAAATGATTACATTTAACCATTGATTCTATTCCAAAGAAAGTCATTTATTGACATATCTCCACAATTATGCAGTTCCCTCATCCATAACTCTATAATTTAGAGGGAGAGGAAACCCTCCAATATTCAGCCCAGTTAGGATTTCTCAATCATCTGAGTTATTTAATTGAAATATTTTTCCTCCCAGAGATCTCTGGTTGATACTATTAATCCAGTTTTTATGTTTAAACTGTATAGTGGGTACTAAAGCTATCATAATTGAAGCTGTCTCCCCACCAGTCCATGCCTTTCTTTGGGTGAGAAATCCCATGTGATTGTTTGCATCAAAGTAAATAATTTTCCTGAGGACAGAAATGACTACATGATAGAAATGGCTTGCCAGATGGTTTAGCTGTAGATGCAACCAGGTGGCTCAATTTCCTGGAAACTGATGAAATGACTATTCTGGGAGTGAGCTGAAAGCTATCCTTCAAATTACCCCAAAGTGACTGCAGATTTACAGTTATTTAGTGACCATTTGAGAATGAACTTTGTACATATTTTCATCCTTAATATTAACCTGGATTGCAAAAACTCAAAACAACTTGGATGCCTACCAGTTGGGGAAGGTCTAAAAAACTTATACGAATGAATTGTGTGATGAAAAATAACAAATATTAAGAAATGAGAGAAATTTGGGAAAATCTATGCCAATCAATAAATGAACAAGCACTCATTCATTCCTTACTATGTGCCAAGACCTGAACTGGGCCCAGGTCAGAGGTTAGTTAACAGAAGGGAAGTCAGCACTGGGCTCTTTTTGATGTTGCCAAGTGGTCATCAGGCCCTCTTGACAAGAAGGACCTGGCCTGGCTTCTCCCAGAGCTGGTTCAGGAATGAAAACATCAAGAAAAAGTGAGAAGGAGACCTATCTGAATATCCAAAACCTTAGTACAGAGGGAGATAAGCTCTTTGTTCAAAAGTGTAAAGGGCTCCAAGGATTAATTTATCCCCACACATACCTGCTGAATGAACTAAAGATGGGCTGCGGTGTGAGAGAGGTTTAAGCAGTTTTCAACAGAATGTGGCAACGGACAGAATTCAATGTATTTGTAGGTGTCCTACAGACACCTGAGATGGATGAGAACTATTTGGGGAATTGCTTCAAGTAGAAGATATGTTGAAGACCTCATTCTCTCACATATCTTCCCAAAGGTTACCTGCAATGGATAGGAAGCATAGGCCAAATCCAAGCATTTGGCCAGCAGCCAGACCTACCCAAACAGACCCTCGGCTGATTTCCCCAGAAAGGAGAAGAACCAGACTCAACTAAGACATCTGGATCAAGGAAAATATAAGTTTCATTCTCAAGAACAAAATCTATCCCAACTCCTTCCAGAATGGCCATCCATAAACTTGACACAGATCTACACAATTCCATTTGCAACCGACCTCCCAGTTCCCTTGGTTTGCCTGTCTTCAGTTGCGGTCTTTTGGGGTTATGCTCTTCCTTCTGTATGGAACACAACCTTTCACATGTTTAGCACATATCACTTCTGTCCCCTATAATACAGTGTCTCCTGTTGTCCGTGATGGTCTTAAGAACATCTCTGAAGAAGGATATCATTCCTATAGTTTTCCAGTTTCTCTGGTATCCACCCCACTGACCTCAGAACAGAGCCTGAATGACTAGGCAGAGTATGTCAGGCATGGAGGACAGCTATCGCAAAGGCATAGAGATGAGAAATGGGGTGTCATCTATTGGATATGTTAAGAGGGTCAGTTTGCTGGGATCCTAGAGTGAAGACTGTATGAAATGATGCCAAAGAAAGCAAATTGAACCAAGAATACAATTGACACAACAATGATGTAAAGGAAAATTATCTTGAAAGACCTTAGAATTCATATCTATGTGGGGGCCAATTTGGATTTCAGAGGACTCAGCATGAAACATACCTATTTTCTCTTAGTTCAGAAGTTCCAGGATTATAGCTAGAGAGTTTAAAGTCCATTTAATCCAACCATTTTAATTTAATGGTGAAGATTCTAAAGTCCAGAGAATTTGAGCAATTTGACCCAAATCACACAGGGAGAAAGCATCAGAGCTAGGATTTGAATGCAGGTTCTGTTCAGTTTTCTTTCTGCTGTGCTACCATTGCCTTCCTACGGGACAACAGGTGCAGAATAAAACGTATTTGGGCAGACATGGCCAATGGAGTGATCTGTTTTGCTTTGCTAATACTTCTTTGTTAAAAGAGACCTATGATGGAAAGTAAGGAAGGAGGAAATGTCATTTAGAAGTGACAATGATATTAAAGAAAGATCAATAGAATTATTACTTTTTAAAAAAGAATGTGCTAGTGGCAATGATGTTTGAGGGGTCACTCAGTCACTGAAGTGGTCTCTTTTCCAGTATATTAAAGGATGTACTCAACACCTAGTAAAGTTCTAAGTACTTTAGGTAATCATTGAGGATAATATGTGACTAGAAAGTAATGTAATTGATGTGATTTTTTTTTGAAGTACAACAACTTGAAATCTGAAGGACAAAGATGGCAAATTTAGGCCCAATGAGAGAGGATTTAATTATTGTAACTGTCTTACATCAGTGTGAATCATTTCTCTCTATATCTATATCTATCTTTCCCTGTCTCTGTCTCTGTCTGTATCTCTTTATATATATATATTATATATGTTACATATATAACATATATACATATGCATATATTTTAAATGCAATGACAAAATATCTCCTTATTTGATTTTTCTTGAAGGGTTTGTTAGCTGACTAAAGGTATTTCATAATGTTTTCAGAAATGGCATTCTTATAGAATAAATGAATAAATAAAGCCTCATAGCTTCCCAGGGGGATTATTGTTTTAAAGTATTTTATTATAGTATATATATATACATATATATATGTATATGTATATATATATATGTCTTAGCAATACAACAATTTAAAAATACAAATTATGTCCAATTTAATCCTATGCATCTAACATGATTTATTTCAACAAATTCTTCTCATTCATTCTCTGGGAGTGTTGGATTTTGGCTGTGATATTCCTGGGAGTTTTCCTTGAGGAGTTTCTTTCAGGAAAGTGACTTGCTGGATGTTTGTTTGTTTTTTGTTTTGTTTTTTTTTGTTTTTTTTCAGCTTTCTCATGTGGTTCTTAAGAGATTTGGGCAGTTCTCTTTGATGATTTATTGAAATATGATTTCTAGGTTCTTTTTCTGATCATAGCTTTCAGGTAATCTGATGATTCTTAAATTATTTTTCCTCAACTTTTTCTAAGCCACTGTGAGATACCTTACATTTTCCTTGATTTGTTTTTCAATATTTTATTTCTAAAAAATCTTTTTTGAAGTCTCAGAGAGCCACAAGCTTCTATTTAGTCAATTCTTATTTCATGGAGTTATTTTCTTGGGTAAGGTTTTACACCTATTGATCCAAGTTATTAATTCTCTTTCTCCATATTTCATCCTTAGCTCTCTCTTATTTCCAATTTTTCCTCTGATTCTCTCATTTGATTTTTTAAAAATAATTTTTATGCCTTTAATTTTTGCTTAATCTCTTCTAGGAATTTTGATTGGACTTGGGTCCACGCTATGTTTTTCTCAGAAGCTTTTCTTGTAGATATTTCGGGGTCATTCTTTTCTTCTTGGCTTGTGCCTGAGATTCTTTGTTGCCACAATAGCCAATTATGGTGGAATTCTTTTTTTTGTTCACTTATTTTCTAGGCTCCTTCCTGACTTTGGATTTTTTTCTTACGTGTAGGTTCTGCACATTTTTGGAGGAAACATCTGGGCTGAGTTTTTGTCCTCTTGGATCCTTCTGCTGATTTCTTGGGTTATTGAGTGTTTTGCAATTCCCCAAATTTCAGAGATAGATGAGGTTAGGGACATGCAAACTTTTCAAGGCCCCCAAAGTGATACATTCTGCAAGGTCTGCTCACTTTCCTCCTAGTCTGAGTTCTGCAAGTTGATGGTCAAGGCTTAGATCTAAGCAAGAGAGACTACTTTTGGACTTACCTCTTATCAACCATTGGGAAGCTCTTTAGGTGTCTCTCTCTGTGTGTATACATATGTAATATTACAGAAAAATGTATTTCAGGACTTTTATGTGTTTATTTTAAATTATATTATATATGATATATTACATAAGATATATATGTATATAAAAGTTTTTCTTAATGCCTGCATTTCTATTTCAAATTTTCTACACATTTCTGACCTTTTCATCATGAATGCTTGGAATAACTATAAAGACAACAATATAGTATGATGAAATAGCTAACTCTGTAGTCAAAAGACCTACATTCATATCCTGCTATGGATGCTTATTAGCTATGACTTCGATTAGGTCACTTAACCTCACCAGGCCTGCATTCTGTCATCTATAAAATAAAGGAGCTGAACTAGATGGTTCATGGATTAAGAAAAGGATGGTATCTAAGAGCTCATTTCATGCAATGACTCTCATTTTATAGATGCTTCTGATTTATTCACTGTGGTGCCTGAATGCCTTGTATCTGTGATCTCATCAATCCTCATTTGGTTGTCTTAATTCTCCTGTGTTTAAGAAAAGGGAAGAGTTTCATAGGTTTATAGAGATAGGAACCTCAGAGATCATCTTGTTCAACTGCTACATTTTACAGATGAAGAATCTGAAGACCAAAGTGGTAAAATGGCTTGTCCAAGGTCACTTAGCCAGCAGCAATTTGAACCCATGTCCATGTTCATCACAAGTAATATTTTGACTATTCAATCAGTCAACAAATATTTATTAATCACTTATTATGTGTCCATAACTGTACTATCTATCTTGTAAGCCACATTGTTGGGAGTCTGAAATAAAATTAATTCAATCAAATAAGAAGCAATTATTTACTATATGCCAGATACTCCTATGCTATGCTCTGGAGATACAAAGAAAAAGTATAAACCGTCTCTAGCCTGAAGAAATTTAAATTCTAACAGACGAGAACATGTACACGTCAGAGAATACATGACTCATACAGAAAAGATGTAAGAAGACCTTCATAGAAAACCACTATTGTCTGAGGTAGTGGTGGTGGTGGGCACTGGAAAAGGCCTCCTGGAGGAGGAGACAGCGATGCACTATTTTTGTCTCCTTAACATTTTTTTTTTTGTTTTTACATCACCACAATTTCTCCCAGTTTCCCTTTCCCTAGGTTTCCAGATAGTGATCCTATAGAACAACAATACCGAAATACTGTTTAAAGGAAAAATGATGAAAGAAAAAAAGAGAAAGGAAAAAATCCCAGCTAAACTGATCAAAACATATGAAAATATAGGCAATGTTCCCCACCTGTGTGTGTGTGTGTGTGTGTATGTGTGTGTGTGTGTGTGTGTGTGTGTGTGTGTGTTTAGGGAATGTCTTTTCATATTTCTTCTCTGGGACTATGCTTATCCTTTGTAATTTGGCCACATTCCCTTTGATTGTTTTATACTTGATTTTTCCATTTTGTTTCCCTTTCTGTTGTTGTAGTCATTATGCATATTGTCCTCTTGGCTTTACTGATTTCACTACTTATTATTTCTTTTACGTTTTTCTTGCTTTGCTGTAGTCATCATATTCATTATTTCTTATTGCTTAGTAATATTCATGTACCACAAATTGTTTAGCCATTCCCTTCTCAGCGAGCACCTACTTTCTTTTTTAGCTCTTTACTACCACAAAAAAAAAGTGCCATTATAAATATTTTGGTGTATATAGGGACTTTCTATTTAATGATGAGGTGAGCTTTCTTTGGGCAAATGCTTAGTAGTATACTATCTGGTCAAAGTTATAGACATTCTAGTCACTTTATTTGCAATTTGTGCTAAGACTTAGAGGAAGTCAGAGATTCTAAGGGTACCAGTTTGGAAGGGATTTCCACGCCTGGAGAACAAATACCTGAAAGGCATGGAAATGGGAGATGAACTTCTATGTGCCAGAAACCACAAGTAGGCCATAGTATGATTAGATTATACAGTGCCCAGAGCTAAACAGAAATCAAGAAGATTGGAGAGGTAGGAAGAGATAAAGCTGTAAAGAGCTTTAAATACCAAACAAAAGACTTTATATTTCCTCCAGAGAACCACTGGAGTTTATTGAGCAGTGGTGACATGGACAGATCTACAGTTTTGGAAAACCATGTTGGCATCTGAATGGAATATGGATTAATGTGCAAAATACACAAAAGGGGTTGGCTTCCATCTTGTACATTATTCTCCAAATAAGGAAAAGACAGAATAGAGAAAATAAACACATAAAAGTACTGACATGCCACATTTCTCTGTAATTTTGTTAGATGGCACAGTGGATAGAGCTCCCTGGTCTGAAGTCAAGAAGACTCATCATCATGAGTTCAAATCTGGCCTCAGACACTTCCTAGATGTGTGACCATGGACAAGCCACTTGACACTGTTTGCCTCAGTTTCCTCAGCTGTTGAATGAACTAGAGAAGGAAATTGCAAACCACTCTAGTGTGTTTTTGCCAAGAAAACCCAAAATGGGTTCATGAAGAGTCAGACACAACTGAAATGATCAAACACCACCAACAGATAGATCAGTATGCTCCCAAGACCCAAACAATGTCCTTGCCACTGTTAGACCCAAGAAGTGGAGGATTGGGTCAGAGAAGGAGCTCCTTGAGGGGATCTCCTCCTTCTGTCATCTTCCTACTGTCATCTCCTAGGTTCTTTCCTGCCTTCCAGTACCTCCACAGGATCTTGTGCTCAGTGGCAAAATTCACCATTTATTGAATCGCATTGAAAGGCTTAGAAAGAAAAGGAAGAGTAGTTAGAAGAGGAAAGCTAAGTAGAGGAACAGAGAGAGAAAGAAGAGAAATCCACACAGCAGAAAACTGGAATTTTGCAACAGCTGCCTCAAGCTCTGTTCACTGTCATCCATTGGTGACCTAGTCTTAACATAAACCAGTCATGAGTTTTCAAATGTGATTTCACCTCTGCCTTTTCTGGATTGATTACAGATTATGTTCAGACATCCTAGGTTTCCCTTACTTATGTTTCATTGATTTCTCATTTTCTACTTTTTTTTAAATGGAGGGATTTTTTTTTTAGGTTTACAAATGTTGAGTGAGATCAGAGACTCCATCCCATCCCCCCAGTTAAAAGGCTTGTTTGCCAGACACATTTTCTGCAGGTCTCACATTGCTAGTTAAATGGTCTAAGAGGTAATTGATTTCAGGCCTTTTATGAAAAGACTTCAGCTCAGAGCTATGGTGAAGCATTCAATCTTGTTCTGCCTTCTAGTAATTCATTACAATGCTGTCATAGGTGGAGCTACCACCCTGGGGCCTCTGCAGCTGAAGGGCCCCTGAGAGTGTAAATGTAGTACTTTGGGGGGATGGGGTGGGCAGGAGTGGGCTTGGAAAGAGAAGTTCTCTATTCTAAGATTGTAGCTTAGAGAAAACATGGAATATTAACTTACATTGTCATAACTACTCTAGCCCTCTCCTCCTACAACATGTACACATGTACCCTCATACACACAAATACATAGCACACACATTCCTGCTGCTCCTATGTCCTAATTTGGTAGCTTGAACAAAGATTAATTAAATAACATTTCTTTGGTATTGAATTAAAAAGTAGAAAAGTCCAAACTGGTAAGGTTTATCAAATAACATTATTTAATGAGTAGGAAATACCCTGTACTTACCATTTCTCTTTTTCCTTTACTTAGAATTTTGTTTGGATTTTATCTATCTATCTAATCTATCTATCTATCTATCTATCTATCTATCTATCTATCTATCTATCT
>NW_027187372.1:23971023-24018689 GCF_028583685.1 Petaurus breviceps papuanus
ATCTATCTATCTATCTATCTATCTATCTATCTATCTATCTATCTATCGTGGCTATCATTTTACTAGGTAATGAATTCCCAGTGCGACAAGTCTTTGGAAAGAAATGGGTCCACGTCTCTTCTACAACTGATGATGTTGTTCAGTCATTTCAGCTGTGTCTGACTCTTTGTGACCACATTTGGGGTCTTCTTGGCAAAGATACTGGAGTTCTCTGCCATCTTTTTCTCCAGTTCATTTTACAGATGAAGAAACTGAGACAAAGAGGGTTAAGTGACTTGTCCAGGATCACATAGCTAGTAAGTGTCTGGGGCTAAATTTGAATGTAGGAAGATGAATCTTCCTGACTCCAGGCCTGACAATCTATCCACTGTACTACCTAACTGTAACACTGACTTTATTTTGAATTTTTATATTACCATTAAATATTTTAGTATGGGACATCTAGGTGACAGTGCATAGAGTGTCAGGCTGGGGTCAAGAAGCTTCAGCTTCCTACATTCAAACCTGCCCTCAGAAACTTACTGGTGACTGGGGCAAGTCCCTTAATCCTGTTTGCCTCAGTTTCCTCATCTGTAAAATGAGCTGGAGGAGGTGATGGCAAATATCTACACAAATATCTTTGCCAAGAAAACCCCAAATGAGCTCTCAGAGTCAGACTGGACTGAAACTACTTAGCAAGAAATTCCTTTTGAATAAGCAAGGACAGTCAATTCATTCATACAATGGGTTTATCAATTTAAATCTGCCCTGAGGATGTTATACTTAAAGGTGGTGAGAAGAAGAAAGTGGGAACTGGAATCTGAATGCTTTTTAAACTGATATACTATAATGGATTGGAAACTATAGCCATCTGTAAGGAGTGACACAGTGAAAATTATAATGATTGTGAACTCTGCTAGGGAAGGCTTGCTGAGCTACACTCTTTTCCTAATAAAATAGCTCAAGTGAAAATTATAAACATGTCATGTGTTGCCTGTAGTTAATACCCCTGTGAAACCCAAGCATTACCATGGCATTCCAGCTTCTTTTATTTGGAAAAGAAAGTTATCACTCATTTTTTCTGTTTCCCTATGCATGTCTTACAGAAGTATAGGTTATCTTTGTGAACGGGGATTCAATTCATAAACGTGTGCAGATGATAACTGCCACAATATGGAACATACCCTAATTTCTCAAAGTTTAGAACACACCTTTAAATGTTCCTTCATCTTACCAATGAATTTGTAAGCATGGGAGTTCAGGAGAGAAAAAGTTAAAAAGGAAGGGAGGAGAGGTGGAGAAACTAGGCCCAAACAGCTGGGGATCATTAGTCTTAATGAATAGCCAGAATAAAAGGCAGCAGGAAGAGCTAGTTGAGGTTTCTCTGGTCAAGTTTTGATAGCCATGGGGTTGAAAGAAAGTTGGCAGCAGCCTCAGTCAGGAAAATAATTTTTTTTTTTTGGAAGGGGTGTTATTTGTAATAGCATCAAGGTCCCCAAGTGGTTACTGTTTTTTTGGATTCTGCTTAATTCTCAACGAGTCAGCGTTAGCTCATTGAAATGATTGTTTCAAAAATGTTTTCGGCCATGTGCAAAACACAAATATTGTCTAACAAGATTAGCATTTCATGAGCAGTTTATAGATAAGGGTGTGAACTGGCCTTTTAAACATGGAAAGAAAAATGAAGGGGAACCAAGGATGAAGGGATTTTTGTCTTAGTGCTGACAGCAAGTTCTAATGTAGGGTTCATCATCTCATTTGTATTCTTGTTTCTGCTTTCTCCACCCCGTCCTCAACCTAGCTACAGGGGACTAAGCTTCTAGGATTCTAAAACCTTGTTAACATTTCTATATATTTTTTTTTTTTCAAAATGCTTGGTGTTATAGAAACCACAATACAGAAATAAGTATGGGAAATGTAGTTACACTATACCTCTAAGAAGCAGATCCCATCTGAGTATTCACATTAACCTAATTACTCAAGTAGAGTTTGAAACTGACAGAATTTTGTTTGTTTGTTTTTTTCTGAGGGTGGATTGGAAGAATTGAGCAAAGGTTCATGTTTCTGTTTGTGATCAGATTTTTATTTTTATAACTTCACCCAGTAAGAAGGATTTTTGTTTCTTTAGGTAGCTTGCTAGTGGAAATAGGCCTGGGATTAGTGTTCATAGACCTAGCTAGATCTCAGTTCTGTCTCAGTCACTTACTAGCCATGTAACCTTGGACAAGTCATAAAATCCAAGAGTTAGAAGGTCACAGTGCCTTTTCTGAGGCCTATCTTGAAAATCACTGATAATTGGTCCCCAGGATCAACCTTAAGACTTCTAATGCTGTAGAATTCACTCTCTCTACTGAGGCAATCCATTTCATTTTTGAATGACTCAATTTGCTGGGCCTAGAGAAGGAGTGGCAACTCTGGAGTCAGAAGAAGATCAGATCTACCTGTGTTGCTTAATGTGTGTGTGACCTTAGATAAGTCACTTAAATTCCTATGATTTCAGTTTCCTCAACTGAAAATGAGATTATTGGACAAGGATGACCAATTGAACAGAGGGGCCGCAGGGCCTTCGGGTTCTTTCAAGGTCTAGGGCTGACTAGGTCTTCCAAGATGAAGAACTCTCACCCTTCAAATATTTGAAAACAGCTATTAACTCAAGGGCCAAAGAAGTTAAGCTTGTTGGGTCTAAGTAAGATCAATGAAGATGAGCTTATTGGGTCTAAGTAAGATCGATGATGTAATTTCACATATACAACCTATATCAAGTTGTTTATTGTCTTAGAGAGGGATATGTGGGAGGGAGAGAGAAAATTTGGAACTTAGAATTTTTAAATGAATGTCAAAATTTGTCTTTACATGTAATTAAAATTATTATAAAAAAAAGAATTAAAAATGAGATCAATGATGATGGCTTGCAAATTAGAAATGGGGTAAAAGAACTCAAGGACATTTATGGTTATAGAAGATGTATCCAGTTACAGATGGAAAATTTGAGGGAAAATGGAATCTGCAAAATATTAAGAGAATAAGGTAGAAAATGCCAGAACAGATATGAATGAGCCTGAGTCAGGATGAAAAAAAAAATAAAGGAGATCCTCATACCAATGAGATCTTTAGGGGGTAAAGTTGATAGACCATTGGTCTTGAAGGCAGGAAGACATGAGTTTAAGTCTTGTCTCTAGTTTTATGACAAATCACTTTATGCCATCTGAGACTCGATTTATTATTCTGGTAAATGCTGGGGATGGACTCAATTCTGCTAATGTCCTATCTAACCCTAAATGTATCACCCATTGACCCATCAAAGTAATAAGGGCCTATATTAGGATGGTGGCATTGGGAATAGAAAGGATTAAGAATATCTTCTCTCTCTAAATTATAATTTATTTTCTTTCTTCTCAAAATAGAAAAGAAAAAAATGTTCTCCCTTGTTGCAGATATGATCTCTTTTTTTTTTCCTGCTTTTTGGAGGGCAATTGGGGTTAAGTGACTTGCCCAAGGTCCAAAAGCTAGTAAGTGTTAAGTGTCTGAGGCCAAATTTGAACTCAAGTCATCCTGACTCCAGGACTGGCACTCTGTTCACTGCGCCATCTAGCCACCCCTGTAAGGATAGATGGTTTACTTCTTTTTTTTTTTAATGATATCTCTTTTAAAAGTAATTTTTAAGTCACTTTTAGTTTCAAATGAAGCCAACTTGATCTAGGCTGCCTTTTTGAGTAGGCACAAAGATTTCAAATCCAACAGCTCCGGGTCCAAAATAAGTTACCTTATGGCTATTTCTAGATCATACTTGTGGTCAATTTTCCAGCCCCAGGGGAAGTATTCAAGTCTCAATTTTTTGGAGCTGATAGTTCTACTTGTAGACTATCCAAAGCCAATAGTTAATCCTTGGTGCTCCTGCTGCTGGTCTTGTGACACCTCTTAAATACCATCTCTTTCAGATGGTGGTCAACATAAGGAAATATGATGAAAATCAATGGGGCCCTAGTTTGCTTTCTAGGCAGCTCTGGCAAAAGGTGAGGGAGGAAGTTAAAACTATACACTATATTAAGGCTGAAGGATTGTCTTTGGAGCTCAACTACTCAGGCTGTTTCTGTCTCCCATTACTACAGATAATTGAGTGTTGGCTGCATTACTGTTTTAAGAAGTTTATTAAAAGCAATCACACTAGTCAGGGCATGCTGTGAAGTACTTCCCCTTAAGGTATTATTAGGACACTGTAGCCTGAATCAAGAGGAGAAAACACCCTTAATTGGTTGCAGAAATTCACTTTTAAAACTTCATCATCAAAATGATCTGGAGAGAAACAGAGGAACTTTGTTATAACAGTTCATTATTAGATACTTAGATGTTTCACATCTAATCAAGAGCCTCAAGAATCCCAAATGAAATAACAATTTATATGACAAATTTTAGGCCCATCCACTAAAATAAATATTATCCAAGAATGTTACTTAGTTGATTTTTAAATATGAACTAAGAAAACAAAATCAAATTTCATGCCTCTTATGAATCTCATCCAGTAATGACTAACATTCAGATGATAGATACAAACATTTTTTGAGTGGGCATTTGACTTTTCTTAAAACTTAGCTCTGCTCATTCTTCTAATGCCTCTCTTTCACTAGGCTGTCATTTTCTAGCCCAATAAAAATAATCCTTTTCACATATTCTATATTCAAACCAAATTGACCTAGGTGATGTTTTCTGTATACAACATTTTATCTCCTCTGTGTGTCTTTGAATAGGCTGCCCCCACTATACCTGGAATGCTATCCCTCCTTACCTACAACTCTTGAAAGTCATTGCTCTATTCAACATTCAACTAAGCTGTCACATCCTACCTGAGACCCTTCTTAATCCTACTAATTCTTAACACTTTCCCTGCCATCCCAAAATTACTTTGTAGACATGTATTTACTTATCTGTATATAGGTCCCCTTCAGTAGAATGTAAGAACCCTGAAGGCTAGGATTGTTTTTTCCATTGTATCATTCGGGCCTAGAACTCCTAAGGTACCCAGAATACCTGACATATAGTAGATGATTATTTAATGCTTATCAAATTGAATTGAGACTGAAAAAAAGTTTAATGTCATTTTAGCTAATAAGTAAAGTAGTTTAACACCGGCCAGTGCAGCACAGGCAAACATTTACAGCCAGATCACAATTATTCAAGAACTGATTCTATTTAGATTACCAAGACATGTTGTTTCTCTTTCCTGCTCTTTCTTGTAGACTCCTGCCATTGGAGCTTTCAGAGTTAGAAGGAACCTCTATCACCATCTAGTCCAAGCCTTGCCCTTCACCATATCTTATAAGTGGTCATGCATATTGTTGTTGAGGATCTCCATTGAATGGGAACCCATAACCAATTAGAGTTCTAGACCTTCAGAAATTGTTTTTTAATATCCTGTCCTCCCCAAATTTCCCTTTGTAAATTCTACCCATTCCTCTTAATCTGGCCTCCAGGGTAAAAAAAGTAGAATTCTACTTCTTCCTTTTACATGTCATCTCTTCAAATGCTAAAAGACTATTATCATCCATACCTCCCCCACTTCCAATTTTCTCTTACTAAACATTCCCTGTTTCAGATGATCCTCATATTTCATCTACTCAAAGCCCTACACTATTCTGTTTGATTTTCTCTAGATATTCTCCAACTTATTCAATTCAAATTAAACCACTGACTACTTTTTAATTTATTTTATTTTTATTTTTTTTCTTTTTGGAGGGCAATTGGGGTTAAGTGATTTGCCCAAGGTCACACTGCTAGTTTTTGTGTTAAGTGTCTGAGGCTGCTAGCTGCCCCCACTGACTACTTTTAAACAATGTAGATTGGTAAAGCAAGTTATCAAAGATATAAACTGAGGTGAAATTTTGGATTATTTCTATTCAATTATCTGTGTTGTTTTGGACATGACCTGACTCACATCAGTCCATAGAAGTTTAGGTTCAATACTAGAACAGGCCATGAGGCACATTTAGGTGTTTCAAGTTACCAAAGAGGAAAGCTACTTAAATTTAGCAGAAGAAAGATAGTTAATAAGGATAGGCATTGAGAATTTCTTGAATTGATTGAACTATGCCAAACTTCATTGCCTAAGTTATCCATTGTGATACACCAGTCAAACTTCAAGAGTTCCTGTTGATTGTTTTGTGCTTAGGCAATGAGGAAATGACAATTCTTTTGTCCCCTGTGCTAACTCAAGTCTCAAGAAGTGTCTCAATGTCCTTCAAAAGTTTTAAGAGGAAAAAAAACATAGTCTAAATTGTATGAAGAGGAGGATATAAGTCTTCCCACAAATGCCATCTATCCTTGTTTGTCACTATTCAGAAATTAGCTAAATTATTTTAACTAAGATAGTATTAAGTAAGTTAACAAAAATGACTTTAACCAAGTCAGGTCTCCTATGGGAAAAAGGAAATATTTTAAGACTATGAATTGCTTCAAAATATAGCAAAAGAATTCTATGGATGCATATAAGATGTGGCCTAACATTTAAGTTTTTTTGCTTATTTGTTTATTTGTTTGACTGGTCATGTGACTTCATCAGACCAGGAAGCTTCCTGGGAAGAACTTCCTCTATCCATTCAGAATGGCACCTTCTCTGTAATGTAAAGATCTAACATGTTGACTGAGGCATTTAGAGATAAAGTAAAATATCCCAAATCACAAAGCCCATGTTTCAAAGGTAAGCCTTGTACTCAAATCTTCGTGATCCTGAGGCTAGCTCTTATCCTATGTTAGAGTGCCTTAGGCTTTAAATAAAGATGCCACTGTAAAATTTATGCATGTTTCTCCCAAGTTGGCAATAACGGGAAATTTTATAATTAACTTTTATATTTAAATTACCTTAAGACTTATCTGAAGGCTGTTGTGGTAGGACGTACCTAAAATTCTCGCTGCTAGAATTGTTGAGGTGAGTAGATCACTTAAGTCTGAGCTGCAGTGGGTTCAGTCCTTCATGTGCCTGAATTAAGTTGAGCACCATTATAATGAGTCCCCACAACCGTGGAGCCCACCAAGCTCCTAATGAGCATGAGCTGACCCAGATTATTAATGGAGCAAGTTGAAGCTATGATGGCTCCATACTTCCTGCCTATGTGAGATAAGAAGACCCACACACATGAAAAAAAAAAAAAAAGGATGAAGAAAATTTTATCACAAGGCTATCTTTTTTAAGAAATCATGACATTGCACCAACTAAATAACTCATGTAGCACTTTAAGGCTGGAAAAAACACTTTCTGGACACTGGTTCTATGAGATAATCAGCCAGGTAACACAGGGATTGTTGTCTGTTTTGCAGATGAGGAAACATGACCTTTGAAAGGTAAGGCAATTTGTCTAAGGTTATAAAGCTAGTAGGATCTGAGGCAAAATTTGAACCTAGCCTACTACCCACTGCATCATACTTATTATGACTAATAGGTAGACAGTACATAGAATTCTGGGCCTGGAGTGAGGAAGATCCCAGTTCAAATCTGTCACCAGACACTCACTGTGTGACCCTGGACAAGTCATTTAATCTATTTTTTCCTCAGTTTCCTCAATTGTAAAATGGAAATAATAATAGCGACTATCCCCACAGGGTTGTTGTGAGAATAAAATGAGAATATATTTATAAAGCACAGAGCATAGTTCCTTGAATATAAGTACTTAGTAAATTAACTTGCCTTGTCTCAAACATTAGACTCCTCCTGATAATACCCAGGTAGTAGAGCCTTCTATCTCCCCAAATTAGATTATACCTATTTGTGTGTATATGCATTTACACATATTGTATATGCTTCTAGATGCATATTTGATACAAATTAGTCCCCTTTAAAAATGTAAGGTCCTGGAGGGCAGGGAATATTTCTGTTTTGTTCTAGATCCTCAGAACCTATGCCCAGCCCAGTGGTTGGCACACAGTAGGTGTTTCATACATATTGTTGAGTTATTTCAGTCATGTCTGACTCTTCTTGACCTCATTTGGGGTTTTCTTGGCAAAGATTCTGGAGTAGTTTGTCATTTCCTTCTCCAGCTCGTTTTTAGAGACAAGGAAACTGAAGCAAACAGGGCCAAGTGACTTACGTGAGGTCACACCACTAATAAATGTCTGATGTTAGATTTGATCTCAGGTCTTCTTGACTCTAGACCCACCACTTTATCCACTGGGCCCCCTACCTACCCCACTCAATAAGTGTGGATTGACTGATTGATGGATGGATCCTTGATCTGTTTGAGTATTTATCTTTTTATTTTTTGTCTCTCCAACCAGTCAGATTATAAGAGAATGCTCTTTCAGCCCTATACAGCATACATCATGGTTTTGTGCTGCTCTGGGCTCTCTTGGCTGACAAGCTCCACTTTGCTAATAGCAGTTATTGTTAGGCAGAGCTGGTTTCATGTGGAGATGATTGCAACCTTTGCCACGAAGCTCTCTATGGAGAGTCAAGAGTCACTATTCTAGACATGGCCTTTCTATGTAACATAATTGCTGATATTCATGTAGTACTTTAAAGTTAACCACATCCTTTATGGAAATATCTCGTTTATGCCTCACAGAAACCTTGGGAGGTAAATGATGATGAGGATGGCAGTGACGATGATGATGAATATAGCATTTCAAGATTTGCAAACCACTTTATAAACTTATTATATTCTCACAACAGCCCCAAAAGGTGGGTAATATTATTATGCCCCTTTTACAGTTGAAGAACAGCTTAACAGAGGGTAATTGACCTGCCCAGGGTCACATAGCTAGTAGGTCTCTGAGATTGGATTTGAACTCAGATCTTCTTAATTCTAGGTCTAGTACTTTATCTGCCAATTACATAAACAAAGGCTGTATGTATCATGGCCATTTTGTAGGTGAAGACTTAAGAGCAAAGGGGTTAAATGACTTGCCTTTTAATGACATCATTTAGTGTTAGAGATGGGATTTGAATGGAAGTCTTAAATCTGGATCTCTTTCAATATATTGTGATACACAAGCACACACACACACATACACATATTCATCCAAATTCAAATCCCTCTTTTGGCACATACGGTCTGTGTGATGCTGGACAAGTAACAACCTCTCACTAATGCAGCCAACTCTCTAGGAATAAATTGAAGAACAGTTGCTGATTTGTGAGAGTTTCCTCACTAGGATTTTCCCAAACCAGTGAAATCAGATCCGGACGCCATACATGCACACAAATATACATGTATTCATAAGCATTCAAACATATCCTGCTACTCCCGAAGTCCGAGGCCAGAAAATACCAGGAGGAACTGTGATGTGAGTAAATGCATTTTCATTGACAATATTTTATTGAGCACTCGATAAGACAGTGTGCTATAATTGAAAGAATGGTGAATTTATAGTCAAAGGATCTGGATTAAAATTCTGGTTTGGACTCTTTCAACTTCTGTGATTAACTTAAATCTTCTGGGTCTCATTTTCTCCATTGCAAAATGAGGAGATTGCAGTAGATCAGAAGTATTAAACATGTATCCCAAAACACTCCTGAGTGTCTCTGAACTAGAAGAAAACATAATTGGGAAATATGAAACAAAATAAAAAAGTGCCATAGATAGAAAATGTTAACATGTGGTTTTCTAAGTTAATAATAGGGAACATTATGAAAATTTAGCGGACCCTGCTATTTCACCACTGGAGAAAATGTCCTTGAGGATTCCTTCTCTCTCTAAACTGTGATTCTATTATTTCATCACATTAATACCTATTATATATAATGCTATCTAGTTATAGATATAATGCTATCTAGTTATTTTTTCTTTACTTTTCAAAATAGTAAGCTCTGGACCAAATCTTCTTTATCTTTCATACTCTAAAGCTCCTAGTACGATAATAAACACAGAGGTGAGAAAGGGACTCGATAAATGTGCTGATCCTTAGTGAAAATCTTGGAATCTATTCAAACGCTAGCCTATACTTGACTCATTTCCTCAAACTCTTGGTCATGTAACCTGATACTGTACAAATATTGAAAAGTTTTTGAAATGTGTTATGGCAAATAAAGCTATCCTTTTTCCAGCCCATACTTTGATGAGAATGTTGCTTTACAGTCTATTTCAAACTAGGATAGCAAAGCAATCCAGTGATCTCTTAATCCAGCATTACAATTATAGCATTTCATACAGTATTAACACTCTATCATTAGGAAACCCGCTAGCAATAATGACTAATAAGGAAGGCATTTCCTGGCAGCTAATGACTGGCTTGGGGAGCCAGATTTTGAAGCAAAGCCAAGAGCCTTCCACCCAGCTGGTCATTAACTCTCAGGCTATGCCTGACCTCAGGGGTAACTGTTGTATATATTTATAAGCTGTTAGAATGGTAACAAAAATGAAAAATGGATTTTTTTAGATGTTGTAAAGTTGAAAGTACCTGTTGCTACTTTCTGATCCCTTCTTAGCTGTTCCAACTTCAGGGGCCAGAGTCTCGCTCCTTTCTTTGTTCCAGAGGTGGTGAGTAGAGAACTTTGAATAACCTTATAGAAGCTGGTCTGTGGAAGACATAACAGAGGTGTTCACATCTGGATTCAGGGTCTAGCTTTAGCTAAGCGACTTTCATTTTGTTTGTAATTAAACAAGATAAGGGACCATAGATGCTAACTAGAATTCTATGTAGCTTACACCACCCCAAAATGCATTTGAATTTAAGATAATTTTTCCAAAGAAGAGAAATTTTCAGAAGAATATATTCTCTCATTTGGGGGCTTAGATAGGAGAAGGCAGGTCTGGGTCTATGATTTTATTAGTATAAGGAACAACAAGTGTGGAAACCCCCTTCACCAATGCAAATAAATAACTTCTGTTATTTAGTACCAGGGATCTAGGGCGGCAAAGTGGGTCAGTGGATAGAGTACCTAGCCTGAAGTCAGAAAACCTAATCTTTCTGAGTTCAAATCTTTCCTCAGATATTTATTAACTATTTGACTTTTAGCAAGTCATTTAACCCTTTTGCTTCAGTTCCTCTTCTATAAAATGAGTTGTAGAAGGAAATGGCAGACCACTTAGGTATCTCTGCCAAGAAAACCCCAAATAGGGTTGTGAAGGGTTAGACATGATTAAATGATTGAACAGCGAAAACCATGGATTTGAAGCAAGAATGGACCTGAAAAGTCACTAAGTATAGAGTTGTCAAACTCACAGCTTCATGTGTCCCTCAAAACTTCTTAGTGTGTCTGGAACAAAACAAATAAAAATACAATTCAACATTGATAATGATAATTGGTGGTTTTCTAAGTCATTATGTAGCCAGCAGGAATATATTCCTATTTGAGTTTGATACCACTGATCAAGTACATAAGGAAATTCAGAGCCAGAGAGGTGAAGCAATTTCCCAAGGTTATACAATATGAACTATGATTTGAACCCAGTACCTCTGACTTCCAATCTAGCCCTCTTTCTGCTATGTATCATTACCTCTAAGAGAAAGCTATCATCCAAAGTCGTGAAATGACTGTCCAACATCGCATAAGTGTCAAAGTATGATTTTGACCAAGGTCCTCTGACTCAAACCAGCACTGAACAATGGTTACAGTGTTGCCTTAGCATTGAGAGTTTAAGTTACCTGTTCATGGCCACACAGCTAGAATATGTCAGAAGCAGGACTCCAACCCAATCTTTCCTGACTTCTACACCTACCATTATCCATTACAAGAAGGTTCCTCATGTACTCTTTTAAATCACGTAGGACAACTGCCAATAAATGGAGAAAAATAAACCTGACTTTACTTACCTTAAAAGGATTAGTGGTATTATTTTTGATCCATTAGTTTCGTTTAGTCCCCCAATTCATGTTTTTATTCCAACATGATATTATCCCTTGGTAATTCCCTTAGATGATATGCATATGGTGGGACTTTTAAGCAATATGAGCAATATCCCTTAGCCCAAAATATCTCCTATACCATTTAAGGACATACAAAAGATAGAAGAGGGGTAGGAAGGAATTAAATTCAAGCTTCACCTACACTGAATTGAATATATCCTGATGATGCAAGCATAACACTTCACAGTATTATAAAAACAAAGGGATAATTATAAAAAATTTATCCATGCCAGGTGCTAAGGAAGTAAATTGCTTTGATCTTTAATTTTTTTTTTTTGCTTTGGTCACTCTTGAAGGAAAATATTATCTCTATTTTGCCACAGGGTCATGGATCAAATTTCTGTTTCACATCTCTCAACACTTACCTATCTTAGTTCTAAGAAAGTTTTCATCCAAGTTGCTACCAAGATGAGGCAAGAATGGAAGAGATCAGTGGAGTGCTGTGTCTGGTCCTCATTTAAATGAATACCTACTGGCTTAACAGCAGTTTTGAATCAACTTAGAACAAAGTCAAAAGTCAAACAATCAATAAGCATTTATTGAGCACTTACTGTGTTTCAGGCACTGTGCTAAGCACTAAAGATACAAAGAATGGCAAAAGATAATCTGTCCTCTCAAGAAGCTTATATTCTAATGGAGAGTCAAAACAAGATACATATGGGGTAAATTGGAAATAATAAAAAGAGAGAATATACTATCAATAAATTATTAAACATGTATAAAGTGCTTATGATGTGATAGGAAACATTCTAAGTACTAGGGATATAAGACAAGACAAAAGACAGTCCCTGTTCTCATGGAGCTTAATATCTGATGAAAGGAAACAACGTGCAAACAAATCTGCACAAAGCAAGTTATATATGAGATAACTAGGAAATAACCGAATGAAAACACTAGAATTAATAAGCATTAGAGAATTAAAAGATGGGATTTTAGTCAGAATTTAAAGGAAGTCAGGGAGATCAGTAGGTGAGAGAAGGAGGGAGAGCATTCCAGGCATGGGAGATAGCCAGAGAAATTGCTGGAGCTGAGAGATGAAGTGTTCTGTTCCATGAAACAGCCACTGCCCCTGGATCAAAGATCATGTGTTAAGTACTAAAGTGTAGGAAGACAAGAAAGGTAGGAGGGGGTTAGTTTATGAAGATCTTTACATGCCAAATAGAGCACTTTGTATTTGATCCTTCAGGCAAGAGGTGGTCACTAGAGTTTATGAAGCAGAAGTGTTACATGATCAGATCTGCACTTTAAGAAAATCACTGTAGTGCCAGAAAGGAGGATGGCTTGGAGTAGGGAGAGAGTTGACGTAGGCAGAGTCACTATTACAATAGCCCCAGGCATGAAGTGATGAGGTCCTGTACTAGAGGGGTGGTAGTGTCAGAGGAGAGAAGGGGGGCATATTCAAGAGATGTTTCACAAGTGTGCTAGCATTAAAGAAGAGCCAGAAAAGCCTTTGCAAGTAGGGATTTAGCTGGTGCTGGAAGAAAGTCATGGAAGCCAAGAGGCTAATATGAAGAAGAAGATTATTCCAAGTGTGGAATCATCTAAAGATGATGTCCAAATTTGGGAGATAGAATATCTTTTTAAAAATATATAATTTATATTTAACATTCTTTTTAAATTTTGAGTTATGGATTCCTTTCCGCCCTCCTAACCCTTCCCCACCTATTGAGAAAGCAAGCAATATCATAGTGATTATACATGTGAAATCTTGGAAAATATATTTCCATGTTGTTAATTTTTTTCTCAATTACATATAAAGACCATTCTAGCATTCATTTAAAAAAATTTTGAGTCCATTTTTGCAAAAGTAAAACCAAGAAAAATAAAATTAAAAAAATATGCTTCAATCTGCACTCAGCCTTCATCAGTTCTCTCTCTGAAGGTAGATGACATTTTTCATCATGAGTCCTTCAGAATTCTCTGGGATCATTGTATTTATCAGAGTAACTAAACTTTTCAGAGTTGATTATTGTCATAATATTGCTGTTACTATGTACAATGTTCTGGTTCTGATCACTTCACTATTCATCAGTTCATAAAAATCTTCCCAGATTTTTCTGAAACCATCTTACTTGTAATTTCTTATAGCACAATAGTATTCCATTGTAATCATACAACTTGTTCAGCCATTCCCCGAATGATCAGAATCCCCTTAATTTCCAATTCTTTGTCACCACAAAAAAAAGTACTATAAATATTATTGTACTTTTTAGGTCCATTTTCTTTTTTAAAAATCTATATAGTAGAGGTAGGTAGGTGGCACAGTGAATAGAGCAACAGTCAGTTTTCAGTGGGGTGGCTAGGTGGCACAGTGAATAGAGCATGGGCCCTGGAATCAGGAGAACCTGAGTTGAAATCCAGCCTCAGATACTTGACACTTAAAACTGTGTGACCTTGGGCAAGTCACTTAACCCCAATTGTCTTGCCTTCTTTCCTCCAAAAAAAAATCTATTTGGGATACAGACCTTGTAGTGGTATTGCTGCGTCAAAGGGTATGTATAGTTTTATAGCCCTTTGGACATAGTTCAAAACTTTTCTCCAGAATGGTTGCACCAGTTCACAACTCCACAAACAGTTCATTAGTATCCCTGCTTTCCACATCCTTTCCAGCATTTATCATTCCCCTTTTCTATCATTTTAGACAATCTCAGAGCTGTTTTAATTTGCATTTCTCTAATCTATAGTTACTTGGAGCATTTTTTGATATGACTATAAGTAGTTTTTATTTCTTCTTCTGAAAACTGTCTTTTTTTTTTGGTTTTGCAGAAGGAAGGTAGGGCAATTGGGGTTAAGTGACTTGCCTACAGTCATATGGCTAGTAAGTGTTAAGTGTCTGATGCTATATTTGAACTCAGGTCCTCCTGACTCCAGGGCCCATGCTCTATTCACTGTGCCACCTAGCCACCCCACTGAAAACTGCCTTTTCATATCTTTTGACAAGATGAAGTATCTTGTTCAGTGAACAGCAACAGGTTGGTGTCACTGGCTTTCACAATACATAAAGGGTTGTAAAGTATAAGAAGACTGGAAATACAGGAAAACGGCAGGTTGTGAAAGGCTTTGGATGCCAAATAGATGTTATGTTTAATCTTATGGACAAACCACTGGAGTTGATTGAATAGAGGGAAGGTGACATGCTCAGACTTGAACTTTAGGGAAATCAGTTTGGCACCTAAGTGAAAAAGATGTACTTGAATGGAGAGAGACTTAAGGCAGATGAGGAAATTTAGGCCACGAGAGTTTAAGCGATTTGATCAATGTCATGCATTCAGTTAGTGACAGAGCTGGAAATAGAATCCAGTTATTATAAATCTCTGTCTCTGTCTCTCTGTATCTCTGTGTGTACATGTGTGTGTGTTGAGAACAATACACATTTAGAAGCAGAAGACTTGAGGTCAAATTCTTACTTTGTGCACTTACTATATGTATAATCTTGAGCAGGTCACAGCCTCTTTGGACCTCTATTTTATCATCTCTAAAATGGAGGACATTATCTAGTACATTTTAAAGTGCCTATATACTTCCTATGTGAAAAAAATAACTCATTCAAATGTAATCTCCAAATATAGAATCATAGGATTTAGAAGTAGATTTTTTTTAAATAGATGAGATAGCTGAGGCTTAGAGGGGTATTTTCTTTACGTTCTTTTTTGTTAAAAAGTATGACCTTTTATATTCATTCAGGTTATGTATTTACTTTGAGCTGATTGCAATGTCAGGTATCAGAGATTGGTCTAAACCTTATTTCTGCCAAGCTGCTTTCCAGTTTCCCTGGTACTTCTTGGTGCATAGAGTTGTTTTCCAAGTAATTGACTATTAGTTTAGCCAATATAGGTTAAGCAAGATAGTTTCAGATCCTTTTGTAACTAATCTTTTTTCATTAATTTACTTTATTTTAATTAGTATAAGTGGTTTAGATGTTTCCTATTTTATTCTATAATTTGAGATGTAGAGTACTACTCCATTTCTGCCATATCCTGTAAAGAACACTGGAACAAGTGCCAGTAGACCCAAATTTTAGTCACATTTCTGCTACTATCAAACTGTTTGAGCTCCTTAATTTGGTATTCAGGGTCATCCACTATTACCTTTTAGCCTTATTTCTCCAAATTCCTCTGTCTGAACCTTCCAAATCTATATAAGATTGGTATAACCATTATTCCTTCCAAGTCACCACATATATTTCTGCCTCTATACTCTTGTTTCCAGTAATCCCCCTCTTCCTATACTGAATATCTCACTTCCATATTTTCCACTTTGCTCATCCTTCTAAGAGTGACTCAAATCCTATCCCCTCCATAAAAATTTTCCGTACCACTCCAGGTCAAGATGCTCTCTTCTTTCTTCTGAACCTTACTTAGGTCAAATTGTTACTCAGAATTTATTTAATCACCTTGTGGCATCTTTCATTGGCATCTTTTGTTATGAATGAAGATAAAACATGATGGAAGACTTTGGTTCAAATCATGATTAGGTCCTTTATTAACTGTATTAATAACTGTAACTTTATTAACCTGGTCAAGTCACAACATCACAGGGCCTCAGTTTTCTTATTTGTAAAATGAGGAGGTTGGACAATACAAACCTTAAGGTCCCTTACACTTCTAAATTTGATACCATGAAAAACTCACTTTGCTACATCCCCTTTAAATCTCACAACTCTTTTCTTAAGATATGCCTCTTGAGGGAAGACTGTCATTTTTTTTTTTCATTTTTGCCTCTCCAGTGCATTTGCTTCTTAATTGTCATTTAAACTGAAGGCTCTTTAACTCCCCCTTGGGTCCTTTTCCCTCACCTGCCATTTTGTATTTCTTTATTTCTCTCTTTTTATCCTGCCTATTGCCCCAAACTCAGTGAACAGCAGAAGCAAAGGAAGGTGCATAAGTACCAGGCCAACAATGCTATGTCCTACTGTGTCAGCATCTGCTTCTTTTGTCTTTTTATTAGAATTTAAGTTTCTGAATAGTAGGAGCCTTGTCCTCTATGGCATTTAGCACGCTGGCATGTAATAAATGCTAGCTGATGGTATGATAATAAGTAAGGTCATCCTCATGATAATTGGGAAAAGCTAAAAGTTTCTCCTAAGCTGCTATTATTCTATGATTATGGGAGGATTTGTTTGCCAGGAGATATTAAGTGCTTCATTTTCTAGGTCAGCACTCTGTTGTGAAAATAGCTGGCAAGGCACACTCCTGGCTCGGCCCAGATAACACTGATGTCTTTAAATGTTTAAATGAGTTCAGCAAGCCTCTTCTTTCTTGTCGTCCTTCATATGTACTGTTGCCAAACCCTCTCCCAACTTCTGTGATTTCCCACATGGGAGCTAGTAGCAGTATGAATGGACGAGGATTCATTCTTTTCTATTCAATGGGGTTTCACGTTTCTTCGAACACAGACTATGAACCTCTGTGTGTGCTTTTTCATTGTTTAGTCTAGAGCTGGTCCTAATCCTTGCCGGTTGGCAGGCCCATTAGGAAAAAAAAAATCGTTGATCACATTGTGTCTTGGGCAGACTGTATGGAGAGGTGGAGGTGATGCCTGTCACTCTGTTGTTTTTAGTTCACTCCTTGATCACATTCTTTAATTATTTGAAGCTCTTTTCTGGTAGGTGGGGGTGGGGAGAACTCTGCTGTCTCTCAATTTGTAGGATCATGTCAGGCGTTTGCAGAGATGTATAAAAAGAGACTCGATTTTAAATGCTATGTAATGTAATAGCCATGGGATCATCAGTTCCTGGATTTAGCATGAGAAGGGAACTCAGAAGTCATTAAGTCCAACTCCCTCATTTTACAGATGAGGAAATGAGACCCACAGAGGTTAATTGATTAGCTGTGATGGGCCTAATCTAGTCATGGGCAATTGCCTGCTTGCACATCTCACAGGAGCAAAATACTCTAATTTATGAACTGGTGAACAAAAAAAGAAAAAAAAAACCTGAGTAAATGGGAACCTATTCACAGCATTTAAGTTTTTAAGGGTAGAGAGGGACTGATTCAGGAGAGTTAAGAGTTAAATCAGAAATTCAGACCAAGAACAAACTTCTGCACATTTGGTCTTTGTATAAGTAAGTGACCACCTGCATAGAGCTTCTCACAGTCTAATCAAGGTTGTCAGACACAAGGTCTCCAGCCCTATAAGAAACAGGCCAAAGTCAGTCCCGAGTTCAGTCGGATTCTATCCTCATTTATTTGTCTACCTTATTTGTCCCCTCAACTAATTATAATTTTCAGATATCCTAGAGCATAAAACTTGGATTTTTCTTTCCCACTATTTACTGCCCTGGGACTCCTAGAAGAAACATTCTTAACTTTCCTCTAAAATGGGATTTTTCCTATATAAAAGTCATCTTTGAAGCTACTATTATCCCTAAGTACCTCTACGTACTCTGACCCCATCAACCCACCAGGGGCGGGGACTCTGTGGCCTCAATACCACAGGTGGCCCCTCTAGGACCTCAAGTGCAGCCCTTTGACTGAATCCAAATTTCTTATTTTGTGAAATTTACATTTGTTCTGTAAAGTTCAGATTCAATCAAAGGGCTTACTTGAGGACCTAGAGGGCCATATATAGCTTTGAGGCTACAGGTTCCCCAACCCTGACCCAGACATTTGTTGCATCCTTCATTGCCAGCTCTCGTGAAACCTGAGTTGGATATATAGAATATCCTTCAGAAAATCTCACTTGGCTATATGGTTGATGTGTAGGTGCTTTTCTTTTCTTTTCCTAGAATGAACATTGATTCACCACAAAATCACTCATTGAGAGAGGTAATTACTGCCAAATTCAGGGAGGAAAATGAGCAGAACAACATGATTAACTCTCCTTTTCTTTAAAAAAAATTAACTCAAAGAAATAACATCAATTCACACCAGTACCTTTTGAGTGGGGCTAATCTTTTTTCTCCATACATGTAGTAAATTGGAGAGCCAGGATATAAACCCACATCCTTGGATTCCAGATCCAAAGTTCTTTCTACTGTACCATGATGTTTTCAAACCTTTGAAACCCATTTTTAAGCTCAAATTCATAGAATCAGTTGTTTTGGTAAACCTGGGAATATAATCTATTCTGCATGATGCATGTGTTTAAATACTCTTTTCTGTGGTGGGAGGTAGGGGGAGGGAATAGAGTGAATAAATCACCAGGGGCACTAAGAGGTTAAATGACTTGTCCATGGTCATATGTACTGATTTTTGGTGGAAGGCAGGGCTTGAATCCAGATTGCCTTCACACTACGGCTAGCATTCTAGCTACCATATAATGCTACTTCTGTTTTGTACTTTACATCTTTTAAATGACTAAAGGATGGCATATTGATTATAGAATGACCAGATAAATGAATCTGTTCAAGTCACTGATATTTTATCTACCTCAATTTACCCACTCAATTTAATTGAATTCCATGTTTATTAAGCCTATGTATTCACCCATTAATTCAGAAGTTGGGATCAATCATAAACTGCATCTGTGATTTTTGGTTACTAAAAGGTTCAACATAAGCTCTTCCCTTGCCAATGTTAAGACATGCATCAGAAGACTACAGTCTAAAAGAAGTCTTTCAAATGAAATGCTCAAGACTGGAAATCCCTTTAATTTTTTTGGTTCTTTTAATTCTTGTTTATTCAAGGATTTTTTATGATTATAATGTGCTACTATGTAATGTAGGTTTTATGTAAACTGGACCTTTTCTTTAATACCTCATTTTACTTCTTAGACATTTTCATGGCCTGCTTTGGGATATGTATTATACTTGAAAGCAAAAAAAAAAGTTACATTTCTTTTAAAACATCCTGTAATTCAGACTCATAAGTCAAACAAGCCTACCCCTTAAACTCTGTTATTTAAAATTACTAAGCCTTTACTATACAATTGCTTACCTTGGAGCTTTGAAGTTACTGTTTATAAAAGTATTTGGAGATCCTCATTCATCAGAGGCAAGCGTCAAGCTCTCTCCTCACACTTTAAAGCAACTGTTCATAAATGTGATCTCATCATTGTGGATATCCCAGCAAATTGTAGACTGAAATCTATCCATGCTTTCCTCTCCTGGTTACTTTAGTCCATTTTTTCTCACAAATCTTTCATAGGGGGATCCCCCCCAAATTCTTGAGACCTTCCTCAAGAAGGCTTCACACACACTATCCATTGATTAGCATTTGCCTTTGTCTACTTCCTTTTCAATTAATTCATCATACCAATGATCTTTCATTGTTTCTCTGTAATTTTTGATGACTTATCAGTTGCACCGTCTACTCTAGGAGTACCCCATTGCATTTGTGGCTGATGGCAAGATAAAGGATATGACCATCATTTTGTGTGACTGAGGTGACTTGGGGAAGTAGGTTAAAGGAAGTGAGTAGGTTGAGGAACTGGTCATAAGATGATGTTTCTCGTTGCTCTCGGATGCACAGCAAAGTCAGCTCTGCCAACTCTATTTCTGAACTCTCCAAAGAGAATCGATGAGCCATTATAATATTAATTTGTAGGCTTCCTTTTAGGCTTAATTTATTACAAGAGGGTTAAGAATGATACAATTCAGTTCTTCTAGTGTTATATACATGCATTGCTCATTGCACAAAGGGTTCACATGTAGAATACTGACTGTTGAACAACTTAATGACAACCTAAAAACTCTGGTACCACTTAGTATACTTTGTCCCCTTTTCTGCTGTGGGGTGACCATAACTAGAGAAGAAAAGAAGGTTATACTGGAAGTAAATTATTGTGTATGTTTCTTTATTTCATTGCTTGCAATGACCAAAAATAGTAAGTGCCAAGTTCTTAGCTATATCTCTCTATACCAACAGTTATGGGACTTAAGGGAGAATCACAAAATAGATCAGTAATGTGTAAAACTAAAACAGAAGCCCTTAATGACAATGAACTTTAACTCACAAGAGGGAAGTCACCAAAGGCCTAAAATTAGATCCCCAGAGGCAGAGGGATTAGGCAAGGGCAGATACAACGAGGGTAGAATGCAGTTTCAACTGTGATGGTATTTAGGCCATACAAAGAATACTTGGGAAGGGACAGGGAAGCAAAACTCTTCAACAGCTCTTCAGAGAGGCAATCCTTGACCTTGGCATATTACTTTGTCCAAGCTATTCATTCCTCCTGATAGATTGTGTGTACCAGTATGGAGATCAAGAGTGATGAAGAAGTGAGATCATATTAGTCTGGAACTGCCTCTCTGAATTTTACTAGTTTGAGCTTGTTCTCAGTCACTATCCCAAGGAAGGATGTTGCCAGCATGAGTGACACTGAGTAAGGATCACTTGAGCAAACTAATACCATTTTCCATGTTAGAAAAGTTGAAAAGCATGAACATTCAGAAATGTCTGATAGTATTTCCTGGATATATAAATCCATTAAAGCTTAAAGTAAAAGTCATTACATTTTGTTTTATTTGTTTCATTTTCTTCTTCATATGCCTAGTGCCTAACGCTTTTTGGCATATAACAGGCATATATGCTAAGTCTTGTAGTTTTGACATATACTTACATATATGTTATGTTGTATTATATATATGTGTATGTTAAATAGAGCCAATTGCAATATTCATTCATGTGTGTTTTTTCTTCATCTTTTAAGCCTTAGGCACAATGTTCCAGTACCATCTTTGTTGTTGTTATTCAGCTGTGTCTGTCTCTCCATGACCCAATTTGGAGTTTTCTTGGCACAGATACTGAAGTGGTTTGCCATTTCCTTCCCTAGTTCATTTTACAAATAAGGAAACTGAGGCAAACAGGGTTAAATGACTTGCATAGGGATTACACAGCTAGTAAGTGTCTGAGGCAAGGTTTGAACTCAGGAAGAGGAATCTCCCTAACTCTGGGCCCAGCCCCCTATCCCCTGTGCCACCTACCTGTGCAGTATTTTCCTGAATCATTAAGAATTGAGTCAGTAGTAGAGCAGGGGACCAGGTGTGAAACTGAGAAATTTGGGTGCATTGATCAACTGTGCAACCATGGGCAAGTGACTTTATCTTTCTATGCTTTATAGGATAATTAGGATTTAGCAAAGTTGGGGATTCAAGCCAGGTTCTCTTATTCTAAATCCGCTAACCTATGCTGCTTTTTAATGTTGAGTTGCTATTATTGTATATATAGTATATATGAATATCTTAAATATATAATATATACTATTATGGATTGTAATCAGACTAGAATTGAGTAGTACACAAGTGATCTATCTACAGTATATTTTGGAAATTGTAATGTTTTCAGTTATCCCAAATTGCTTGCTGCTACAAACTCTTTAATTCCAAAAGGTTCCCAGTGATGAATTAAAACTCCAAACAACTGGGGTGACTAGGTGGCACAGTGAATAGAGGACTGGTCCTGGAGTCAGGAGGACCTGAGTTTAAATCCAGCCTCAGACAATTAACATACACACACAAAACTAGCTGTGTGACCTTAGGCAAGTCACTTAACCCCAATTGCCCTACCTTCCCCCCTCCAAAAAGCAAAAAATTAAAAAACCCTCCAAATAATTTAAATGGGTGATATTTTCATGATGGACATCAGCAGGCTGAAAGAGTTTCTGAGGAGAACCTACACAGAAGTGACATTAAAGATTTTCAAAAGAACATGTTTGACCAGAACAAGGTAGTAGATGAATCATACTGTATTAATGGAATAACAGAAAGACAGCCTGAGTGATATTCTGTTATGACTAAGGTTCTAAAAGAACAAGAGAAATCTGTCCAGTATATTAGATCTGCTATGAAGGATCTATGGGAAAGGATGGATTAGAATTTCACAGAATGGGAAGGCATGAAGAAGTGATAGTCTGTGTCACCCACTGGAGGGAATACCAAGAAAGGACAAATCACGAATCCATCAAAATGCCAGTCTGAAAAATAGCAGCATTTATTATTTATAACAAGAGCTAAGGTCAATCAAGTTAAGTCAAACCAAATCAACTCAAGTCAACAAGGGTTTATTAAGTACCTGCTCTCTTTCAGGGCAGCTAGGAGGCTAAATGGATAGAGTGCTGGGCTTGGAGTTAGGAAGACAGCTTCCTGCGTTCAAATCTGGTGTCAGGTACTTACTAACTGTGTGACTCTGGGCAAGTCACTTAACCTTGTTTGCCTCAGTTCTTCATTGGTAAAATGAACTGGAGAAAAAAAACGGCAGACTATCCTAGTATCTTTGCCAGGAAAACCCCAAATGGGGTCATGGAGAGTCAGACGTGATTGAAAACAACTGAACAACAATGATAACAACAAATGCTTCAGAAATTGTGCTAAGCACTGAGCATACATTTGTTTAGAAAATTAAAGTTTGCCATGTGTTTCACATATGTTATTTCCTTTGATTATCTCCAATTTATACTGTACGTATCTTGTTTATATATAGCGTTTGGATGTTATCTACCCATTAGTCTGTGGACTCCTTGAGAACAGGGACTTTCTTGGTATATCCCCAGTGCTTAGCACAGTGCCTGGCACAGAATATGTGTATAATAAAGGCTTACTGACTGTCTGACTGTTGACTGACTGATCTTCATAACAACCCTATCAGGTAAGTGCTATTATTACTTTAATGTTACAGGTAAAGAAACTGAGGCACAACGTCCACAGAGAGATTTTTTAAGTAACTTGTCCAGACACAATTAGTAAATATTCAAGGTAGAATTTGAACTCAAATCTTTCTGATTATCAATTTTGTAGATATAATGCCACGTGGCTGCACTTATAAATTTTAGGAGGAACAGATCAGTCATTTAATTGGTGTAGGGAACTCCCAAAAGGGAATTCCTTCTACCCATGCAGATCTGCAACTACTCAGCAATGTATAGTCTTCATTTCTTTGGGCACTAAAAGGTCAAGTGACTCGCCAGATATCACACAGACAATATATGTCTGCGGCAGTACTGGAACCCTGGTGTTGTGACTCAGAGGTCAGGTTTCTGTTCATTACACTGGTTTTCATTTATACTTTCCTCAATTATTTTAAGCAACTTCCAACAGTGACAACTTATTATTATATTTTATGTACCAAGAGCTACAATTTTCAAACTACTGGCTGGACATGTATTCCCAGAGAGGAACTATTAGTTCTCTTATCTATTATTCCTCCCCGGCAGAGGTTTGGTGATAGAGGTGAAGAAGCAAGTCTCTTTCATCCCTGACACTTCCATAAAAAAGGAACAATATTTTTAAGGATTTCAAGTTCTGTTTAGATTTCCTAATAGTCTATGGATTATATCTGTAAAGAAATCTTGGTTTTGGTGGGGATATTTTTGTTGTATACATCTTACATCTGCTGTTGCCAGCTATTTTTACTTTCTCTTGGCTGTATTATAAATGTTTTCTAATTTTTAGGAGTGAGCATAAAACATCAATGCCTGATCCACCTTCTGTTTTAAAGTTTTCTAGAAAGGTACAGTGAGGACTGTTTTTTTTCCTTTAAAGGACCTTTTACACTATTGGCCAAAATACCAACCAACCTCTCACTACTGGTGGTCTAGAGGTAATCAGAGAAATAAGTTAGCATACTTTCTGCTTTGTCTGCCCTGAGTTGTGACTTGCTCCAGGCTAGTGGGTGAGTGGCTAGTTGCATGTCTTCTTTATAAATACCATATTTCCTTTCCCCCTGAGATATTTTGTCAGGGTTTGTGCCAGAAGCCTGGGATAGTGCTTAACTTTCTATGGTTGAATGCTTCCAAAGTGTGGCCACTATCCAGCTCTCCCAAAACACTAGGTGAAATACCAGACTGCCAGATATTCACAGCTGGATATGGTTCACTTGTCCCATGTCTGCCAAGCTTGCCACATGTCAGTTTGGCTATTTAGGGTGGTTTGGGAGATGGTCCAGTAGAAAGAAAGGGAAAGCTCTGTTGGACCCACAGCCTGCAAAGTTTCCCTTCTCCCTGTGCTCTTAATCCCTCTCCTTTACAGATGTTTGTGGTTTGTTTATCTTTTTCACTTATGGCAGTGGTTCTGAAAACTGATGGGAAAATAATTGGTCCAACCTAGGTAGAACTTTTCCAGTTGTAAGTTTGCTGAATGATAATTTGCAGGTGCCCAAATATTAGCTATTTGAATAGCTATGTCACCACAGAATAAAAATTAAAATCCCCATCTATCGGTGAACTTAGTCAAATTTTTCTATTCAAACAAAGTAGCTAATTTGAGATCAGTTCCATTTCTTCCACTGTCTCTTCCATTCATTCAAATCACAGCAGTGTAAAGTGTATCTGAGCAATATAAATTGAGCATTTGATGTGCCACTTATGGAGACCCAACTGTCTTCAGAGTTCTCAGTTTCAGTATAGCGTACCATGACTCATAGTTCTAACACATCACCAAAAGATTATTGCTTTTAAGAAATATGGACCTTTTAGGAAGAAGTGTGGGTCAATAAAAACATGAACAGGTTCCTGAAGATATTCCAACTCACTCCTCTCTTCTTCAACACACTGTCTTAGGTAGAAATAGCTGTAAACATGAGTATAGATGCCTTTCATAAACACATTCACTGATAGATGAGTTCTCAGAGTTGTCAATTTAATTGCATATTGTATTCTGATCAATAAGTATTGTTGATCTATTTATTTTTTTCCTTTCTGAAGAATGAAGCCAAATTGTTTTAGGTGATTATGAAGCTCATTTAAGAAGCTCTAGGGATGTACCAAGGATGGATGTAATTGGCATGATTTTGTCCACAAGTGGGAGTGCCAAGAGGACTCCATCATATAGGGAGTCCTTCATCAGGCAGCCTATGTTAGATCTCTCTCATGATGGCAATGAACACCTTTGGACGACTGAATTTGAGGATCACCCAAAGGGCAGTGGAGAAGGATGTAGTCGCTGTGAGCATTATCACTTAACATAGTGTTTGGCACATAAAAAGTGTTTAACAAATTCTTAAGGATTGACTCAATTAATCATATTAAAAATAAAATATTATATCAGAGAAGGTGTGCAAAATATGTCATTAAAGAAATGCCTGATCAAAAGAGAGAATGGGCCGGTCACATAGCAAGGGTAAGGGATAACACTGATAGCTCAAGTGCTCCATTGTTATCATTGCAATATCACAAGAACATGCAAGCAACTTCCTGTATGTTGGGTGGATTCCATGCCACAAACTGAAGGGGGGGCAATGAATAAGCATCATTTTGGACAGGCATCCATAGATCAGTTGTGATATGTGTCATTTAAGGGGACATTTACATTGATGATACCATAGATCAACTAAAACATGGGAGTTGTAAATGTTTGTAATGATGTCTAAGTGTTCTCATGTTCATATGTTAGACTGAGACTATACTCAATAATGGACCCTGAGAATATGTGTATCATGCCTCCGTGCCTAAAAAGACTCCAGAGGCCCATAATGGAGTCTGTTGCTGGTGTGACAGAAAGGAAATGCTGAGGGCATAGTTGTTTTTCTCTCATGTCACTACAGCGATGACCATCTGATAAGGGAAAAGATATTCCTTAATCCAAATAACACATCTTTATGTGACTTCTAGCAGCTTCATAGCTAGTGCAGCAATTTGTACTTGTTCATATATAAAAGTGACTAATTAATGTATCATACATTCAAGGGACAGAGCAAATTAACAACTTCTTTTAGACACAGAGGCACAAACACAAACGTTCTCGTCCCGTCAATGTTAATAAATAGATGTCCGTGGATCTAAAGACCAAATGAGTCAGTCAGTAGTCTACAATTAAGTGCCTACTATGTCAGACACTGTACTAAGTGCCAAGTGCATGGGATAAAAGAAAGGCAAAAAACAATCCCAGTTCTCAAGGAGCTCACAGTCTAATGGGGAGAAACCAAAAGGTTTGTGCCCAACCTCAGCAAAGTGTTAACTGGAACTCATTACTATGGACCTTTAAAATAATCAAACTAGAATAATCAAAAGAGAATTTCAATGTTAAAAGGGATCTCATGGGCCACCCATTTTGAGTTATGTCCTATACAATATACCCAAGTAGTAATCATAGAATTGTTGCGTCTGCTTAAAGACCTCAATTACAGAGCAAGTTGATATCTTCTCAGGTAGCCCATTGTACTTCAGAATGACTCTAAGTCAGAGGTGGGGAACCTGTGCCCTCAAAGACACATGGGGCTCTCTAAGTCCTCGTGAACAAAGGATTTGTTCTTTGAAGTTGGGATTCAGTCAAACTGTCACACTTGAGGAACTAGAGGGCCACTTGAGGCCTTGAGGCTGCAGGTTCCCCACCCCTCCTCTAAATTCTCAGGCAGCACCAAATTCATCTCTACCCATTGTTCCAATTGGCAAAGCTAAATCTGAATCAGAACCGAAGGCCTTGTCCTCTTCAGTGTTACTTCAGGATACTGAGGCTTATTCATATTTCTTTATCATATGTTTGTGTAAAGCAGTCGGTGAAACTTTTGTGGGCTGATAGATTTTTCTGAGCCTCTCTTCACAACCTTCCCCTACTACAATTCCAGGCAGAGTACTAGGTATACCATATTAGGATGGATTCCAATAATAATCTGTGCATGCCCAAAGGTGAAACTGGCACAAGTCTATCAAAACCATTTGATCCTAAGGGTTTTCGTTAGCCACAACGACAAAATCAAACATAAAGTAATGCTGTTGTACAACACTGGGGTCAGGGAACAAAGAGAGAGTTTCATCGCACATAGTCACTGTCCTTTAGGGAGGAGTGTGCTGGTAAATGTTTGACAGATGGTTTTCTGGAAGACAAAAAAAATGTACACGTGATACACTTTTAAATTTAATCTGCAGCATTAACATTTTCTCCATCACTTTTTAAAGTCTAAACAATCAACAAAACAATAGGTCAAAACCTGATTTGTAGACAGTTTCTGAGGTGTGAATGCTCACACTGAAATTCTAACAATTAGCTCACATGTGCAGGCCTAAATGAACTGCTTCCAACACCCCTGTCTCTACGTGGCCTTGTCTGACTCCGGCTCAACATGCACCCAGTAATCCCAATGTCCCTTTACTGTGCTGCAGTCCTGGCGTCCTCTTCCTTTGCTGCCTTTCAAATGAAGTAAAGAGCTGATGGTTTGATTAACCAGGATTTGAGTTTTCCTGGAGTCTTTTGGCTCCTTTTTGTAGTTATTCTCAGATATTTATCCCTATCTTCTTTCTCCATCAGAAAAATAGTAATTCAAATAGCAGTGGTTACATGTAGTGTGCATAAGATATATATATATATATATATATATATATATATATATATATATATAATTCAGGGCCCCATTCATGACTTTCAGAGAAGGGAAAAAAAAAACAACAAAGAAATAAATATGTTGATGCGAAGAGCTCAGGACTGGAAGTCAGAGGAACCCAACCCTGCTGCTGGCTATACCACTAATTTGCTATGGGATTTTGGGTTTGTCAATTCATATGTCTGAACCTCTCATTCCATGTCTATAAAATTAATGGTTGGGTTAGGTGACTTTAAAGGCTCTACAGTTCTCTGATTAACTTTGAAATAAAAGTATATAAAGGGAATAGAGGCTGAGAATCTCACCAGTTTAGGAAAATGTTACCTCGTTCAGAGAGGGAAATGAATGACCAAGGGAACTGTTCGATCTGCTTCCCAAACATCAAACCAAATGGGGTAATAAACTTTTATCACTGGAATGGATGCTTTTTGAATTTTGTGATTCACTGAAATATTTCATATTTCGTTTCAGACACCTGATATACTATTGTGTCTGTGGTTATTATATATCTTTATGATCCATAAGTTTTTTTTTTAATTCCTTATTTACTACCAACATGCTTTTCATAGGAATCATAGATTTAGAATTGGAAGGGACAATAGAGACGGTCTGGAACAGAGAATAAAGATGAAGCCCAGAGAGGTTAAGTCACTGGACCAAGGTCACACAGGAGGTGAATAGAAGAAGGCAGGATTTAAATCCAGGTTCTCTAATTCCCAATCTAGCATTCATTTCCACTACACCATTAAGAATAAATAGAAACTGAGGCAGATAGGTGGAGCAGTGGAGAGAGTACTGGTCCTGGAATCAGGAAGACCTAAGTTCAAATCTGATGTTGGACACTTACTAGCTATGTGATTCTGAATGAGTCACTTATCCCCCATTGCCTCAAAAAAATAATAGAAGAATTCTGAGAAATTGACTTACAAGATATTTAGCAATGGGGAGGTTAGGTGGCACAGTGAATAGAACACAGGCCCTGCAGTCAGGAGGACCTGAGTTCAAATCCAGCCTTAGACTCTTAACACACACACAAACTAGCTGTGTGACCTTGGGCAAATCACTTAACCCCAACTGCCCTCCAAAAAGCCCCCCCAAAAAAAGATATTTAGCAATGAGAATCCTCTAGGCCTTCTTGCTGACACATCCCTGAAATTTAGCTTTCTTCTTTCAATTCTATAAGTCTCCTTTTCTATTTCAGTAGAAAGGAAACACCCCAGCTCCTCCCCACCCCTTTCCTCTCTCCAACATTTCTTTACATAAAAAAAATCAAGAGATTCCCCTGTGACCTGAGATTCCTTCAAGATTGTTAAGAGATCTCCAATTTCCTGAAGGATGTAACAAACCCCTTCTACCTTCCCTCATAAATCTCACTAGTATCAAAATTTGGTTCTTTATTCTATCTGTGAGTGAATGAATGTTCTACCGACTTTCTACCAAATTGCAATAACAAGATGATTTGCTGCAATGCTACAAAGTTGTCCCAACAAGACCCCTTTGTGGGAGAGGAATCTGCCACTTTCAAACAAAATTTACCTGCTGTAAGCTGATAGGCTAGGCCACACAATTTCCAGCTTTCTTATTCTTAAAACAACCAAGAAGTAGGTATGACCATTACCTACCTCAGGACTCTTACTGAAACTGGCTCTGTATATAGCTGGAAGAGAGGAAGAGAGAACACACTGAGCAATGGTAGATTTAGGGCTTCCTCAGTTAAAAGCAATTAGGAACGATTGCATTAGAGAGCCAGGTAACTGATGTCAACAGCCAAGGAATTATTTTGGCTCCGCTGTCAAGGAAAACCAAAATCCTTAAAAGTTAAAATTAAAAAGAAAGAAATATTTTTAAAAAGGAATATTTATAAGCTCTAAGATTTTGTTTCTGGCAGGATCGACTTTTCTTTTACAATCACTGTAAAAGTCCTACAGAATTCCAAGTTGGCTCTGTAACAATATAGTCTCAGAATAAATATGCCATCTGGGAAAGCTTGATTCAATGTTTCCCACATTCTTTCTCATGTCATTTACCCTTGCTTTCCCTCCCTGCAAAATAGCCTACCATACTCAGGGAAACAGACAGCAGGAACAATGGTTTCAGATTCTAGGGCCAAAATGCAAAGGCCTCTCAGCCCTTGGAAGAAAAATAGTAACAGCAGCATGAAGCTTCTCTGGACTAGCTCTGCTAATCAGGAGAAGAGAAGTCGTGTCATGAGAAGTGGAAGCTGGTGGTGTGTGCAAAGAAATGGAGAGACTGATGCTGGTAAATGCCAGGAAAAATGCAACAGGATACCACTTTGTATTTTCTGTAGCTGGAAAGCCTTTATTCTGAGAAGTTCAAAGTCTTTGAGACACATTTCATTAGTCTTTGGTCTACACAGGTGGCAGATATAGTTATTTTTATTTTTTTATAGAGGAGGGGAAATAAGGAAACATGCAAGAACTCAAGCAACAAATTTAAGATCATATAAAGTCTCAGATAAAGAGTTTAGTGTACACAGCTTGATTCTAAACCTCATGCTTTATTAACAGGTATAGTGTGATATGACATATATACCATGCCTTTCCTAGAAGGAACACTTCTATCTAATATAATAGCCAGACTCTAAACAACTGAGTCAGTTTTTTAATGCCAAAGGTATGCCTCCTAGATCAATGTAAAAATGGTTGGAAACCATTCTGTTTCTTAGGGCTTAAGCATCACCAAGGTCTAATGAAACTTATACATGTATATATCCAAGACTATGATTAAATCAATTTAGGAAACTCCCAATATGGGCATTATCTCCAGTGATATAGATTAGCATTTCCTCTGCAATTTATAATCTTTGATGAGAATTTACATTACTTGTCTAATGTAAGATGGGTAGTATGTGTCAGAAATTGTATTTGAACTCAGGTCTTTCTGATTCCAAGTCTTTTGGTCTGTTATACCATAATATGTATTTATACACATACATGTATATGTACATATGTATACATGTGTATATTTATACATATTTATATCTGTGTATGTATATCAGTATACACATAAAACCGCGTGCATATATGTACATATATGCATATACATGTTTATCAATTATACATCTAAGTATAGGCAGTGAGTTATAATAAAAAGATGGTCATCCCAGGAGTCAAGAAGTTCTGGATTTTCAGGTTTGCATTCTACCTTTGATATTTAGTAGTTGGGACTTATCACATAAATTCTTTGTTTTAGGTAATATCGTGGGACTTATCTACTAAGTCACAGGCCAGTTATTTTCTGCATTGGTGGAGCGAATTTCCACACAGGGCATTCATTACATTAAAGAAATCTCAGATACTTTGTATATAAATGTAGGTATATGCACTAAAATGTTGTTCATCTTTTAAAAGTGATTAAAGATAATAGGAAGGAAAATATTTTCTCATCTTGCCCATTTGAAATCATCTTTTAAAGGCAAATCACATTTCTTTCTACATATAAGGACCAAGAAAAAATAGTGGACCTCCCTTTTCCTCTGTAGTTTAATAGTGCACTATCAAGTTCCAATGTTATAATTATGTAATGGCCTTTCACCATGATGTACTGAAAAGACATCTTTCTTTGGCTATGCTTTCAATGAAATATAAGGAAAATAAAAGATAATAGTAATCAAATGGAAAAATCAGTGACAAAAGGAAATTTTTTTTAATTTCTAAGAAGATATTAGAAAGTGGAAACTTTAAAAAAACAAAACAAAATAAAACAGAACAGAAAAAAGGACCTCTATTCCAGTGTGGCTGTCAAAACATCAACTAAATTAATTATAGAATAACAACTGCAAAAATCGTGCATGGCTAGGTAATATTGAAAACTGAATTAACTGTAAGCATCACTAGCATGGTTGTATAATTTACCTTCAAAGTAAGGTTTCAGGATGAGAGAAGAAACAAGCCCCCTTTGCATTTCATTATATAATACCATACTGACTTGTTATATTACCTCACATGTGAATATAATATCATTTGATCTGTTATGATGAGAAAGGTTGAAAAGAAACCCAATCACTTTTCTTTCCATAATCACTGCCTGTAAGCACAGGATGCAATAAATAACCAACTTAAATTGTGGAGGATTGTAGTGTATATTTTTAATGGTGCCTGTGAGAATCTAATTTTATTGTATTCTTTCAATAGTCACATGAAATTCAAAGAGGGGAATATTGTATAGCCAAACCCTTGTCTATATGATTGTTAGGTGGGTACTTTGTGTGTCTGATTTAATGGCAGTTCTATTGCTACAAAAACAAAGAGATTTTTCTTCTCATTTGTCTTATAAATATATAGCATCAGGGCTATTATATAAATAAATCCATTAGACTTGGTTTCAGAGGTTATCATTCCTTTACATCAGGATATAGACACATTTTTCATGTTTAGATACTACATTTTTCCTTTTTCTTTTGATATACTTAAATAAACACAGATTTCTAAGGATGCATGGCTTTAAAATTGGCCAGACTATTTAAATAGCTGTCAAATGAGATATTGACTTATTAATAACTACCATATGGTAAAAATTCCTTTCCAGTCATTTTCATGTCTTCCTAACTGTTCCTGCTAATTGTTCTGCTAAAATTGTTTTTGCTTAATCATTCTTATCCTGTGACTTGTTTTTATCCCGCCACTTAAGAATCCACAATTGCCTTTCAATTCATTTTCTCCTAGAAAATATTTCAGTCTTCAGACGTAAAATAATGGAACGCAATAATGCAGCTGTGAAATAAATGCAATACTTGATGGCCTTGTGAAAAGAGACTTACTTGAATCCAATTTCCTGGTCTGCTGGTAAATAATACCTATGTACTAAGCTTTATATTCCTTCAAAGCACATTCTTTTTCCAGCAAAATATAGCAATCAGTACCAGCAAACGTTATGAAACACTTTTCATGTCACTTCTATTCACTAAATGATCAGCCATAGTGGTGGTAGAGGTACTTTTAAAAACCATAATATAATTGGGATAATATTATTAAGTTATAATATTAAAAGATCTTCATTTCAAGACAGGTTCACCATTGGAAAAGGAATTTTTAAAGATAATAGCAAACAGAAACACTTAATTAACTTTAACCCCAACTCAAATGGAATGAAAATAGTACTCTTGATTTTTTCTTCTATATCTTCTTCAGTTAATATCTTCACAAATGCAGGTAATCAATAGCTTCTTTGGATCCTCAATAATCAATTTCCATTCTTTCCCCCATTATTTTAAGTCCTACCTTATTTCCAAAGGGTTGGAAATCAGGTAACTATTTTTGGGGGGTCATAAAATTTTATGGACACCATCTATTAAGGTGTGGAGGAGATAGAGTCTTCATAACTAAAGAAGTATCTCCATGTACAAAAACACGGGTCTGTGAACTTTTAACACCTCATGTGAGAAAGCTAAACTCTCCTTTAAGAGTATCACCATCTCTACCTACATCTTCTCTTGCTTCTCTTTCTTATGTTTCTGTTTTTGTTCCTTTATCCTAATTCCAATTATTGTACTTATAACCTCAGTACCCAGCACATAGTAGGAGCTTAATAAGTACTTGATGATTGATTGCTTCTATACTTGAGTCTTACACTTGCAACAAGGTATTTTTCCACCATTTGAAACCATTCCTAATGTTACTCTGATTCCAGAGTGCTTTGACTTCAATTCTCCAATACAGCATGAGAAACTTTAAACTAAACCAAAATGGATTTAGAGTTTCAGAACATGTCAAGTTACCTGTCACCCATTTTCTTTCCAAGTATAGTCTGTCTCTTTTCTGATTATTGTGGCTTTGTCACTCAATAAACAAAACTGATTTATTCATAGTTAACTTTTATAGAAAAAAATTGAATAATCAAATGCATATTATAATTTTAATTTTCCTGTGCCTTACCTAGAACCTTTATAGGAACTGGAACTCGATAAAAGCTAATTATAGCTAGTAAAAACATGTTATTTAAATGTAGCCAAATCTTAGTTTAGGAGAAATAAATTGTAATGAAGGAAACAACCACCAATTTGATATGGCTGTTCATCATCAGGCATATTTGTATAAATTATTTTTTGAAATATTTGGTAACAGATTAGCAAACATGATGATGTGAATTCCCTGTTCCATCTGAGAAGGAATTCTGGGAAAATATTTTAGTTCAAAAATTGTAATGTTCTAACTAATAATATAAAAAAAATCTTATTGTAACATTTGAAATGTTTAAAAATTCATATTCACATCTTCTAGACTGTGATTTGCAACCCCATATTGGGTTGTGATCCACAGTTTAAGAAGCCCTGAAAAGGTCACAAGTAGAAAAAGTTTAAGAAGTTCTGATTTAGAATGATCAAACAATAACAGTAATAACATTAACCGAGTTAGGTTATTCATGGTTTATTAATAACCTCAGTGTAGACTACAATTTAATAGAAAAATTATGTAAAACATTGTTAAATTTCTTTAGTGTTTCAGAAACCAGGTTGCAATTTTTTAGTTCTTTGGGATAAAAAAAAATTTAGTTCTTTGAACATCAACTAAATATAATACTGTAGTCACTAAAGGTATAGTACAGAATTGTTAGTTATTAAGTTAACTATTAAGTTAGTTATTAAAAGCTAAAACTTTTCTGACTTGATCATGCCCCTAACAAGTTGTTTTCTGAATAAATCCAGATATCTAATTATTAAATTAGCATTCATAACTGTTTTTTAAGCAATTGGGGTTAAGTAACTTGCTCAAGGTTACACGGCCAGTTATTTCTGGATGTGGTGGTAAGTATCTGAGCCCGGATTTGATCCCAGGTCATCCCGACTCTGGGGCCAGGGTTCTTACTCACTGAGCCACCTGGTTGCCCCAAGCATTCATAACTTTTAAAAAGCAACAAAATGATATTCAATCAAATTATCTGTGCTTCTGGTTATTGTGATCCAGGATAAATGGTTCGTTCCATTTTGGATTCATTTTCTTTTATTATTTCATAATATATCAGGAGGGTCCAGATATCCATGCCCCTGGAGAAAAGCAAAATGAAAGTGATAAACACATATTAACAATATATTATGAGCAAATAATATTTGAGGTCAGTGGAAGTGTGATTTTGTGCATATGGGCACTTCCTCTATCCTTTTCTTTGGGGAAATAGATAAGAGTGTCAGAATTGAAATCAAGAATTTCGAATCCTACTGTAGATGTTTAATAAGCTGCATGAACCTGGGCTAGTCACTTGATCTCTTTCAGCCTCAGAATTTCAAAGTAGATGAGTAAGGAAGAGAGATGTGTGTGCCAAACACATAGTAATAATTAGGACACAGTCCTTACTAAAAAGTAGTTCAAAATCTAAGATGAAATCTAGAGCTGGGAGGGACTTTAGAGATGATCTAGTCTAACCTTCTAATTTTAGAGACAAGACAGATGAGGTTGAGTGACCTGCCCAAAGTTACACAGGCCATAAGGAGGCGAGACAAAAAATGACTAGAATGTGTCAATGATAAGAGTGTATTAGTTAGCAAGTACTACAAAAGATCTAAATAAGGAAAGATCTTTTCTGGTCAAGAGATCAGGAATCAAAGGAGACTTCAAAGGAGAAATAGTATTTGAACTAGGTCCTGAAGGATGAGTAGGATTTCAGCAGGTAAAGATAGAAGAGAAAATAGCGCAGATATAAACAAAAGTGAACAAAGTCATGGAGACAAAAAAAGATAAGACAAGCTCGAGGGATGACAGTAGTTTCATTTGGATCATGGCAAAATGCCTGAGAGTATGACCTTGTGGAAAAATGCCTGGAGAAATAATTTCCTACATTTTGTGGAAATCCACTAACTTGTAGACTAACCATAAAGACATTAATCTATCTTGCTTTTTATAATGGAAAAATACATGGTATAATAATACCTCATCCTGTCTAATACTGTTTTAGATTTTCTTCTTCATGCTATGGCAAATTTTATTTTAAATCTGGTGGATATTATATTTTAGTTGAGCAGAGCATGAGTTTGCTAAGGGACAATTTCAACACTCATCTGACTCTTTGAAGCTTAGTAGTATGGAGCAAAGAATGAAATCAGAATTGGGTCCCATGTGCCTAATGAGGAACATATTTTAATATAAAAACTGAATGTAGTCCCTGAGTTTCTTTGATGTAAGACCACTAAAAGGAATAATAATTGGTGACTGTGGGCAAGTGACTATTAAGGATGGGCAAATTGGTCTGGAAGAAATAATCTCTGTTCTTAAACTTCTAAATCATTTTCAAAATAAAATCTTTACATGAAATGCAAAGAAGATTCAACATATATTTTTCTTTTCTTTGGGGGAGACTGCCTCATGCTTGTCCACATTAAAAGTTCTGAAATACTATAGGAGTCTGTTTTCTCAGTGTTTCCAGTTCCACTGGAAAAAAAAATACAAGGAGCCTTATTTGTGCTAGACATATAAACACTAGATGTATAGGTTTAGATAAAACTTAGATAAGCATCCAAACTCTTTTGGTGATTAACCACATCAAATCAGATCCCTGAACTTTATAAATTAGCTAGTTACTAATGACTCCAAGGAATTAGCATGAGATCATTATAACCAATTCTACAGAGACTCAGGATATAATCTAAGACTCTTGAAGGTAAAACCCCCTTTTGGCTCTACCCTTTATGCAGGTTTTGTGAAATTAACAAACAGGCACTGGGAATCCATCCAGTTGCCCTCCAAAAAACAAATGTACATATTTCACTTACAGTTAGCCATGGGGCTCCCTAGAAACATGAGAATGTCAAGAGGTCCATGTTTATGTAAGACTCTTTGTGACCATAACTCCTATTTGATGAGGCCTAGTCATTCAGAATGCCCTAACGTCAAAGAGTCTCCTCACCCCCAAGTACTGGTTCTGGGAATGGAAAAGGAAAGTATTTGAAGAAGCAGTAATGTTCCCAGAAACATTACCTAGTGGAGACTGTATTTATAAGAGAGAAGCTAAGTACTTTTAAAGGATAGGAAAGGTTGTATTATTATTATTGGTGATGTGACTTTTCTGTGAGTACTTCAAGTCCTTTCAAATTATGGGTCCATCAGTGTAACACTTTGAACAGACAGGAAATTATACATCCCTGTATCTTTACATATATATGTATATATGTACAAATCATATTTATGTGTATATGTGGTGTAGATGTCAAACATGGATATTTGTGACTGGAACAATCTGAGATATTCTCTGGAAAAACAACAGAATGTCAGGATTCAATAGTAGTTAGTACTCTAGATATTACAGGGACAGAAAGTAAGGTTGTGCCTTCTTTATTCTTAATTGTTGTAAGTCTTCAGGTCCTGAAGAGTGCCACAAGCCCCCAGTAAACCTGAACAACACACGTGTAGTAATAATGGTACCCTGTAGGATAGAGGTCATTTGATCTATATACTTGGTTTGTGTTTAAAATTAGTTATTAATATTATCCCAATGCATCATTTTAGGAATAACAATTGCATTTGATTTGTTACCACATTGCACTTTGTATATTTGGGAAATTATTTACCACTGCAAATTTAAAAGAACAATAATGTTTGGGAACTCAAAGTCAATTGCATGAACCTATCGAAGGAATGGTGTGTCATATTCTATTCTATCCTATTAATTGATTTATTTATTATGAGCAATTGGGGTTAAGTAACTTGCTCAAGGTTACACGGCCAGTTATTTCTGGATGGGTGCTAAGTGTCGGAGCCCGGATTCAATCCCCAAGTCATCCCGACACTGGAACCGGTGTTCTTACTCACTGAGCCACCAGGCCGCCCCTATATTATTATATTTATAAAGAATTAGCCCCCATCATTTGGGGAGGGGAAATGAAGTAAATGGTAAAGGTCAGCTTCTGTGGCTTAGTTTCTAATCCCAGAAGATGGGCTGGAGAAAAAGCTGGCTGCAGGGTTTAGTACCTCTTTAACTAGGCACCCAGTTAACAATCTTGGTCTGCTTTAAATACATCAGCACAGGGGACAGAAGATTTTCTTTTCTTAGGGTCCTCCTTTTTTCTTTCTTCCTCTTGTCCTCCCATGTTTGCACCACCACCACAAAAAACAAATAAACAACAAAAAAACCCAACAACCCCAAACCAGCTCACCCTAAAACAGGCTCATTCCAAAAGAATCCTCTTTGCCAGGTTTTTATCCTTCTCCTTCTGCCCTTAGTTTTCCTTCAGAAACACTGGAAAGTTGTAGAAACAAATCTCTGAATGTCATGAAAATATCATAAGCTTAGTTAAGCCAGGATCAATGATGGTTGCCTAGGGGTGACTAGATTAATCACAACCATGCCTCTCTCTCCTCCTCCATCCTATTCTCATTCATCTCCACTGCAGGGATGTGTACCCTCCATTCTTCCCACATTTAAACTGTTCCTAGAATACAGAGAAATTGAAATATAAAACATTTCCCTATGAAAATAGTGATCTGATTTTTCTTTTTCCCAAAGAGTGATTATTTCTCCATGCTTTTCAATCTTTGGTGCTGTCCTTTTGCTGAACTGCCCTTAGAAAATGCTCTTGCATCTCACAAGTATAAATTATTGTGTAAGTTCGTGAATTCAATCCTTTGTTGGCTTCTTGGTCTCTTTTTTCAGACATGTTTTGCATCTCTCCCCACAGCATTGTTTTAAGTAATAATTTGTCTTTATCTTATACTTAATAGGCAGCAAGCTGGAAATAGGATTGTATTCAGCTGGGGGTCTGTACCACCCAAATTCAAGAAACCCATTCTCAGTCTTGATTTGGATTTGCACTCAGAGGTCCTGGGTTCAAATCCCACCACTTTTACTTACTACTTCTGTGACCATGGAGGAGTGATTAATTTTCTTTCACACTGGTTTTCTCATCTGTCAAAATGAAAACATTTCCCTGGAAGATCTCTACAGCTTCTTTCACTTCTAAATGTGTAATTGACTTATGATGGATTTGCTTAATTCCAAAGGTCTTAGAAGCTATGATGATAGTAATCATAGCCAGTATTCAGTCATAATGCAATAATCTGCCTTCTGATCCATCAGTACTCATACTCCTTTTCTCTGGATCTGAGATATCTTATGGATTTGTAACAGAGGAATATCTGTATTTTCTTTTTCTCTCCAAGTCATCTGGAGGGTACTCCAGATGCAAAAAGTGCACATTTAGACTTGCTGTAATCAGTCAATCAACAAATACTTTTTGCCTACTATATGCCAGGTATGATGTTAGCAGGGGGATACAAATACAAAGAATAAAATAATTTTAAATCTCAGTGATCTTACATTCTAGCATTCTATCAGGGAAGACAACACACACACACACACACACACACACACACACACACACATAGAATAAAGGATAAGAACTAGACCTGTGCTTTCAATCTTATAGGGAAATCCAATATATGGAAACTCTACCAATACCAGTCATCACATTTGTAACTTGTGGCTTTAGAGAATTGCTTAGAGCAGTGGTGTCAGACTCAATTAGAAATGGGGACCAAGATCCTGGCAAGCCACATATTGATTCAAAAAAATCACATGCTAATATTCTTTATGTTTTATTGTATTTTAATTTATTTTGTTAATTATTTGCCAATTCCATTTTAATCTGGTTTGGGGCTGCTTGTGCTTGACACACCTTTAACTTAGAGCATGAAGAAATTTGGTGACTTTCCCAGAATCTCACAGTCGGTATATGTCAGAGGCTAGACTGAATCCAGGAGTTTTTATTGGTTCCTAGGTGACCACTTTAGCTATGATACCATGATAATTATCTTAGAACAAATATATAATAAATAGAAGGCAGTTAATATAGGGAATGGAATATACTGGCAGTTGTAGGTGGGAATCAGGAAAAGCTTTGTGTAGAAGATAGTGAAGAAAGAGAAATAGTCTATGAAATAAATGTCAAGAGAGAGAAAATCTTCTGAGAATGAGAGATGGCCAGTTCAAAGTAACAGAAAATTGAGATGGAGTGATTGTGGACAAAAGAAAAAAGGCCACTTTGGCTAGATTATAGGGTGAGGAAATGAAAATGATGTATAATGAGGATGGAATGATAAGTTGGTGCTATGGAGCATTAAGGAGGACCTAGAGTTTATTGAGTAAATGAATGGTGTGGTCAGATGAATCTAAATAACATCACTTGAGTAGCTCTGTAGAAGATAGTTTGGGTTTAGGAAAGACTTGAGGCAGGATGACAGATTAGGAGTCTGTTTCATTGCTAAAGACAAACTCTAGCAATCAGAGATCAAACATGGACTGAACTTCTTTGAGTAGTAATGGAATCTCCCTCACTGGAGGCCTTCAAAATATGACTGCATAAGAATCCTTCCAGCTTTGTAATTCTACAAGTCTGTGGTCACTGCTTTTATACAAAAACCAGGGCAATTGTAAAAATATTTTCCCAATTACAGTCATTTGATCCTGTCACTTGAAATGAACAAATGCTGATATATTTATGTAAAATATTCTCATTCTTCCAATTCAAGATGTTGCTACAATGAATCTCTAAATGTTCCCATTACTCATTTGAGCTAAATATAAGTTGATATTTTTGCATCTCTTCCTTTTACCTTCTCTCTTTCATCCTCTCTGTCTACTCTAACTTTTGAGGCCAGTTCTAGTCATAATTTATGATTTTTCCTATGTGCAGGTGGTATAATGGGATAAATCCAGAATGAAGAGTCAGAAGACATGAGTTCCAATTCCAGATCCACAATTTACTAAATGTGTAAACTGAAGGAAAACACAACCTCCACTTCTCCATTTCCTCATTTGTAAAATGGACCCAAACTACGGTGGTCAAATTCAAAATAGACAGTAAAAGATATTGGGGAGGACAAACAAAAAAACTCTCAATTGCCTAGATATATGACTCTAAGGGACAAAAAAAAGAATTAGAGAAGATGTCAAAAGTTTTGATTCTGAGTGACCGGGAGACTGATACTGAATCAAAATTACCTCTGAACCTAATCTGCATTGAGGTTTCAAAACTGAAGCCGAGTTGTGGGAGTCAGTCTTTCAAAAGGAACCCTTTTAAAAAGGAAATTAGGTTAGTTTGTCAGGACTGATTTTTAATTTACAGTGAGATCCCAATTAGTGTGAATAATGAATCCCCTGAAGTGGTCTCATGTAATAAAATCATACTATTTGAAGTTATAAATATGACATTTGGTTCCACTCCAATGGAAATGAGTGTAAATTCTAATAATGTGACCCCTTCAAGAGATGTATTGTTCACACTAATTGGGATCTAACTATTGTCCCATTGTCCCATACTGAGGACTACTTTCTTAAATACTCACAAACCACCATTTTAATAATAAGCTTTGGAAAATTTTACCAAAAATTTCCATTATGTCACCAGATGGAATTTTGAAGAACATATCTTGTGCTCTCTAGCCTCTACCCTCTTTTTTAAAAAAGAAATCAGCACATTTATCCATTTTCAGTACTATGGCACCTCTAATCTATGCCTCAAATACATTGGTTTAGCATCATATGTATATGTATATGTATATGTATATATATATATATAAATTCTTTAATTACCTTCATATAACTAGTCTTAAACTACACCTTGAGTCATTGAAAGCAGCAAAATGCTCTTTTTTCCAACTTCTCACTTATTTAGAGTTGAAAGCAAAGATGAGGCATCATTGCAGCAGTGAATGCAATACCATAGCATCTATTCCAGTGTTGGAGATCTAAAATGGTCAACACTGCCATTTTGGCCATTTGAGATTACCTTCAAATGTGAAATATGCCTGTACTTATTAGACATCTCCAAGTTTACACAAAATATCATTTAGAAGAGTAAGTTTGTTAAAAGAGACTTGAGATATAATCTAGTTTAGCCCCTTCTTGTTATAGACAAGGAAAGTTAAGCTAAAGAGATGATGTGACTTATACCAGGTCACAGAGAGATGAAGGCCTCAGTACCTTCATTCCTAGTCCACTGATCTTTTGACAAGATCATGATTATTGTCCTCACAATATAATACCATATTACACTAGACAGGTCTTCCTCCATGAAATTATAGATAGATATAGATTTGTATATATGCATGTATGTGTACATATGTATATATACATATACACACATGTGTGTGCATTATACACATCAATAAAGACATATGATTGTTTTTTTGTTTCATAAGTATAGATATAAAGGTATAATTATGTTTTAAATTTTATCTTTTAATGAGGAGGGTTATAAGTATGACTGTATCATTATAGGAAAATTCCATCATGGAAATTCACTCCACCAATACAGATCAACAATTCCTCTGCAATCAATAGTCTTGGAAGTTTGCCTGGAGTTTTGAGAGAGAAAATATCTTGTCTGTGGTCACAAAGCTAGTCTGTGTCAGAGATAGGCCTTAAACCTGCCTCACAGGCTGGATTTCTATACCATTATTCTCTGGGACAATTATATGGAACCTTTAAGCAAAAAGAAATACCTCTAGTTACAAAATGCTGCATTGAAATGTTCTTGCAATTGCTTCCTATCTGCAGTAGCTGATTCCTCTCTCCATAGTTCATCAGGGAGTCTTCATAGCATCCATTCTGCTTGTTCTGTCTGTAATTGCCCCATTCAAGGTTGTTACATAGGAACTATCTGGCTCTGCTGCCACTCACCCTCCATGTGTGGACAGCTTGGGCAGAGCAGAGGAGTAGACAGTATTGCTGCAATGCTGACAGACTGGCTGCATTCCAGGGTTTGCTTGTGGGTGGTCCTGTCGTGTTTTTGGACATTGACCATGACAAATCGTGGTAAGGAAACTGCTCAAGAAGTCAGCTAGGTTGTTTATGGAGGTACTGCAGGGCTTCAGTCTCATGTCATGCTATGATACAGGGTGCTGACAAAGACTTACTGCAGCTTAAAGCTATTTAAAACTTTTCTCAAACTTTGGGGACACTATAAAATTATAATAATTAAATAACTAAATGTTTGCAAAGTAATTTACATATGTTATCTCATTTGATACCCTTTTTGACATATTCTTTGTTTTCTTCATTAGTATTTTATAAGCTAGCATGATTTATAGGGCAGCAATGTGGCTACGGTGAAGAGAGCAACCAGCCCAAAGTCAGGAAGACCTGAGTTCAAACCCAGCCTTCAACACTTGCTGTGTAACTTTGGTCAAGTTACTTAACCCTGTTTGCCTCAGTTTCCTCATCTGTAAAATGAGATGGAAAAGGCAAATTACTCCATTATGGAGTCATGAAGAGTCAGACATGACTGAAACCATGGGACAACAAAAGCATAACTTGTGAGAAGAGCCAGCAAACAGAGGGTTGATCAACTTCTAGTCATGGTCATTGTATTCTAGTCATCGCAATCTGCCAGACACTTTCAGTATAACAACAGCAACAATGCTTTTAAAGAAACAATTCACTTGAGAATGTACTTGAGTAAGCAATGGCAATTATTAAATTTATTAAATTTTGACCCTTAAGGATACATCTTTTCAATATTCTGTGTGATGAAATAGGAAGCATGCCTATAGTCTTTCTGCTACATATCAAAGTATGGTAGTTATCTCCAGGAAAAGCACTTGTGTGATTGTTTGAGCTGCATGCTGAACCAGCCCCCTTTATTTTTCATGAAACTCCATTTTTACTTGAAAGTCCACCAACAGACAAACTACTGTTATTGAGAGAGTTGGGTATTTGGCAGATATTTTATCAAAAATGAACAAAGTGAACTTGTCACTTCAAAGAAAAAAATGACAGTACTTGTTGCCAATAATAAAATTCAAGCTTTGAAGCAAAAATCAAAATTTTTGAAAATTTGTTTCTGCCTCTGTGACTTTAACAGCTTCCTAGTACTTAAAGACTTTTCTGATTAGATTAATGGTGCTACTAAGAAGTGTGATTTTTTAATTGCATAATGATATGTGTCAACATTTGGAATATCTGTATAACTTGGTGAACTGATAATTTACAAACTCATGTTATTAAAAATTCATGCATGGATAAATGTTCATACAAAGGCCAACACAGACCATTGGACTTTAATGAAAAAATTTTAACAGTATGAAAATTAATTACTAGCTTAAAATTCTACATTGCAATTAACCATTAAGAAATTACCACTTGAGTTTTGCTATAGTATCAAAGAAGAATATCCCAAATTATCTGAAAAGACTATTAAAGTGTTCTTCCCTTTTCTGTGAGGCCAGACTTTCTTTATATACTTCAACCAAAACATACCACAACATATTGAATACAGAGGCAAATAGGAAAATCCAGCTGTCTTCTATTAAGTCCGATATTAAAGAGGTGTGCAAAATATTTAAAACAACACCACTCTTCTCACTAGATTTCTTTTGCTTTGGAGAACAATTATTTTTCATAAAGACATGTTATGTATATTAACACATAACTGATTTATTATTGTTATTTAAATACATTAATAAAGATTTTTTAAATGTAGCAATTTTCATTTCTAATATGGTATCAAAAATATAACCCACACAAACACAAGCTATTAGGGATCCCCAATACTTTGTAAGAGTAAAAAGGGACCCTGACTGCAGAAAGTTTAAAAACCGCTGGACTAGTGTATGACTTTAATGACCTTCAAGACAAATGCTCTTCCAAAGTACTTTGACACTGAGGGTAAGATGAACTCCTTAATCTTTCTCTTCATCCTCTTATCTCTTCCTAGGTACAGTCATTGGCACTTAAAAGTTTCTCGATAGAGGACATTCAGATATATTCACAGACTGTTGAAAGAAAAGAATTTTACAGAGCCCAAAGGGGATTTTGACACTCTTCCAAGTTTTTTTTTTTTAATTGAAGCCTCAATTATCAATTAAATAGATGGGAAAAGACTGTTGGTTGTAAAACTTTTTGACTCCACTTTACTTATGAGGTCTGATTCTGTAAGCATGACATTGCTGCTAATGTGCTTGCCAAATCTTCATGCAGGGTCTCGCCTTTAGATCTTAATGAACTAGATTGCAGTTGATCAAGAAGTTGGCAACCTAGTCTACAAGTCAGAGACCACATCTGGTCAAATATTTTTTTAGGTTCCCACAGTACCTAGGACAGAGTTTCTACTCATCGAATACTTTAGGTCGAGAGTAATAAGAAGTGCCTATGTCTGAGACATCAAATGATAGATTCAAGGAATTTCAGAATTAGAAGGGACCTTGGAAGATATCTAGTCACCCCAGCACCTTAAAAAAAGATTCATGCTATTTGGCAGAGCACATCATCCTTCAAATATAGATACCATTGTCTTACAAACTTCAATGAAAGTGAAACTATTATTATTAATTTTTTTTGAGGGGGGAAGTCAGGGCAATTGGAGTTAAGTGACTTGCCCAAGGTCACACGACTAGTAAGTGTTGAGTGTTTGAAGTTGCATTTGAACTCAGGTCCTCTTTACTCCAGGACTGGTGCTATATTCTCTGCACCACCTAGATACCCCAAAACTATCATTTCTTGTACCACTCCATCCCACTTTTGAGCAACTCTAATTTTACAAAAGGGACAACTAGGTAGTGCAGTGGATAAAATACTAGACTTGGAAACAGGAAACTCATCATTATGAGTTCAAATCCAGCCCCAGACAATTATTAGCTATATGATCCTGGGCAAGTCACTTAACCTTGTTTACCTCAGTTCCTCATCTTTAAAAAATGGGCTAGAGAAGTAAATGAAATGGCAAACAACTCCAGTATCTTTGCCAAGAAAACCCCAAATGTGATCATGAATAGTGGGACATGACTGAACAACAATAATTTTACAAACATTTTCCTGACATAAAGACCAAATTTGTCTATTTGCAACATTCACTCCTTTCTCTCAGTTCTGCCCTCTGGGGTCATAGAAAAGTCCACTCTTTCCACATGACAGCCCTTTTAGGTAATGAAGACTAATTCTTAAAGACTGCTCTATCCTCCTGAGACTTCTCCTAGTTCCAGTTCCAGTGGATCTTTCTATGGCATGGCCCCATCATCATTTGATTTGCTATCCTTTGGAGAGTCTCCAGTTTATTAGTGCTGCTTCCTAAATGGCAGTGCCCAAATTAAATTAATTGCAAACTTGAGGTAAATATTTTCATTAGAAGCACATCTCTTGGCATTATATTAATGGGCTTCATCTTTGGGTGAAATCTTTAAGATGAAAACATGAAAATTTTTCTAGTACTATGTATATGTAATGAGCTAAGTTTTTAAATCAGATAAATATTCCCTTTTGGAGGCCTGCATTGCTAATAAGCTCAAATTATGCTCTCTGGGCACCCAGACAGGATCCAGGAATTTTCAATAGCTTGAATTTTCCTTCCAGTTTTGACAGACCTTAATTTAATTTACCCTGTAACCCACATATACCAGCTTTAAAAATGAATCATGTAAGGGACAATAGTAAAAGTCAATGAGATATAATGGGTCAAAAATATAGATACTTTAGGAAAAAATAATAATAATATTAATAATTATTATTATCTGATGTATATATAGGGCTTTAAAACTGACAAAGTACTTCATATGCATTATCTCATTTGCTTCTTTCAACCAACCTGGGAAATAAGTAGAGAAAGAAGGAATGAGGCACTTGAAAGGATAAGAAATTCTGAAGAATGAAATTCTTAGGACATGCAGGGAAATATTTGTGGTGAGGAATTTTCTAAGAAAAGTGACTTGTCCAGGGTCTCATAGCTAGTAAATTGTATAGCTAGCACTCAGACGTAGTCTTCTTAACTCTGAGGTTAATTTTCTTTCTATTATACCAGGTTTGTTCTTTGTGGAAGTACACATTCCCTTCTTTACATCCATTGGTAGTACTTTGATGACTTGGAGACTGGTCCAGAAGTGTGTTCTACTTACAGGAATATTAGGCTAGGAATCAGGAAACTTGACCTGATATCTTGTCCTGTTCATCCCTCTCTGACCTTCATATGTAATTCCTGAATTTCGGTTTCTTTATCTGTAATATAGTGTTATGACCACACCTCATGCCCAGTATCCTCGTGTTGATCCTGCTTATTTATTGATCAAATTTTTTAATTTAATTAATTTGTGGATCAAATATTTGTTTGATGTTGATCAAATTATTTAATTAACATGAAGATATTTTGAAATGTATAAATTGATATAGGACTTTGAGGCACTTTTATCACAGCATTATTGGCTACACTTTATTGAGAGAGGCATTCAAGTAGAAAGTAAGTTCCAGGGCAGCTACGTGGTGCAGTGAATAGAGCACTGGCCCTGGAGTCGGTAGGAACTGAGTTCAAATTTGACCTCAGAAGCTATATACGCTTACTAGCCATGTGACTTTGGGCAAGTCACTTAACCCCAACTGCCTTCCAAAGAAAGAAGCAGGAAAAAACCTCTATAAAAGAAAGAAAGAAAGAAAGAAAGAAAGAAAGAAAGAAAGAAAGAAAGAAAGAAAGAAAGAAAGAAAGAAAGAAAGAAAGAAAGAAAGAAAGAAAGAAAGAAAGAAAGAAAGAAAGAAAGAAAGAGAGAGAGAAAGAAAGAGAGAAAGGAAGAAAGAAAAAGAAAGAGAGAAAGAGAGAGAGAAAGAGAGAGAGATAAAGAAAGAAAGAAAAGAAAGAGAGAAAGAAAGAAAGAAAGAAAGAAAGAAAGAAAGAAAGAAAGAAAGAAAGAAAGATAGAAAGAAAGAAAGAAAGAAAGAAAGAAAGAAAGAAAGCAAGAAAGA
>NW_027187372.1:24018789-24099166 GCF_028583685.1 Petaurus breviceps papuanus
AAAGAAAGAAAGAGAGAGAGAAAGAAAGAGAGAAAGGAAGAAAGAAAAAGAAAGAGAGAAAGAGAGAGAGAAAGAGAGAGAGATAAAGAAAGAAAGAAAAGAAAGAGAGAAAGAAAGAAAGAAAGAAAGAAAGAAAGAAAGAAAGAAAGAAAGAAAGAAAGAAAGGAAGGAAGGAAGGAAGAAAGAAAGAAAGAAAGAAAGATAGAAAGAAAGAAAGAAAGAAAGAAAGAAAGAAAGAAAGAAAGAAAGAAAGAAAGAAAGAAAGAAAGAAAGAAAGAAAGAAAGAAAGAAAGAAAAATGCTTCTTGAAAGCATGGACAGTCTTGGTTTTGTTTTTTATATCTCTAGCACCAACCATATAGTTGAGGTTCAATAACAAGTTGTGGAGTTGAATTGAGTTGAGATTGTTATGGATGCTCAGAGAACTGAGCTATCAATTTAAATGGAGGACTCTCTATATACATATACATACATGTATACAAATACATATATGTGTATAAGCATATATGTATGTATATACACATACATATTATATACAAATATATATATGTACCATATATGTATAAAACATAAAAACAAGAAGAGGCAACAGATGATGAATGTAAAAGTGTGATATTGTGACAATATTCTTGAGTGCTATCAAGTGAGGATGGTGAGTCAAGCTAAGGACAACAGGAAGGTCGATTTTTCAACTATATTTGCCAAAAGAAGGTAATCATGGAAGGAAAAAATAAGAGGACTGTTTAGCATAAATGAGATAATAAATGAAGCAGGGAGAAGGCGGAACTATCTAATTCCTATTTAGCATCTGTCTTCTCTGTTAAGGAGAATGACTCGAGTTTATTCTGTGCGTGACTTTGGGCAAGTCACTAAAACTCTTTCTGAATTTCTGCAACTCTAAAATGAGTTGGTTGGATTAGCTGGCCTCTGAGAACACTTCCATCTATGTATCCTATGAATGCTGAGCAGGAAAATTCAATAAAAAATTTCTGGTACAAAGTTAAATAAGAGATATTAAGAAAGCACTTAACTGCCTTTGATGAATTCATGTCATCAGTCTCAGGTGAATTATATCCTTGGGTATGAAAAGAACTAGTGGAGGGGTGGCTAGGTGGCACAGTAAAATCAGGAGGTCCTAATTTCAAATCCAGATTCAGACACAACACAAAAACTAGCCGTGTGGCCTTGGGCAAACCCCAATTGCCTTCCAAAAAGCAAAAAAGAAAAAGAACTAGTAGAGGTGATAACCATGTCACTACTAGTGACATATTCTAAGAAAGCATAGAAAACTCTAGGGGAACAACAAAGCTGGAGAAAAGGACAAGTTGTGTTTGTTTTAAAAGAAGAAACGAGAGTACCCAAACTGTAGGGCAGTATGATTTTGATTACTGGGAGATGTCTAGAATGGACCATTGAAGATGAGGTTAGTGAGTGTCTAGAAAAAGAAGTGCTCATTACAAAGATCTAACCCAGCTTCATCAAGAATAGGTCTTGCCAAGCTAACCTTATTTCCCTTTTGGACTGAATTATTAAGCTGCTGTAGTCATATAAGAGACTTTATACTATTCTTATGAGAAAAAATGGAGAGATATAAGCTATAGAGGTAGGAGTATCCATGTTTAAATCTAGACCTCGCTGAATGATTAGATTTTAAAAAGTTGTCAGCAATGGCTAAATATCAGTTTGGCTGATCATATTCAATGTCACACTCCAGGGCCTTCCTTATGTTTGATACTATTCCATTTAACACTAAAAAATAAATAAATAATTTTTTAAAAAAATCATGATTTGGATAAAAGTATAATAATTGCTAACATTTATATTCCACAGCTAAGTGGCACCATAGCACATAGATTACTGGGCCTGGAGTCAAGAAGACACCTCTTCCTGAATTCAAATCCAGCCTCAGACACTTATTAGCTGTGTGACCCTGGGAAGTCACTTAATCCTGTTTGCTTCATTTTCTCCATCCATAAAATACGCTGGTGAAGGAAATGGCAAACTGCTTCAGTATCTTTGCCAAGAAAACTCCCAAATGGGTCACAATGAGCTAGATAAAAACAAGTGAACTCACTTGATCCAGGGATGGAAACAGGATGATGAAAAATCTTAAATCCACGCGTGTAAGAATAAGTTGAAGGTCTGACCATTTTTAGCCTAGAGAAGAGATTTGGTATGAGTGTCTGTTGGGGTTGGAGTGAGTGTGTCATCTTTGTTTTCAGTTATTTAAAGGACTTGGCAATTCTTTGTGGAAGAGGAGCTCAACCTCTTCCTGTCCCATTGATTCCAGAACCAGGATCCAGAACCACACATGACTAAGAGCTGCCAATGGAAATTACAAAGGGGCAAATTCAGACTTACAGGTAAAGAAAACCTTCCTAACAATTAGAGCTGCATATAAACAAAAAGGCTATCTTAGAAGGCCAGGAGTTCTTCCTTGTTGAAAATCTTAAAGCAGAGGACTAGACAGTCCCTTGTTGGTAATGTCATAGCAAGGACTTTCTCTAGGCATGGGTTGGACTAAATAACCACTGAGGTCTCATCCAATTTCTGCGACTCTGCGACTTTTGAATTTGACAGAATGTGACAGTACTATGACTCTTGAATGGGGCAATGCATTTTGGGTGAGTAGTTGAGAATGTGTGTGGGTGTGTGCATGGGTGTGTTGTGGGATGTTGGGGGTAGTGGTATCAAGACATATTATATAAATGATTGTCTATTCTACCTGCACATGAAGACAGCCTTGCCGACCATATCTATGTCTGGTAGCACATTGTACAATCTTTTCTATAAGTTCAATTGGTACTTTGGTTCCCAACTTATTTCACATTGTAATGTAACAGGAGTGTCAGACCTAGAGTCAGGAGAGAGCAGAGCTGTCATCCTGCCTCTGACACTTATCAACTGCATGATCATGGGAGAGTCACTTAATTCCTCAGCCTCAGTTTCTTCTTATGCAAAACAGGGATATTAATACCTCTCATAATTACCTCGCAGGCTTGTTGTGAGGCTAAAATGAGATAATTCATGGAAAACATTTCACAGATCTTACAATTGCCATATACATGTCAAGTAGTATTATTAATGAAACTGAAGCAGTGGGTAAATTGAGCTCTTTTGGTAGCCATGGCTAGCTTCCCAATTCATGAGACACACTGATCTAGCAGTAGTAGCATGCAGTCATGTCATAACATTTTACTTTTGACAAGCAATGCTTTCCAGAGAGGTGCCTAACTCCAGCCAGTCAGTGTGGTCTTGAACTATAGTGTCACTTCTGGCAAGAACCTTCAAGCCCGTTTAATGTTAATGTTGGTCTCCATAATACATTTTGACATTATTTGGGATTTTCTGCGACGTAATATGACCTCTCTTGAGTTAAAATTGAAAACACCAAAAAGGATACAGTCCCCTGAAAACGAAAGGAAATCTGGGTGTGTCTTGACCCACACTTTGGTTCCACTTGTCCTGCTATATAGACTGGGAAAATGGCTAACTTTGTGATTTCCTTATTTGCTCTTTCTTGTGTGAACAGAATTCTCTTTCGCTCTATCCCTTTCTTCATATTCAAGGTGAATGAGGCTGCTTATATAAGCCCTTGTTTTGACCTGCTTCTTGTTTAAAAAGTTCCATCTCACCTGCCCTTCTGCAATTAATTACTTTAAGGTTTGGGAGCAAGATTTTTGTTTTCCCAGGGAGAATAGTTATTTTTCATAGCTAGTAAACCTGATAACTGGAAGGTAGACTTTCCCTTAAACCTCCCTTTCTCAAATTATGTATTTACAGAATACCCAAAATAGCTGATTCAATCTATTTAAACTGGTTGTTCAACTGAATGATCCATTTTTTTTTTGATACTTAAAGTTCATTTGGTAACCTTTCCCATCACTTCTTTATTTAGGGATCAACTTCATTCTGGTAGCTAAAAGCAGGATAAATGGTCTTTAGTCTTGTTTAGTTGAGGGGTAAGTCTGAATGCAGGAAGGACCAGATACCATGAGATCTTTTCCAGCCCTACGAGTTCATAATTCTAGAATTAATTGAGCAATTCTTAGAACTTGGTTCAGGGTTGAAAGGAGGCAAAATGGTGATCTATTCTTTTGAGAGGAGGCTTTTAATTTCAGTCCTTGTCTCTAAGCAGGTGAAAATTGCTATTAAAGATCATCATAGTTTTGGAGGGTGATAGGGCTCTAACCTCACCATTTTACAGACAGTTACACTGAGCCCCAGAGAGTTCAAATGACTTGCACAACATTGAAAAAGTGGTTAGTGTTAATGTGTGATTTGTACCCAAGTCTTCTGATTCTAAATCTAGGTTTTTTTCCACTGTACCACTCTTTTATTCCTCTCTATTTTGAAAACTCAAACTCATATTATGCCTTTTGGTGCCTATTCATCTAGCTTTGGGAGTGATCAAAGTCACTAATATGTTAGTTTAGAGACAACAATCAGTCAACAAGGCAATAAAAAATCAATAAATACTTATTAAGCACTGGGGAAACAGAGCAGCAAAAGATAGTCCTTGGTCTGACAAGAGCTCACAGGCAGTCTAAGAGGGAGATGATATGCAAACAAATATGTATGAATAAACTATATATACAAGAGAAATTGGAAACTCAATAGAAGGGAGACACTAGAATGAAAGAAGATCAGGCCAGGTTTCCTATAGAAGGTAGAATTTTACCTGAGACTTGAAGGAAGCCAGGATATAGAGATGAGGAGGAAGACCATTCCAGGCATAGGAGACAGTCGGGGAAAATGCAAAAAGTCAGGTGATGGAGTGTCTTGTGGGAGGAAGACCAGTGTCACTACAAGCTGAAGAGGTGTATAAAATGCAAGAAGCTTGGAAAGATGGGGTGGAGGGGAGAGGTTGCAACAGAAACAGTAGGGGCCACAGGAAGGGACAGTGAAAGGGAAGAAGTCCATTTAAGTGTCTACTTATTTTCACCCATCTCAAGTCCCGATTTGACTTCTACTATATTGCTTTGATGGAGCATATGCAACAATCTCCTGAGATGAGGGGTAGGGTGTTGGAGGAAGTGGAAGTACTGGTTTAAATTCACACCTGGCCTCAATTCTATGTACAAAATTAGATGTCATGCTTCCATCTGCAATGTTAGTTTATGCCCACCTGCTCACATTTTATTTGAGATACAAAATTTTATTCTATGCTCAATCATTGGGGAGGGGAAAGGGTCAGCTAAAAAGAGCTTTTGGATGAGTTTTAAAAAATCAAACAGATGGAACATTAAATGTCTTTAAGATTATGTCTAAAATAAAGCAAGGAGATTCTCTGGAAAGAACGAAGCATGCCTTCCAGCATGTAGCCCTAATGATTTCCCAAAGCCCTCTGTACCTCTTTCACTTATCCTTATTAGTGGGGGTATTGCAGTAGTATTAATAGTTATTGATATGAGCCTCTGGGGGCTAGTAGGGATAGAGAAAAAGCATTGTTAAAGGCCAGATTCTTATGGTCCATTATCCAGGATGCCTAATCGCACAGGGGCTCCAAGCAGAAACATTTTCATTGTTGTCTGTCTCTTCTGCTGTTTATGTCGCCTTTTGTTAGGACGACACTTGTAATGCGGGTTATACGTTACAAAGTATTCCAGTTAGATGGTTTTCAGGGGAACAGATTCACATCCTGCCAGTTATTTTGAAAAATGAAACTAAATAAGTGAGAGAGAAAGAAAGGGAGAAGCGCAAAGTGAGATAACAATAGATGAAAAGGAATGAATCACAAGGAGAGGTGGAAAAAAGCCGATCCAGCTCCATAAATGACACACATGGGTAGGATCTAATTAAAGTGTACAGAATCATAAGTGTAGATAATGTAGGTTACTTTTTTAGCTCAGCTCATGCTGCACAAAGGGCCTTTAATGAAAGTTAAAGGAAAATAAATTCAGAGCAGACATAAGGAAGCATTTTTTCACTCTGCAAGTAATAAATGTTTGGAATGGCCTTCCGGGCAAGGTTTTTGAGGTGAAGGACACTGGGGTTATTCAACACACAACTGGATGCATTGCTGAAGTAAATTCTAATCTACAGGATAATTCTTTCCCTCTACCTGCATATCCCACCCCCATCTCCACCCCCACCACTAGCCCTACTCAGCCTTATTCCTTAGGTTCTTATGGGCATAGAGTCAAACAATAATTTTCAGGCCCTAATTAGAACCAAACCTACACAAATGATACTTTGATATTCCGATACATACTGGGCAGATGGCAGATATAAAGGGACCTTTAAATACATGCCTGAAGTCAAATCTATATTCTTCAAACTTTTTTATTAGCAGGAAGGGATTTTAATCCATTAAACGTAGATCCCATTAGAGGAATTTTTAACATCATGAGACAGTTTTTTGGTGAACTGTATTGGGTTTTCATCACTCAATGTTTAGCTTAATTATACTGTTGTAGGGCCTGGTAATTACTGCAGCTTAGATCTAAGTATACATTTTCCATATCCAAATTGCCCTGAACCAATGGACATGATAAAGGAAAAGTCTGCAATGCAGTTTGGAGGTTTTCAAGAGTTTAATGGGGAGGTAAGGGGGTGGGGAAGGTGGAAGATGTTTCAAAACGTTCCCCTTGTGCCCCTTCCTCCTGAGGGCATTATAAGCTAACCCTCCTTAAATGGTTTAATACTTAAATGCAGGATTTTTCTTCAGCCCCCCAACCCCAACCTAAATGATCATTTTCTTGGTGACTTCTGCCAAATATCACTATTAATCAATTGGTATGCCCATTGTGTCATGTACCGAGTATACAAAGACAAAAAAGAAATAATCCCTGTCCTCAGAGTATTAACATTTTATAGAGGAAGGCAATATATACTATGTGCTACACACACACACACACACACACACACACACACACACACAAACACACACACACACTCCCAAAGGTCTCAGGGCAGTTTTAAATTATAAAAAAAAATTATTCAAACCACACTAAGATTTGGGATACCTGTATATGTGTGTGTGTGTATGGCTGTGTATAAACACATGCATATGCATGTTTCCATATGTATGTTCATCTGTGTATATATGTATGCATGCATATATATATGTATATTTTATATGTAGATGTGCTTACACATTATGCATGAGAAAAATTAAATATAATATTTTGAGGGAAAGAAAAATACTTGCAGCCAGGTAAAAAAAAAATTAGAAACCTGATTTCGCCACACGATGTATCTGGATCCTTAGAATATAGAGGATGGAAAGGGAAGGCAAGTCTTTCTTGGGAAAGACCTTATAAGAGGTACCTTTTGCTTGTCTCAGTGTCCGGTCCATAGTGTTTTGTAAGAGCTTATTCCCTTCTTCCCTCCCCTTTACAAAAGAGCCACTCCCATTATTTAATTATTTGCCTCACTAGAGTAAGACATCTTAACTGCAATTCTCACTATTCAGAAACTATACCTACAGATACACATTACCCCTATCAAGTGGATCTGTTCACTTCTCATGTTTCTGGGGAAGGCGGTATCCAATTGTGTGAAACTAGAGATAAAAACAGTACCCTCAACAAAGGTCTTCTGACCTCTGACTGTAAGGTCTCTTAGCCTCCAAAACAGACATGCTGTAAGGGAGGGGAAACCGCTCAGAAGGTGCTATCAAGGATGTGGCTTCTACTGACCTTATGACACAGATCAATTACAGTCCTGATCCCCTTTTGTTCTCCATTCCTGAACACATTGAACAGTTCTCCAACATGACTAGGCATGCATGACTCCTCGGGACATTCTCACAGCACAGCAGAAATCCACCAAACAAAGGGATAGATACCCAGGACACCCAACTCCTCTAGCACTGGATACCCCCCTGCAATGAGGTTCCACATGCTGCCTTCCCCTTCCATCCTCTATATTCTAAGGATCTAGATACATAGTGTAGTGAAGTCGGGTTTCTAAATACTAGTACTGCAATAAATCTTGTGTCTCAGTTCGATATGTTAGTTGAAAGAGGACGAGTCATGGGAAAGAGGTCAATGCATTCCTTGAGCTGCTTGCCACAGCTTCTGTCCCCACTTTCACTAATCACTCAAAGCTTCCAAGAAGGATTGATACTGGCCACCAAGAAGGCCACCATTCCTAAGAGTCATTCTGCTGAGTCAAAGTCAAGAATGAATAAATCTGAGAAAGAATATGGAGTAGATTGTTTTCTGAATGTGAGGAATGCGTGTTCCTTAGTCTAATTGAGAAATCAAGTTGTTAGCTATTGTTTCTATGGATTTATGAAGTAAGGTAATCACTCAATTTGGAATTTAAATGTTCTTTTTATTTTTTTATTTCAGTAATGGCATGTCACTTCTGTATCTGTGAGAGGGAAAAAATAATTTTAAGAATTAAGAATTTGCAAAGAATTACTAAAGTATTTGGTTTCCACTGACTTTCTTTAAAAATGGAAAAGGAAAATAAACCCTCCTGGTGAGTAGGCCATTTTATTAATAAAGTGTTATGAGTTAGTAAATTATACTATACTATCTTGAGTTTATGGAAATAGTGATTTTGCCAACGTGGAACTAACTTTCAGTGTTAAAGTAGAGAGACATTTTGGCGTGGGAATCTACACATATTTAACAATCAAAAAGTAATGAGGAATAAAAAGGCTAAAGTATACTTCCTTTATTCTAATGAGTAGATGACTGAGAAAGATCCACTTAAGAAAAAGGTCAGTTGTAGGAAATGTCCCAGATACCCAAATAGTAAAGGAGCAGAATTCCTCGGAGGACATGGCCCTGAGCAAGCATTCTACTCATGGAATGAAGTTAATTTACACCAAGAAATAATATCTCCTGAGAGGAAACTTCAGTGATTATGTAGTCCAACCCATTCCAAAAAAGAATTCTTTGTATTTAAAGAACTCTAACAAACTGAAACCACATTCATCTCAAAGCGGCCCATTTCACTTCAGGACAGATCTAATTGTTAGGAAGTTCCCTTCTATCAAGCCAAAATCTTCCTCTTTATAACTTCTGTTCACTGGTTCTAGGCCTGTCCTTGGTAATGAAACAGAGTAAATCTAACCCTTCTTCCATGCAATAGACCTTCAAGTACATGAAGGTGTCTAGCATATGTCCTACATCTTCTTTGTCCTTTTAAACAACTTAACTGTTTCCACTTGCTTCAAATGATCATTGTAAGACACAATCTTGAGACAGTTAAATCTCCTGGTCGCCAGACACTTCTCTACATTCCCTAGTTTACCAATGTTAGGGTGTCAGTGGGTGTTCAGCACCTCTGATGTAAGGGCTTGCTGAACTCATTTCACAGTTGCTCATCAACCTTTTGTGTCCACCTTCACCTGACTCACCTATGGCTCCAAAAAAATTGTAGTGTGCATAGTTGCCACACTGTGGCAAAACTGACTCAGCAGATGGGCAAAACCAGGTTGCGGGTAACTGATAGGCCTCAAACCCATTGTTCAGTAAGGGGAATGTTTTCCATAAGCATGTAAAGACTGACTCTGGTAGAATGGGTGGATAAGAATAATTCGTTCCACTGACCCTGAAGGTAGTTAAAGTTGGTGCTATGGAGTGCCTAGAGAATGGTCAGACATTAAAGATGCCAAGTTATCTACTTCCTCCTGGCAGTAGATTGTTGTCTTGACATTTGTCTTCCCACTGGATTTTGATGACTATGGAAGAAAAAGTGAGGCTGATGACTTTGTATAGTCTACCTCACTTAAATCTAGTCCATGCAAGAGTGATGTCATTGGTCCTCTTTGAAACTGAGGATAAATAATAGCTTATCAATATCATTCTTAAAATGTGAGACCACAAGATAAGCACAATAGATATGGCCTGACATTGGCAGAATTCAGTGGAATTGCTAATTCTATAATCTTGGATACCATAAATCTCTTTATGCAACTAGCCCAAGATCTCATTAATTTTGTTGAGTGCCGCACAACACATTCATATTTGGTTTGTAATCTACTAATCTCTCCAGATTAATTTAGACACACTGTGATCTAGCTGTGCCTCCTCTACCTTGTGCTCTTGAAGTGGATTTTTCTTAAAACACAAGTATAAGATTTTGTATTTATCTCAATTAAATTCCATCCTATTAAATTATAATCAGCTACCTTAGTCTGTCAACATCTTTTTTTGGATTCTGTTTCTCTCATCCAACAAGTTGACAGCTATTACCCAGTTTTATCATTTGCAAATTTAAGAGACACACTATCTGTGCCTTTATCTAGGTCACTTAAAAAATGGTGAGCAGCACATGATTCAGCATGAATCTTTGGTCTATTCCATTAGAGATTTATTTTACAATTAACCATTAATGTCTGTCATTTGGGATATGGTCATTTAACTACTCCAGATCTCCCTAACTACTATTGTCTTACCTTCATCTCTCCACTTTATTCATGAAAATTGCGTGATAAACTTGTCATGTGACATCTTGAAAAACAGTGTGGATAAGCCAAACTAAAGAAACAATATGGTTTAAAATATGGCTTGCAGTTCAACATGGCCTCTAGAGAGGTTGGAGATATATGTTCTGTTGTACAGGAACCAAGGGACAGGACCAGTCACTGCAAACAGTTAGAGGTAGCACTAAAAACAATGGGGACAAAAAAAGGATAAGCTTGTGAACCCAATGGCTCAAAGTCCCTAAGAAAAGGGCTGGATGGGAGTACTAAGTTGTGGCTGTACAACCAAAGACTGGGGGAGAAGTGTTGAGTAAGCCAAAGGGAGATTCTTTTCCACGTTTCTTTCTTATTTACTTTCATAAAAGAACTTGAAGAAAAATCCTTTTCTATGTTCTTAGCCAAGAAGCAGAGAAGGACCCAGACTAGCATAGTAGAATAGGAAATGGCCAAAAGGACATACATTCAAGAGATATCTGGATAGGTGAGATGGGAAGACTTGGGGGCAACTTGTTTATGTAACAGATAAAAGAAAGAAAAGAATGAAAGATGACTCTACTGAAAGATTATAAGGAAGGGAAACTAGATAATTGATGGTTTTGCTAACAACAAGGACAAAAATAGGAAAGTTTATGTTAATAAGTCAAAGGGTGTAGTGGCCAGATTTCAGGACTTGGAATCAGGAAATCTGAGATCAAATCCGATCTCAGACACTTACTGGCAGTGTGACCCTGGGCAAGTCATTTAATTTTTATGTGGCTGTTACCTCATCTGTAAAATGTGGATTCATGATAGCACCCACCTCATAGAATTGTTATAAAGTTCAAATGAGTTGATATGTAAAGTCCTATATAAATAATAACTATTGCTCTAGGTAAGAAATAATTTTGGAGAGTACCATAATAAGTTATATCAAAATGGTTGTACAAACATGGACCTCAAACTCTGGTGCTGAATCTTCTTGTGCCTCCATGGATGTACTCTTCTCCCATGCGGGGATAGTTGGAACCTCAGAATTGTGAAAATCAGATACATATTTTCCAAGGCTCCATCATCAGAGCTCCCCAAATGCTCATATTACTGTAGGGATTTGCATTGGTGCCTAGAGTACATTCAATGTCAGAGCTCAAAGTAACAATGATGTACACCAAACCCCATTACTCATTCTCTCATTTTCCCAAATCGTCCAGTGATCTCTATTCATAGACCAGAAGCACAACTTCACATTTTCAAGACATTCACACTTGAATCATCCCCAATGTTTCATGCTCTTACCCATCCCAATGACTTATAGTGGAGTGGAGCGACACTAGATTTGGAAATAAATACCCTAGATTCAAAGTCCAGCTTTGCTGTAAACTAGTTGGGTGACCTTAGGCAAGTCATTTGACTTCTCTGGATCTCAGTTTCTCCTTATGTAAAATAAATGGGGAGAGACCCAGGCTCAAATTTTGCTCCTAATGGACATTAATCGTGGGAGCCTATCAGTGTCCCCCTCTAAGACTTAATATTACAGAATAGGTGCCATCCTGCATTCATAGAAGACATTTCCTTATCAGAAATTCTATATTCAAATGAAAACACAGGTCCAGTCTAAGAAAAAAAAAGATTTTCATTAAATAATTATTATCAGTAGTACTAATAATAGCATTTATATCACACTTTAGATCCTTTAAGGTGCTTTACAAATATTATCTCATTTTATCATCACAACAACTGGGAGGGAGGTACTCTAATTATCCCCATTTTTTACGGGTGAGGAAACCAAGGCAGAGGTTAAGTGACTTGCCCAGGGTCAGTTAGTGTCTGAGGTCAGATTTGGACTCAGGTCTTCCTTACTCTGAATCTAGTACACTGTCTCTAAGGTCCTTTTAAACCTATGATACCATGCACTGACTCACAGTCATGCTACTCATATACATTCATAGTAAGTAATTAATCACTTATAGTACCCTTCAGCACAAATATCCAGTGTCCAGTTCTCAAGCCTTCCTATTTTATGAATGGGTACCTGTGGACCTTCTTTACCTTAGGGTACCTCTAATTTCCTTTTAAGCCAAGATCACCAGTTACTATCAAGCTTTGAACATAATGAATTTTTGGCGACGGTTGAAATATCAAAGTGGAAATATTCCATAAGCAATTGGAAATATTGTTCCAGCATAGAGGTGAAAGAACTTGGCTGGAGGTAAAGATGTGAAAGTCACAACTTTCAATGTACAGTTAAAAGTGAATTTGCTAAGGAAATAAATCTACCGAAAAAAAATCAGAGGGCTGGAGAACACCCATATTTAGTAGGTACAAGAAAGAGGAGTCAAAAAGAACAAAGTGCCAAAGAAAACCTGGGAAGTATGATGTCACAAAAATCAAGGTTGGGAGAGTTTAAAAATAGAGAGGATTGTTTTCCTGCCTCGCTCCCTGCGTCCCCCTCTCTTTCGCTGCCTGCTAGTGCCATCATGGGTCGCATACACGCTCCTGGGAAGGGCTTGTCCCAGTCGGCTCTGCCACACAGCCCCAGCATGCCCACATGGCTGAAGCTCACCTCAGATGACGTGAAGGAGCAGATCTACAAGCTGACCAAGAAGGGCCTGACACCCTCCCAGATCAGTATGATCCTGAGGGATTCTCATGGTGTGCGCTTTGTAACTGGCAACAAAATTTTGAGAATTCTAAAGTCCAAGGGACTTGCCCCCGATCTGCCAGAAGATCTTTATCACTTGATCAAGAAAGCTGTTGTGGTTCGAAAGCATCTTGAGAGAAACAGAAAGGATAAGGACATTAAATTCCTTCTGATTCTGAACGAAAGCCGAATACAAGACCAAAAGAGTGCTCCCACCTAATTGGAAATATGAATCATCCACAACCTCTGCTCTGGTTGCATAAATTTTGGTCTATGTACTCAAGTAATAAAGTCACATCTAACTGAGAAAAAAATAGAGAGGATGGTCAAACAATGTCTGATGCTACAGAGAGCTCAAGAAAGGTATTAAGACAGCATGGGGGCAGTGGATAAAGTGCTAAGATTAGAATTAGAAGAGTTTTGTTAAAATCTTGCCTTGGACCTATGAGATGGGGCAAGTCATTTAACTTCTTGTACCAATAGTTTCTTTATTTGTAAATGAAGGGGTTGAGCTAAATGCCTCTAAGGTCCCATCTAGATTGAAATTTACTAGTCTATGATATAATTTATTTTTGTTTGTTTTGAACTTTTTTTTTAGGTAATTGGAGTTACATGATTTGCCCAGGGTCACACAGCTAATAAGTATCTGAAGTTGAATATGAACTCAGGTCCTCCTGACTCCAGGACCAGTGTTCTATTTATTGTGTCACCTAGCTGCCCAGATCATAAATTCTCAGAGAAGAATTTCATGTGTACAGTGTAAAGATTGGTGCTTTAGCCTCCATGGGAAAAGGTTTGATGTTGTTGCTGAAAATTATTCAGGAAGTTTTTCTAAATGTAAAAGTACTCCCACCCCCACCACCCACTATGGCCTAGGTTGTTTTGTACTACATCAAAGGTATAAAATGTAAAATAGCCTCATATTCTTTTTTTAATATTTTGGTCTTTATTAATTTGTTTGTTTACTTTTAGTTTACAAGATTCAATTCCATATCATTTTTTAAATAAATTTAATGACAAATTCACTTATTATGCACCCTTCATACTGTTAATGTACTTTTCTCTTATCCAACTTTGAGGAACACAAAAGGAAAACATGCTTACACTATAGTTTAGAATATATTTACTGTATCAAAGAAAATAATATTAAAAGTATTGAGACTCCCCAAAGGTTGACTCACTACTACTTTTGTTGAGTTTTGAACCCTTAATTAATTTCATAATTTTACTTTCACCAAGGGAACAGGTACTTTCAGAAACAATTGACAGAGCAGACCTATTGTTTACCCTTCCCCTCCCCCATACCACATTAATAGAATGGTGGAATATGTTGTCTCAGTGCACCCCTAGTGACTTGCCTCATAGTTCATCAGATGTTTCCATTAATATGAGGGCAGGAGTTAGAGAGGAGAGAAAGACTGTGAGCCAGAAACAGAATTCATGGATGAAGAAAGGTTGGTGGAGCACAGCTTCATTACAGCATCTCTTTTGGGTGATAAATATGAATTAAATGAACTTCAAAGGAGGAGAGGTTACTGAGTGATAGTAGTAGAGGAAGCTCCTTGAAATAGTAATGTAGGGCAAGGAGTGTTCCTTCCTTACTACCGTGACCAAGGGTATAAGTGAAAGTGCAAACTGGTACTGGAAAGAATGAAAAGATGGAAATGGTTTGAGATGAGAGCAAGTTTTCTTTCTATGCTAACTGTCACCATCAGCCTTCCATTCATGTGGGTTCATCATGTCAGTGCCATTTTCCCATCATCACTCTAACTCACCCCACATTTCTAATCCATTGTCAGATCTAGTTATTTCTACTGCTACATGTCTCACAGGCACTCCCTCCCCACCACTCACACAGCCATCACTCTAGGTTTGGTCTTATCATAGCTCTCCAAGACTGTTGAAGTAGCAGGCTCCAATTTGGTTTCTCAGATTTTTCCTTTATTTACTTTTAGTTTACAACATTCAGGTCCACAAGCTTTTGAGTTCCAAATTTTCTCCCCCTCTTTCTCCTCCCCTCTTCCCCCCATGATGGCATGCAATCCAATAAAAGTTCTACAAATGACTTCACATTAAACATTAGCCAAGTTGTAAAGAAGGATTATAGCCAACGGAATGAACAATGAGAAAGGAGGAACAAAGCAAAACAAAAAAAAAAAAAGAGAGAGAGAGAGAGAGAGCAGGTAGTTTGCTTCTATCTGCATTCAGACGCCATAATTCTTTGTCTGGAAGTAGATAGCCCTTTCCATCATGAGTCTTTTGGAGTTATCTTATAACCTTGCATTGCTTAGAGGAGCCCAGCCTATCAAAGTTAAGTCATTACAGATACTACATGTCTGTAATTGTGTACAATATTCTCCTGGTTCTGTTCCCCTCACTCAGCATCAGTTTATATAAGTTTCTTCAGGTTATTAAGAAGTCTGTCTGCTCCTCATTTCTTATAGCACAATAGTATTCCATTACATTCATATATCACTATTTAGTCATTCCCCAATTGATGGGCATCCCCTTGATTTCCAATTTTTTGCTACCACAAAAAGAGCTGCTATAAATACTTTTGTATAGATAGGTCCTTTTCCCATTTTATGATCTCTTTGGGATACAGCCCTAGAAGTGGTATTGCTGGGCCAAATAGTATGCATATTTTTATAGCCCTTTGGGCATAGTTGCAAATTGTTCTCCAGAATGGTTGGATCAGTTCACAACTCCACCAACAATGCATTAGTGTTCCAAGTTTTGCATATCTTCTCCAGCATTTATAATTTTCCTGTTTTGTTATGTTAGCCACTCTGACAGGTGAGATGTAGAGTTGTTTTGATTTGGATTTTTCTAATCACAATGATTTAGAGAATTTTTCCACATGATTATAGATATTTTTAATTTCTTCCTCTAAAAACTGCCTGTTCATATCCTTTGTCAATTTGTCAATTGGGGAATGACTTGCATTCTTATATATTTGACTCAATTCTCTATTTATTTTAGAAATGAGGCCTTTATCAGAGATACTAGGTGTAAAAGTTCTTTCCCAATTTTCCACTTTCCTCCTAATATTGGTTACGTTGCCCTTGTTTATACAAAATCCTTTCAATTTAATGTAATCAAAATTATCCATTTTGCATTTTGTAATGCTTTCCATCTATTGTTTGGTCATAAATTCTTCCCTTCTCCATAAATCCGACAGGTAAACTATTCCTTGCCCTCCCAGATTGCTTACAGTATAAGCCTTTATGTCTCGATTGTGAACCCATTTAGACTTTATTTTGATGTATGGTGTAAGATATTGGTCTATGCCCAGTTTCTGCTGTCCTATTTTCCAGTTTTCCCAGCAGTTTTTCTCAAATAGTGAGTTCTTATCCCAGAAGCTGCAATCTTTGGATTTATCAAACAGTGGATTACTAAAGTCATTGACTACTGTTTCTTGTGTACCTAATCTATTGTGCTGATCCACTGCTCTATTCCTCAGACAGTACCAAGTAGTTTTGATGACTGTTGCTTTGTAATACAGTTTAAAATCTGGTATGGTAAGGCCACCTTCTCTACCACTTCTTTTCATTAATTCTCTTGATATCCTGGATCTTTTGTTCTTCCAGATGAATTTTATTACTATTTTTTTCTAGCTCTATAGGTTTCTCAGATTTAACCCACTCCCCACATTAGTCTATCTTCCATACTAAGTGATCTTGATAAAGTTCAGATCTGACTACATACACGCTGCAGTGGCTCCCTATTATACCCAGAATCCTGTATAAGCACTTCATTTTAATTTTAAAAATATCTTCACAATATAGGTTCTTCCCATCTCTCCAGTCTCCTTATACATTACTTCCCTTATTCTCTGACATAGCCAGGCTTGATTTTCCAACAACCAGCCATCTCCTGTCCATATCACTGCAGTGGCTCAGCTCCAGGCTGTCTGCCTGAAATGTGGTCCTTATTCATTTCTGCTTCTCAGAATCCCTTGTTTCTTTCAAATATAAGCCCCAATAAATTCTTCAATAGGAAGCCTTTACTAATTATCCCTCCCCTCCCCACAGATAGTAGTATATTCTGTCTCAAAACTTACATTAATTTTATATTAACTCTGTGTGTGTGTATATATATATATATATATATATATACCTTTTTATACAGGCATAACTTTGACGGGCCTATCTTGAAGATTTTGTGGGTTTGGTCCCAGACCATCACAATAAAGCAAGTCACACATTTTTTTTTTTAAATTTCCCAGTATATATAAAAGTTATGTGTACACTGTACTATAGTCTATTAAGTATGCAGAAGTATTATGTCTTAAAAAATAATGTACCTTAATGAAAAAATACTTTATTGCTAAAAATGCAAACCATCATCTGAACCTTCAGTGAATCCTAATCTTTTTGCCAGTTGAAGGTCTTGCCTCAATGTTGATGGCTGCTGACTGATCAGGGTTGTTGAAGGATGGCTATGAAAATGTGTTAAAATAAGATAAATTAAGTTTGCCACATCAATTGACTCTTCCTTTCACTTGAACATTAAGAGGCCATCATGGGGTTATTAATTGGCCTAATTTCAATATTGTTGTGTCTCAGAGAACACAGAGGCCCAAGGAGAGAGAGAGACTTAGGGCAACAGCTATTGGGTAGAAAAGTCAGAACAGATACAACATTTATTAAGTTTGTTCTCAGTGTGGTTCTTGGCACCCAAAAACAATTACAATAGTAACATCAAAGATCACTAATCACAGATCACCATAACAGATACAATAGTAAACAAACAGTTTAAAATATTGTGAGAATTACCAAAATGTGATACAGAAATACAATGTGAACACATGTTGTTGGGAAAATGGTGCTAATAGCTTTGCTCCACTGAGGTTTGCCACAACTCTCCAATTTGTGAAAAAAACACCTCAAAATCTGCAAAGTACAATAAGCAATAAAACAAGGTATGCCTGTATATGTATGTTGTCTGTGTGTGTGTATGTGTGTTGTCTTCTTCACTAGAATGTATGTTCTTCAAAGACAAGGAATTTTCCTCTTCTGCTTTTGTACTACCACTTAAATATATGATTCCAAGTAATTCAACAGGTATTTTACAGGGCCCAGAGGACATGGCACTCAGTCAACACAAATAGACTTTTTGTCACATCTAAGGACATGCTCTGGGTCTTTGTTCACACCTAATAGAGAGCTCCAATGGATTCTCACTGAGATAAATGTATCAGGGTTAAATGAGATGGTATGATTTCAATCTTGTCCTTACATGAAATTGAAAATTGAATCCCATTTTCCTGCTGATTTTCATGACAATTTCAGGGATGGATTACTTAACAACAATAACATGGAATCTGAGAATAGATAAGTGACTTGAATCTGGAGTCAGAGGATTTGGATTCAAATCTTGACTTTTTCCTAACCACTTGTGTGACCTTGAAAAAGCTGAATGGCAAAAGGGGATAGAGTGTGGAACTTGGAATCAGAGAGATCAGAATTCAAATCCAACCTCAATCGTTTACTACTTATGTGACACTGGGAAAGTCACTTAATTTTTGCCTCAGTTTTCTCAACTGTGGAATGGGGATACTAATAATCACCTATCTTCCAGGGCCATTGTGAAGACCAAATTAGATAATATTTTAAAAACTTTTAACACAGTACCTGGCCCATGGAAACACTTAATAAATTCTTCTTCATTTTCTTCTCTTGCACAAGCCTTTTTGCATCTCTGGGTCTCAATTTCTTCATCTATAATATAATGAGGCTATGTCATATGATCACTAAGAAACCTTTTACTTCTAAATTCTGTTACCTTATAACAAAAATGGCACCGATAACTCTTACATTAATTTGTAGGGAATATTCTTATCACCTTTTATTCTCTCTCATTACCTCTTGGAACTGGGACAAATCTCTTCAACTGAAAAATGAATTCTCAGAATCCTTATATATTTATTCATAGAATTGATTTATCATAAAAATTGCAAAATCATATTGTCAATAGAATGATAGACATGGAATTAGGAGGGGCTGGGTTCTGACTGCATTTAACACTAGCTTTGAAATTCTGGGCAATATGATCTCTGAGTATCTTTAGACATCTCCCAAGAATTCATTTACTAGATTAAAGACTGGTTGCATCTTCTTTTCTTGAAGGAGTTTCAAAATGTCCAGGCACCCACTCTAGTTATAATTTATAGATAACTATCAAAGTATCAAGTACCAAAAATGTGTGATGTCTTTGTACAAAAAGTTTTAACTAAGGTACAACAGCTAGACCTTTGTCCTACGGTGATAAATTTGGAGAGTGCAGAAATAATTTTTAATCCTTTAGCAATAAAAGAGGGTAGAACTTAATTAACGAGAAGAATTAATTAAAATAGAAAGCTACAAAAAGGTTGCTTTCCCATCATCTCTTTTATCTCCCAGATGAAATTCTCTGTGGACATTTCCTGCTTCTCCCTTGCTTTCCCCAGCTGGGGATTCACAGTGTCCCTTACCCAGATATCCTGGCTTTAAAGAAAGTTGATTTAAGGTTGCAGTTTCTTGTCACTTCACAGGAACAAAGTGCCAAGTAGAAGTTAGTTACAAGTTATACCATCATAATACATCTCCATCTCATTAAGAGCTTGCACTGATTCAAGGGACTTGATTGTTAAAGTAGTCTCTCTGACTGTACCTGGTAAGCACTAGATTTAGGAGAAGTTAGTGCTTGCTCAGAAATGACCCAGGTAAATTTTGAGTGTGACCATTTATACCTCAGAAATTGCCCAAACACTACAAATCAGAGCTTGATTTACTGTTTTGTGGACTGTGTAGATTTAAGAAAGTGATAGAGAAAATGTTGATAATAAACTTAACAATGTGTTGTGGCTACTTTTTTTCATAGAGCTTTCTGTTAAACATTTAACATCATACCCTTGAGCAGATAGCTTGAAGAGCCAACATAAAGCATGCTTCATAGAGAACTCAGGCTACTGCAGTCAGATAGTACCACTTCACAGTAATTCACCTTCAGTACAGAGTAGAATGATATATTCTCATTCTAAAAGAAACAAAAAACTCATTAAATTTAGCTAAGTACTCAGTAGAGCCTACTTAGATGGACATTTTTAGGCAATAACCAACCTGTGAAGGAAGCTCCAAAATTCATTCTATTTGCAACATCTTTGAAGCTTGTTTTTATTTTCAATTCTGACCACCCATGAAACATACATACAAACCACACTGCTGTTTGAATGCATTAAATTGGAATATCCAACAACTAAGTGAATATACAAAAAGAAACACTTAGCAAGATATAAGTGGTGAAGATAAAGGAGCATCAGAATTAAGTGGGCTTAATTAGGGAAGTTTTGACAAGAGCAGTTTAGTTTGCTGAATTGTGAGAAGGCAAAATGGTCAGCAGAGAGGAAGAAGAAGATTTGCATCAACCAAGAGTGCCTTTACTTTAAATGTGGCCACATATGGGGTGGCCAGGTAGCACAGTGAGTAAGAGCACCGGCTCCAGTGTCGGGATGACCTGGGGATCAAATACGGGCTCAGATACTTAGCACCCACCCAGAAACACCTAGCCGTGTAACCTTGAGCAAGTTACTTAACCCTGATTGCTTAAAAAAATAAAATAATGTGGCCACATATGGTCCAATAGAAAGAACTTAACTTGGTGTAAAAAGAATGCAGTTTGAGTGATTCTTCTGCTGTTTATCTGTCTATATGATGTTGGACAGAAAAGTCCCTGAGGCCCCTCTCTGGGCCTCACTTTCTTCAAGTGAAAAATGGGAGCCCTGGGTTAGATAACCACTAGGGTCCCTTTCAACGCTAGCTCTATAATTCTTCGGGAAGGTTGTTGTTTTTCAGACATTTTTGTCATGTTCAACTCTTTGTGACCCCATTTGAGGTTTTCTTGGCAAAGTTAAGAGAACCATTTTTGCATGGTGTACCACTGGATACTGAGTTTAATATGTGATTTTTGCCCGCTAAAATAAAAGGTATCTGAACATTTAGAACCACAGGAGAGTGAACTTAAATGTGATGATTCCATCCACGAGCCTCCAGGACAGGTTATTCTCTCAATTTTCCTAGAAACAGAATCACTTATTTGGCAAGCTCTGATAGACAATTTCATTTGTGTTGCTTTCTTCCTCACTGCTACTGACTCACATGGGTATTGGCTACACCAAGATACCTGAGGTGTTGATAGCTCGGCAGACTCCTTCCTAATGATAGGCCAAGTAATTGTTCTAACTAATGTTTTACTACCTTGGAGTCAGTTTCTACCACTTAGAATTCACTAGTGTGTGCCTAGTGGACCAGATTCTCCCATTAAGGGACAATGTAAAGCGACTGTGTCCCATATTTCTTCACCATCAATGCTCAAGAATCAAAGCACCTGACCTAAGATGAGATCTTCAAGCTCTTTCATTAGGCCACACGATTCGTTTCTCCAAGCCTACAGTTTTCCTTTGCCCTCATCTCATTTCTCAAATCATCTTCTGTGTGACAGCCAGTAGAAATTGTTGACAAAGGTAAAGTCACACCAGAGTCAAACTGGGCATCTTGTAAGACTGAACTTTGTACTTTCACAAAGAGTATGTAGTGTTCTGAGATAGAAGTTGAGGCAGATTGTTCAGAAATTGTGTTGTCAAGGAAACCGCACCTATAACCAATAAGAAGCCCTCATGATCTTCTACCAGCATTCTAGTCTGAAAGGGAATGTTTGGGCTTTTATTGTCCTACTGCATCTTCTTTTTTAGTCTCATTGGCAATATTAATTTCCTTACAAATGCTGAAAGACAGAGAGACAAAGAGAATGAGAGACAGAGAAACAGAGATTCAGTCGTTTTCTTCCACTAAATCACAAATAGAAGGTAATTTGATATGATTACAAGCACTAGCACCTGCTGCTTCATGGGTTTTATTGTTGTTATAATAAAAAAAAATCTTTATTCTCATCTGGTTAATAATGAAAGCAATAACAACAATAAACATTATTATAGATGAGACTGTTGCCCACAATTGCCAGGGCATCACATTGATTAACAAAAGTTTAAAAATAATTGTAATTGGTGAAACTATACTAATACTCATAAGATCCCGATGACGTGAAATGGAAAACTTTTACAATAATAGAGATCTTTAAAGAAGTGAAAATAATAGGCAAACAGGCTGTGGTACAAGTCATTCCTGTTATCCTCTGTAGTACTGGAGTCATCCCAAAGATATTTTCATTTAACCTACAGAAGATGGCTTTACATTCTGAAGACTTTAATTATTTAAAAACATTTTATTACCTGATAAAATACATTGAAGAACATTAAATATGAAAGAAAAATAGCAGGGTAGAAATAACACAGTCTTGAGTGGTGAATCTCTCTAATGGGGTCCCATGAGGGAAAAGGGACCAATAGTTGGTCTACCTTCAGGGCTTCTTGGTCGGTCTACTTCCGCTCTGGGCTAAGCACATTGATTCTTAGATCTGACTCCTCCCCAGTTACAGCCACTGAAACTCCAGTGGATTTTCAAGAGGAAAAGAAGGAGGAGAAGGAGGAGGAGGAGGAGGAGGAGGAGGAGGAGGAGGAGGAGAGAGAGAGAGAGAGAGAGGAAACGACATGAGAAAAGGAGACAGCCTCATCTCACATGGAGGCCAGGCACTCATGGACCAGCATAGTGGGACAAAATGTCACTCCCCCACTCCATTGGCTTTCCAAAGCTCAGAGAGTCATGCTTGTATCTAGTGACTAATAGGAAAGAAAAACAGATTGATTGGCTGATTATTACCCTTAGTTTGAACACTCATTCAGTTCTGCTTAACAGTGAATTAAAAGACTTTTCTTCATAGATAAGCAGTCAGGAAATAGTCAAAGAATACATTCACATGCTCTGAACTGGGGAACAAGAGAGAGAGGATGATAGCTAACATGGAAGAATGGATCACATGAGACATTTTTGAATGTCGGAGAGGCATGGGTATGTTTGTAGGCATCTGAGAAGGAGCCAGTAGAAAAGGAGAGACTGAAGATAAGACAGTAGGGATGTTAGTATAAAGCATTTTTGCTGGAGAAATTGGAAGGGGATGGGATCAAGAGTGTATGGAGGGAAGTTAGTCTGGGTATGGATGAGGATCACCTCTTCATCTCAAACCAGGGTGAGGGGACAGATAGAGAGGAAAGATACCTAAATAATGTGAAATGATGAAGGGAGTAAGAGGAACTCTCAGCAAATGGTCTCGATATTTGGGTTGATGCTGATCCTCAGGTAAAAGACTAGGGGAGGTAACAGGGTAGAAACCTTGAAGAGAGATAAAAATGTTGGAAATAGTTGTGGAGAATAAACTAGCAAACCAATGTAGTGAGATCTGTGTTGAGATTAAATAACATAAATAACATAACATAAAAACACATAAACATTGTATTCATGGATCTGATCAGAATAATTTTATGATTTCCTCCATGCCATTCAGTAGTAGGTGAATGAAGTGGTAAGAGGCAGATGTGGGTGTAATTCAGGACCTGGGCTTTGGAAAAAACATGTTTAGGGAAAGGACAAGGGTGGAAGGGTGGAAGAGATAGAGAATATTGTAGAGTGCCACTAATTTGATGAACAGTCTAGGAAGGGAAAGGAACAGTGTGTAGCCAATGGAGGTCTGATGGCCTGGGAAAGAACCAAAGGGTGGAGGGAATGGAGGCCACAACATTAGGAACTATAAAGCACAGGGAAAGATGGGATAATTAAAAATTATGATGATATAAAGGAATTTCAGAGAAAAGTTCTGTGCCCCATCACCCCTTTTTGATACAAGTTTGTATAGAATCCACTGTAGAATTAAATTAACTAGAGAGATGTCACCAAGACAGATTTTCATAGAAGCTTATAGCATAATCACTTTTACCACCATCACAATGAAACCCATCCTGAAGCAATAGTCCCTGTACAGAACAAACCAAAGACAGCCCCTGTCTTTTAGAAACTTACAATCTAAGGAATGCCTGCCTAATCTTCATGGAGCACAATCTCAACAAAGATTAGTATGACTTTCCACTTCTTCCCTTCATAGGTAATATAGTTCATGGGGTTACTGATCTATCCTAATTAATCTTCTCATTGACGGAAAAGTAGCAGATGCAGGAAGGAAACAAAATTTTTTCCCTTGGAACTGGTGAAAATGTGGGATAATGGTGTGTGTGTGTGTGTGTGTGTGTGTGTGTATGTGTGTGCGTGTGTGTGTGTATGGTTATTGAACAAAATTATGTGTATGATATTGGGTTCAGAAGTGTGTGTTTGTTTATGTGACTATGGAATCGAAATTGTTGTATGTGATTGTGGGATCAGAAGTGACAGTCTGTCACTGAGGTAAACAGCTCATATTTAGAAATGTTGTCAATTAGGATTATTAGTGACACAGAATCCAACCCAAATGTGCTTCTTTTTTGATCATGCAAGATGCAAAAAAGGTTAAGAGGGCATTTTCAACTTTTGATAAGAATTCATAGTTTGGCATATTCTGGTAAGTCAATAATAAGCATTTATTAAGCACCTACTATGTACCAGGCAATGTGCTAATTGTTGGAGACATAAAGACAACACCAAGGCAGTACACTAATACTCTCTCTAGGCCACATGTGATATATATATATATATATATGTATATATATATATATGTATGTATGTATGTAATCCTTAGAATGAGGAGGGAGGGAAGGGGAAAGCAAAAAATCTGTAGTGGTAGTCAACTGTTAGCAATGGCATTGGCAATGTGAGTACTTTGTAATGAGTAATTCATATTTCACTAATCCATGAACCTTAAAATTCTCATTAAAAATGGCATTTCCTGAAGTGCCACTGGGATGCCTTCAATATAAGAAACAGCACTTCAGGATTGTCAAGTGAAGCCCAGGGAAACATACTTATTATTCTGGTATGTTTCAGGCTTCTTCTCACGGCTTGATAAAAATACATTTGTCTACAGTGGCAGCCTTGATTTTTAGCATTATATTTGTTCATATAGTCACTAATCTGCCATATTTGGTAATTTGCAATGTGTCTTCTTGTCTTTTAAAAAAACCTGTAATCTGAAATTCAGTTAGGGAAGGAGTAATTGGTGATATATATTCTATGTAAAGGAACAGATAAATATACAAACTGCAGAAGGGTTTTTATGATGTTTATATCACAGGCACAATCATGAAACTTCTGCTCAATGTGATTTGAGCTCATCTTATTTTGAGAATAAAATCAATAAAAATCAGATAACTTTCAAAGATGTTCCAGTTTATACTTTACTAGGAATACTCCTTTGGAAAGTGTTTTATGGCCAGGAGTGGTGGCAAATACCTGTAATCCCTGATATTGGGAGGGCTGACACTGTTGGTTTACTTGAGCTCGAGAATTCTGAACCACAGTGAGCTAAGCCAATTGGATATCAACATTAAGACGGGCACCAATATGGTTAGCTCTTGAGAGCAGGGAGTTACCAGCCTGCCTAAAGAGGGGTAGATTAGTTCAGGTTGGAAATTGATCAGATTAAACCCCCTCCCAGTAGTGGAACTGACCCATGAGTAATCCACTGCACTTATATCCTGACTAAAATAGGGAGGCCTAGTCTCAAAAAAAAAGTTCTTTAACAAGTAGATCTTTTCTTTGGCCTTCATTAAAATAGAAGCCTTCACCTTCCCAATGTTGAAGTCATAGAATAATTAATCAACCCTTCTCTAGAAACTGCAGAATTTGGTAGTTTGAGGTTTGGGTTCGTCAAACATTTCCGACTGTTACAAACATTTTGTATCCAGTAAAACTCCAAAATCCTTTTTTTTTTTCCTGGTTGAGCACAATTTTTCTTAAACTTTTAATTCTGGGTGAATTTCAAAGGAAATGCATCCATATGGTTCTCATTCATTGACACTTAATTCATCAAGATGGTGTTTTGTAAAAGCTATTTGACATCCAAGAAACCAAATGGGTAGTGTTTTTTTTTTTCAAATGTGAACCAGGAAGTTGGGTTTTGTTGGTAGTAGAGAATCAAAAACCAAAGTGATCTGAGTTCTCTTGAAACCACAGGTTCCTCTAAGTTTTCTAAACTGACCCCCTTATAACTATCTCTTTACTTTGTCATTAATTTGGATACCACCTTTCATGCCACTAATATAAAATACTTTATGGCAAAAGTTAGAGATAGTAAAGGAAAAAAAAGAACTTTTCACTAAGAGAAAAGTATTTTTTTTAATGGGGCATGAGAACAAGGCAGTGGCCAAAAATACAGTAAGTTTGAAGAGTATTCTTCTTCTGTTGATTAAAAGATTGTTTGCAACTGGGTTGCAAATGGAAGTAAGAGAATCTCATGTCCCTTTTAGAAGGTAGGGTTGTAATTATAGTGACCAAGTGTTTCTGTGTTTGGGATCACCCTTTATATTTAGTAGGCATTGCTAGAAACTTGTTTTACTTCTCCCAAACTGCAACCACACAGAGATTCTATAAGCCCTTCTTCTCTCAGGCCATGATCCCACGTCAGAGGGTGCACAGTGAACTTTTTTATTGACTAAATATAGATGAATAAAAAAATGAGAAGAAAAATCAACACAGTTTTCTGGAAGATACTACAATTTAGTAACTAGGTGTATTTTAATGCAATCAGTGATGCAATAATTTGATACTGGTGAAATCTTTACAAAATATACATTATACAGATATGTGTGTGTTGAATGTATGTGTATATTCATTTATTTGTAAATGGCAATAAGGAATATACTTTTCTTAGAAATGGATGTCTTTTAAATAAATCACCTTTATTAACTATATATATATATATATATATATATATTTATATAACTTTTGTGAAGGAAAATCATCTTGGTCTTTATAAGAGATTATAATAGCCAGTACATGAAATTATACACTATTACCAGATAGGATTTATTATCAACATGATAGGATATATTAATAGCAAAAAATTATATAATCATATCAATATATAAAAAAGAGCTTTGACCAAGATATCACAACAATCCTGTCTAAAACAAACATATAAATAAACACTATAAAATGTAGGAATAAATTACTCTTTCATTAATATGACAAGTAACATTTATCTAAAACCAAGAGTCAGCATTATATATAATAGGGATGAACTAGCGGTCTTCCCAATATGATCTAGTATAAATTAAGAATGCCTATTACCATCTCTGTTTTACATGGTGCTAACAGTACTAGCTATAATGATAAGGAAGGAAGTGGATATTTATCTAGGCCTTCTATGTACCAGCCAGACATTGTGCTACATACTTTAAAATAATCAGCTCTTTTTAGCCTAACAACAACTCTGGGAGGTAGTTGCTATTATTATCAAAGTTTTATAGTTGATTGCAAAGGTTTAGAAAGGAGGGAGTGCAGAGGAAGTAGTGGTCCTTATTGAAGACACTTTTTAAAGGTGATTAGCCAAGAGATGGAGGAGAGATATAGGACAATAATTGGTAGGCATGGTAAGATCTAGTTTTAAGTACAGAGGAGCTTAGACATATTTGTAGGTAGCAAGAAAAGAACCACTATATTAAGAGAAATTGAAGATCAATCAATTAATAATAAAATTTTATTACTAACATACTGTGTGAAAGACACTGTGCTAAGTGCTTAGAGAATGGGGGTAATAGTGTTGGCCATCTGTTGGAGAAGACATGAGGGAATAAGATCAAAGGTTCATACAGAGAGTTGGCCTTGACAAGATAAAGGCTCAACTCTTCATTAGAAACTCCAGTGAAAGAAGAAATAATGATATCTGATGTCAGAGTTATGTGAGATAAGAAAGAGGAATTTCTTGGTTGATGACCTAAGGTTTTTTTAGTGAAATATTTGGCAAAGTCAAAGCATGTAAAAGAACAGAGCAATATGAGCACAGAAGAAAGTAGAGGAGGTTACAGAGGAGGTTTAAAGAGAGAAGAAAAGATTAGGAATAGTTGCCACAGTGAGTGGGATAGGGAATCAATTAGGGAGGAGGAATAAGATCACCTTGCTATAATGAAATCTTATATAAAGCAAAGAATCATGAATTATCTGGTGAAAATTAATATTTTAATTTTCATTCCATATTATGGCTTAACTTTTAAAGCTTTTTGACTACACATGACTTGACTTTAAGAACAAAAGTATTCCCTATTTATCTTCTTTGCAGTTGTATTCAATCATGGTAATGTAGTATTACATATACTTTCAAGTAAATAAGTCAACAAGCATTTATTAAGAGCTTATTCTGTTTCAGAAACTGTGCTAAGTGCTAGGGATTCAAATATAAACCAAAAGAAAGATAAGCCCTTTTTTCATGTAGTTTACATTCTGATAGAGGAAGATGACACATAAAAAGGAATTTTAAAATTGAGTGAGGGCATGGTAGTGGAGTACAGAGTCATAAACAGGGCCAGGTAAGGAACGAAGGATGACTAGTCTTGACCATTTCTCAAAATGAAGGTTCAGTAAAGAACTCATCCATGGAAAAAAGGATTAGATGAATCTTCCAGAATAGGAAGGTCACAGGAAATGAAGAAACTTTCAAAAAATGATGGCAATTGAGACATGTTAGTGAAGTCCAGACAGTAAGAAGCAAGACTAGGAGAAGAACACACCATCACAATTCACTGATGTATCAGTTATTTTGGTTGAATATATTGGATGTCTACTATCAAGAACAACTGAACTAAAAATTGGTTGAAAAAATAATTTAGATTCATGAAAATATGACCAAATTTAAAAACTGGACCCTGTATTTCAAAAAGCCATAAAGGAAAACTGCCCAAAACTTTTAGAATCAAAGGACAAGGTAAATATTGACAGGATCCACTAATTACCACTTGAAAGAAACCCAAATTTAATAAGTCAAGAATTGTATCCACTTGAGATATACTATAATCCTGAGCTTCTGAATCAGAGATAGATACTAAAAGCAGCCCAGAAAAAAGTAATAAAGTATTAAGAAACAATAGTCAGGATTACACAAGATTATATAACAATGCTATAAAGAAATAGAAAGCTTGGAACATGCAAAAGTAAAAAAAAAAGCCTAATAACAAAGAATAATCTCTTCTATAACACTGAGTAAGTATAATCCTAGAGGGGGGAAGTGTATATTTAATAAAATAGGTAACTTTGAAGCATTTCTGATAAGAAAAACAGAGTTGGGTGCAATTACAGAACAAACTTTTGAGAAAGGAGAAACCTAGAAAGGAGAGTACATATGAGCAATTTGAAAGGACGTCCTAAATGATGATCAATGTTCAAATCCTAATTGAGGGAAAAGAGACAATTGCCTCTTCAGAACCTGACAATCTTCAAGATTCAGAGAAGGAACAAAGAAAAGCAAATTTCTAAGAACCAGTGATCTGGGTCTAGGTGAAGAGAAGGACTCAGAACAAGTATTAAACCATTATAGTTGTACACAACTAGTGTTATCTTGTTTCCTTTTTCTCCCCCACCTTATTTTTCTTTGAAAAGTAGGAAATGAGGGGCAAAGAGTGTAAATAATATAATAGGATATGATGGAGGAAAAAACATACGTAGCACTTATAAATTTAAGTGTAGATAGCATAAGCTTACCAATAAAACAGAGAAGGGTAGCAAAATGTACTGAAAAGCAAAACCAACATTATGTTGTTTACATATCATATACTTGCAACATATTATAGTGCCAATGCAATATTTATAGTGCCCACAATCACCATAAACACACACACATTATATATATATATATATATATATATACACCTGCATGGTGCTCAATCACAAAATTTAACAGATTCTCCATGTAGAAGACAGAAACAAAACATTCAGACACCAGAAAACCAAATTCCAATACCAGGAAACCAAATCCATTACAGCAACATAGAAATTAATGTACTATAATGTAGCAGAGAGCCACACTATCCTTTAGCCTTCCCACAAACTAATATTTGACCAATATTTACTCACAAGCCTATCTGTCTCCCTCAGAATCAAACTCTCCTCCCAACCATCTAGCAGGTTCTGACTCCCAACTTCCTGGGGACTCTGCCCCATCCTTCAGCAAACTCCTCCCACCACAGGTTTATGATTACATTCAGCCTATTAGGGGGCAGAACATATTTTCAAAGGAGGGAAGGTCTTCAGATTACCTTCAGCTTATTAAGGGGGCAGGGAAGATTTTCAAAGTCCCATTACCATTAAACATAGTCGCACAGAGTTGAAATGAGAGGCTATGGTAGAATCAATTAGGCATCAAGGAAAGCAGAGATGTCAATAGTGAGCTCAGACAAAAAAAGAGTAAAAGTACTTATGGTTAAAAGAGACAAGTAGGGAATATTACATTTATGTGCAAAGGCATCATTAATAATAAGTATTTTCAGTACTAAATAGTTCTATACAAAATGACATAGAATCTTAGCACTTAAAAGAAAAGCAATTCTAAATATATTATTATATCATATATGATACTTTTATATCATATATTGTTATGTATCATTTCTATTCTGACATGTCATGTCATATCATATATGATATATTGCATTGAATTATATCATATTATATATTACATCATATTATGTCATATTACATATAATATAACTTTGTTATATCATATATTATTATCATATATACATATATACACTTCCCCAGCTGTGCACAGTACCTTTAAAAACTTGATAATATACTCGGGAATAAAAGAAAATCATAATCCATCTTGGAAAACAAGTCACATCCTCTCTGGACCTCAGTTTTTTTTTCCATTTTTAAATGAGAGCAACAGCATAAACCTCCAAAGTTCCTTCCAGTTATCTATGATTCTATGAGCCATGTATACCCAAAGATCTGTCTCTGAATAGAACACTTTTGTCTAGTCAATTAAAGATACTATTTTAAAAGTTAACTTTTTAAAATTTTTCCTCATTTAAATACTAAAATATTATAAAGTTATTTTCTACCAGCTATCCTTTGTGAGATCTTTCAATATACAAGCAACTTTTAAAAACATCAGTTTGTCAATTAATTTTCAAATTTGAAACTCGAAATACATTTTCCAATTATAAAAATTTACTAGGTTCCCAGGCTAGCCCATAGCAAAGTATTTTAAGTTTCAACTCATATATTCTGAACCTCTATTTTTTTTTACTTTCATCCAGATATTAACATAGCAGCAGGAGCCATGTGATAGGGATTTAGCCCTTCCTAGTTCACTGTTTCTATTCCTAGATCTCACTTCCACCCTATTCATAGTATGGTAAAATGGACAGAAGGGATTTAGAGTCAGAAAAATTGGTTTCAAAACCCACCATTGGGTAAATCACTGCATCTATTTGTGACTCAGTTTGCTAATGTGCAAAATTAGAGAATATGAGATTGGATGGTCTGTAAGATTGGTTCCAGCTCTACGTCTATAATGCTATCATTTTTTTTTATCTCTTTCCATTCCAGTACCCAAGCTCAACTCTCAGCAACCAAAGAATCCTAGTACCAGAATGTCTTGCATAAATGAAATTTTTCTCTAATTCATTAATTTTACCATGCCATTATGAGATTGGTTTTCTTTAACCTGGAGGCTAATTGATTCTGATAGAAAATCAATGTTTTTAAGAATAGAAATACCCAAGAATTTAATTAATCATTACTTCAAATGTGGACATTCTAAATGGTAAACAGTGTTGCTATTTCAAGAATCAAAATTAAATTCTGAGCAGAATGAGGTTTTGAGATCTAGATATCCAGGTTAATTAAATGCAAATAAAAATGAAAGCAGAGGCCCTTTTAAATATTAAGTAACTTTTGATTACTTGATTTCAAAAGTCGCATCATTTTTGTTTACAAATGAAACTGTCGATAAAAACATGTTATTCAATTCATTGTTAATCAATTCTATTCACCCAGAAGCTTTATGTTGAAAACTAGGAAAATATGGAGTCTAAGCATTTCCCTTTTCAACGATCTAACATCATTAAATATCTATATGTAGCATGTTTTAAAAAAACTTTTAATATAGGAGGTACATGACAGTGTTGTTTTTTTTTTCAATTTTTTTAAGTCATGTCTGTTTGTGACCCCATTTGGAATTTTCTTTTTGTATGATATACTTGTTTATTTTTAGTTTTCAACATTCATTTCCACAAAATTTTTAGTTAAAAATTTTCTCCCTGTCTTTCCCCTACCCCTTACCCCAAAATAGCAAGCCTAAGGAATACCCCTTCCCCCAATCTGCTCTCTCTTATATCACCCCTCATTCCCCCTCTAAATTTCTAGCAGGGCAAGATGGATTTCTATACCTCACTGCCTGTATATCTTATTTACCAGTTGGATGTAAAAACAAATTTTTTAACATTTGTTTTTAAAACTTTGATTTCCAGATTCTTTCCCTTCTTCCCTCCTCACCCACCCCCACTGGGAAGATAAGCAATTCAAAATAGGTTGTATATGTGTAGTTATGCAAAATGTTTCCACACTAGATATATTTTGAAAGACTAACTATATTTCCCTCCAACCTATCTGCTCCCCACTTATTCTATTTTCTAATTTGACCCTGTCCCTTTTATTTCTTTTTTTAAATTTTTTGGTCTTTATTCATTTGTTTGTTTACTTTTAGTTTGCAAGATTGAGTTCCACAATTCCTTGAATTTCAAATTTTCTCTCCCTCCCTCCCTTCCCCCTCACCCCATGGCAGCATACAATCAAGTAAAGGATCTGCAAATACTTTCACATTAGACATTAGTCATGTTATAAAGAAGGATTGTAACTGCTGGAATGAACACTGGGAAAGAGGAAACAAAAACAAACAAAGAAAAAGAAAGAGAGTAGGTAGTTTGCTTCAATCTGCATTCAAACTTTCTTATTTCTAGTTCTTTCTTTGAATGTAGACATCTCTCTCCATGACTTATAACCCTGCATGGATGAGAAGAGTCAAGTGGTTTGTTGTCACACATTCATTGTGTCTATAATTGTGTACAAATTTCTCCTGGTTCTGCTCTTCTCACTCAGCATCAGTTCATGTAAGCCTCTCCAGGTAATTATGAAGCCCATCTGTCCCTCATTTCTTAGAGTACAATAGTATTCCATTACATTCATATACTACAACTTGTTTAACCATTTCCCAGTTGATGGGCATCTCCTTAATTTCCAATTCTTTGCCACAACAAAAAGAGCTGCTATAAATATTTTTGTACATATGGGTCGACTCTGTCCCTTTTCAAAAGAGTATGCTTCTAACTATCCTCTCCCACAATCTGCCCTCCCTTCTATAATCCCCCCTCTTTCCCCTACTACTGTAAAGTAAGATACTTCCCTCCTTAAGCCAATTCAATGAGAGTACAGTTGACCCATTCCCTTTCACCTTTCTATTCTTCCCCTCCATTGTAACAGTTTTCTCTTGCCTCTTTTATATGAGATAATTTGCCCTAATCTATCTCTCCCTTTCTCCTTCTCCCAATAAATTCCTCTCCCACCTCTTAATTTTACTTTTTAGATATCATCCCTTCTTATTCAACTGATCCTGTGCCCTCTGTCTACATATAAATATACACATATATACACACACTCATATGTGTATTTATACATACATACACCCTCCTATATAAACATATATATGAATATATACATGTATGTGTATATATATACATTTATATTCCCTTCAAATCTCCTCATACTGAGAAAACTCTCATGAGATACAATTATCATTTTTCCATGTAGAAATGTAGATAGTTCAAATTTAATAAGTTCCATATGATTTCTTTTTCCTGTTTATCTTCTCATGTTCCTCTTGCTTCTTGTATTTGAAAGACAAGTTTTCTATTCAGCTATTGTTTTTTCATCAAGAATACTTGAAAGTCCTCTATTTCGTTGAATGACTATATTTTCCCTTGAAGCATTATACTCCATTTGGCTGGGTTGGTGATTCTTGGTTTTAATCCTAGCTACTTTAACTTGTGGAATATCATATTCCAAGCCCTTCTATTCCTTAATGTAGAAGCTGCTAGATCTTGTGTTATCCTGATTTGCATTTCCACAATACTCAAATTTTTTCTTCCTGGCTGTTTGTAATATTTTCTCCTTGACCAGGCTATAATATTCCTAGGACTTTTCTTTTTGGGATCTTTTTCAAGAGGTGATCTGTGAATTATTTCCATTTCTATTTCGTTCTCTGGTTCTAGAATGTCAGATCAAATTTCCTTTACAATTTCTTGAAGAATGATTTCTAGGTTCTTTTTTTTTTCATCATGGCTTCCATGTAGTCCAATAGTTTTTTAAATTATCTCTCCTGGATCTATTTTCCAGGTCATTGATTTTTCCAATGAGATAATTCACATTGCCTTCTATTTTTTCTTATTTTTTTGGATCTGTTTTATAGTAACTTGATTTCTCATAAAGTCATTAGATTCCATTTTCTTCAATCTAATTTTGAAGGAATTAGTCTCTTCAGTGAGGGTTGTTTGTTTGTTTGTTTTTGTCGTTTGGAGGGCAATTGGGGTTAAGTAACTTGCCCAAGGTTACACTGCTAGTTATTGTGTGTGTGTGTGTGTGTGTGTGTGTGTGTGTGTGTGTGAGTGGGTGTGTGTGTGTGTGGGTGGGTGTTAAGTGTCTGAGGCTGGAACCAAACTCAGGCCCTCCTGAGTCTGGGGCTGGAACTTTACTCACTGTGCGACTTAGCCACCCCTCTTCAGTGAGTTTTTGAAATTCCTTTCCATCTGGGCAATTCAACTTTTTAAGGCATTCTTCTCTCATTGGCTCTTTAGGACTCTTTTGCCATTTGAGTTAGTCATTTTTAAGGTGTTATTTTCTTCAGTATTTTTTGGGTCTCCTTTAGCAGGCTGTTGACTCACTTTTCATGATTTTCTTACATCATTCTTATTTCTCTTCCAAAATTTTCCTCCTCTTACTTGATTTTCAAAATCCTTCTTGAGCTCCTCCATGGCCTATAACCAATTCATATTTTTCTTGGAAGCTTTTGATGCAGGAATTTTGCCTTTGTTGACTTCTTCTGGTTCCATGTTTTGATCCCTTTTGTCCCCAAAATAGGATCCTATGGTCTGATTGTGCTTCTTCTGCTTGCTCATCTTGCCAGCCAATTACTTCACTTTTGAGCTCTTTGCCAGGGTAGAACTCTGTTTCCAGAGTGGAGAGTTTGTCCCAAATCACTGGGGTTTTCACAAATGTTGTCAGAGCTCTGAGGAGGGCACCCTCTCCATAGCCACCACAAGTTATGGCACACTGGCATTTCTCACCCCAGGACCACCACCCAAGACAGCAACCCAGATCCAAGCAGGTCACAACAAAAGCAATTACCCTGTGAATGATTGCTTGATCCTTGTATGATCTGAAGGTCAGGAGTTCCAGAGGCAGCCATGCAGCAGCAGCTGCAGTCACCGCATCTCTTCCACCTCTAGCCTCAGGGGCAGGGGCCAGACTGTTCTCTTTAGTCACTCAGTTTTAACAAACAGAGTTCCCCACTGACCTTGTACTTTCTCTTTGGTGTTGATGGGTTGAGAAGTCTGGAAACTGCCACAGCTGCTGGTGATTCACTCTCATGAAGTTTGCTTCAGCCATTCTGGGCCACTTGTCAGGGCCACCCCAGACTTGGAGGGGCTTATAAGTGACTGTGCTCATCTCCCAGCTTGGTGCAATTAGACCCTTCCTGTTGGCCTGTCAGGCTGCCTTCAGTGGGAGATTTATTTCTATCACTTTGTGGGTTTTGTAGCTCTAAAATTTGTTTAGAGTCATATTTTACAGGTATTAGAGGTGGTTGTGGCAGGAGTTCACAGAATTTCCTGCTTCTGCTCTGCCATCTTGGCTCCACCCCTCATTTGGGGTTTTCTTGCTGAAGATACTGGAATGGTTTGCCATTTTCTTCTCCAGCTCATTGTTATAGATGAGGAAACTGAGGTAAACAGGATAAAGTGACTTGCCCAGGGCCATACAGGTAATAAGTGTCTGAGACCAGATTTGAACTCAGGTCCTCCTGACTCCATGCCTGAGATCCTATTCACTACTCCACCTAGCTGCCTTATGTGACAATAAAATAAAGTAATTGAAAGAGATGGTGAGGATGATGGTGATGTTATGGGGTACAGTTTGTTATTTTGCATAGAAATCTGTATCTGAAGTCAAGAAGACCTAAGATCCACTATCCTCTTTGACACATACAAACTGTGTGTTTGGGCAAGTCATATAACCTTTTAATACCTTCAAAAAAGTCTCTAAGACTATGTTACAAGTAATTTGTTTTTTTTTCATTGGTGGGAAAAGTTTCCCCTTCCAATTAAATCACAGGAGGAGCCCACCCTGAAATAAAAGCAAAAGTACAATGAGTGCCCAGTGGGTGCTTCCTACTTTGATGAAATCATAAGTCATTCAAAAATGATAACAACTTTCATTAGTTTTAATGGAGACTTAATAAAATTTGTAAAATGCACTATGGATATTATCTCTTTTGATCCTTGCAACAACTCTGGGAGGTGGGTGCTTCAGCTATTAGTACTATGACTTTTTTTGCCTTTTTCTGAAGGGCAATTGGGGTTAAGTAACTTGTCCAAGGCTCAAGTGGCACTATGATTTTATAGACGAGGAAATTTAAAACCTAGAAATTTTGTGATTACCTGTCTGTCACATAACTAATAAGTATCTGAGGTGAGATTTGAACCTGGATTTCTCCTGACTCGAAGTCCAACAATTTTTCCCCCATTACATGCAAGTTACTGAACAGTTTTACTGTGGTGAAGAATCATTAATTACTTTAAAAAATCAATATAGAAACTCCTTGGGAGCTCTTTCATCTTCTCATTCATTCATTCATGCATTCCATAAGGACTCTCTAGTCCCCCAAAGGGTGATAAAACTCTCAGGAAGCTAGAAAATATCTGAAAAAATGGCATGTAGCAGCACTAATCATCAATAGTTTGGAAAAGGACATAATCCATTTGAGTAGCATTCTAACAGATAAAAATAGTAATATATTTATAGTGTTTTAGAGCTATACAGTTTTATATACATTATCTCATTATTAGTGAAGTTTGTAGTATAAATAATATTTTTGCCTTTTAGTGATATGTATATAGGACCTCAGAGAGGTTAACTAATTTGCCTAAGGTCAAATGACTCATATGGAATAGAAAATAGAAAAGCTCAAATTCAGGTGTTTTTTTTTTACTTCTTTTATCATGCTGTTATTAAGTACTTGTATAATACTGAGAAATATTGGAGATAGAGTAACAACAGAAGTTATGGTCCCTGCCCTAGAAAGCCTTGCAATGGAGCAGGAAAAAACAAAAGTAATACCCATAAAAATACATCAAATGACAAGAGAAGTATGAGCTGAAGAAGCCTTCAGGGTTAAGGTCAACTTGATTTGGGCCCTGAAGGAATTCACTGTCCTTCACGTCCTCCATCACTGAAGGAAAGAGTACAACTTTAGATCTGGAAGGACCCTCAGAGGTCATTTAGTCCAAACTTTTCTTGGGCAATAATTTATTTTATAATATAACCAATAAATGGCTATTGCATCTCTGCTTGAAGAGTTTTAGTGGAATGACCCTTGATCTCCATGAGGCAGCTTAAACTACTTTTAGACAAGAAGGTAGTTCAGTGAATAGAGAGTCAGGCCTGGAATCAGGAAGACTCATCTCTCTGAGCTCAAGTCTGGCTTCAGATACTTCCTAGCTGTGTGACCCTGCTCTGTTTACTTCAGTTTCCTCACCTGTAAAATGAACTGGGGAAGGAAATGGCAGACCACTCTTGTATCTTTGCCAAGAAAACCCCAAATGGGCTCACAGAGAGTCAGACATGACTTAAATGACTGAACAGCAACAACAAATCATGACTAAGTTTCCTAATATCAAGTCCATTTTCCGTTTCTCTAAAATTTTAATCCATTTCTTTTATTTCTACCATTTGGGATCAAACCCAAACCCATTATGGAGCCCAAACCCTCTTCTACCTCTAAAATTCTTAAAAGAAGCCATAAGTTCCTCACTAAATCTTCTCTTTTCAAGGATAAAGATCTTTCTTTCCTTCGATGAAATACTCACATGTATGATTTCAAGATCCTCAATGATCTTAGTAGACACTCTATGGATATTCTATAATTTATTAAAGTCCCTAAACAGTAAAGAACCCAAACTGAACACAATCACTTAAAAATACAACATATAATCACATCTTTACTAATGCATCCTCAGCCCAAGATTTCATTAACTCTCTTGGCTGCCACAACATAATGTTGGCTCATATTGAACTTGTAACCAGGTGGCAGAAGAGACACATAAGGTTAGACTTGCAGTATGGAAGAACAGAGTTCAAATCCTGCCTCAGACACTTACTAACTGTGTGACCCTGGATAAACCAATTAAGTATCTCTTATTTTCAATTTCTTCATCTATAAAATGAATATGGGGGCAGCTAGGTGGTTCAGTTGATTCAGTGCCAGTCCTGGAGTCAGAAGGACCTGAGTCCAAATCTAACCAGAGCCACTTACTAGCTGTATGACTCTGGGCAAGTCACTTAGCTCCAATTACCTCAAAAAAGAAAAAAAAACAAGTACAAAAATAGCACTTCTGGAGTTCTTGGGATCAAGTAAGATAATATATATATATATATATATATATATATATATAATACTTTGCAAACTTTAATGTGCTCTAGAAATGGTAGCAATTCTTTCTATTGCATTCCACTAAACTCCCCACTTCTCCAGATTTTTTAGCCAACCTGATAAGTGAGTATACATGTATCCTCATTTTGTATTTTTAAAAATGACTTCTTTGGGCCCAGATGTAACAGTTTATATTTATCCCAATTAAATTCCATCTGATTAGATTTGGCTCAATATTCTAGTCTGTCAAGATTTTTTAAATGCTTCTTGTGTTCTCCAGCTATTCCTCTCAGGTTTTTTTTTTCATCTACAGCTTTGATAAGCATGCCATCTATGCCTTTATCCAAGTAATTAAAAAATTTAAATTACACAGGTCCAAGCATGGATCCTTGGGGATCTCCACCGGGTCTCTCCTTCCAAGTTGACATCAAGCTATCATTGTCTATTGTTTAGGTTCAGTCTTTTAATTTCTACATCTCTCTCACTATACTAATACCTAGCATACATTTCTCCTTTTTTGCAAAAGAGTAGTCTGAAATAATTTTTTGGGGGGAGGCAATTGGGGTTAAATGACTTGCCCATGGTCACACAGCTATTAAGTCTCTGAGGTCACATTTGGACGTGGGTCCTCCTGAATGAGTCAGTGCTCTATCCACTGTACCACCTAGCTACCCCAAGAAGACTCTGAAATACTGTTTTCAAATATTTTGTTATAACCTAAGTCAATTATACTTTCAACAGTCCCCATGTTTTTCAGGTCTAGATACCCTGAAATAAATTGTGATGAAGTCAATCTCTGTGTGTGTATAATCCCTGCAATTTTTAACAACACATTCTACAGTTTTGCCAGAAATCAACATCAAAATCACTGACCTATATTTTTCAGACATCAGCCTCTTCCCTTTTTAAGAAAATTGGGAAGTGTGTTGCTCCCCAGTTCTGCAGCATTTCTTATTCACCCAGATTTCTTCAAAATCACTGTTGGTAGGTCAGCAATCACATTTGTCAGTGCATTTAGTGCCCATGAATGTAGCTCATCTGGGCTCCAGTTCTCTTTTTAATATTTCTCCTAATCTTAGGCATCACTTCTCTATTAAGCATTTCTGTTTTATCCTTTCCAGTCCAAAGATGAATCTGCTTGACTGAGAAAACCAAAGCAAAATTAAAAACTGAGCAGTCCTGCCCTTTCCTCCACTGTGGTGGATCATTGCACCAAGCAGTTTTCTGATCTTTTCTACTCATCCTTTTATTCCAATACCTCTTTTTAAAAAAGAAACTCTTATAATTTCTTAAAATGTATTTTTAAACATTTATTATAAAGATTTTTTAAAGTATGTTTGCTGTTTTAGAAAACACTTCCTTGGGTAAGCTGAGGTACATATATATATATACACATATATATACATATACAAATATATATATATATTTAAATTTTTGTTTTCAACTCCAAGTTCTATATTCTAAGCAGGTGGTAAAAGTTTCTGTTTACTAAGGGAAATATTTTATGCAGATTGACAAAACATACAAGAGGCAGATAAGGAAGTAAGATAGGTTGGGTTGGAGTGAAGCTTTTAAAATCAGGCAACAGTATGTATGTGGCTAGGGTAGGGGGTGGGTGGGGAATAGCTTTTCAGGGAAAGAAACTTCTGGCTAAGAAAAAAGTAACAGTTTTTTGTGTCTGAATAAAAAACAGCCTATATGAATATAAGTTCTTTTTGTTTCTTTTGTATGCAAATAAATGTAGGAATAGCTTTTAGAGAGGCTTCCTGAAGAGGAGCCAACTCAGTTGGACCATTAAAATAACCTAGTTTTCTCCCTGCCTCAAATCTACCCATTCCAATCCATTCTCCATTTAGCAGCCACAGTGATATTCTTAAATATAATAAGTATAATAATAAACCCGGGGTTTACCGGGTCACTTCCCTGATCCACAAATTCTAATAGTTCTCTGGTATCAGTAGAATTAAATAGAAACCTCTCTGGATAGTATTTGAAGCTCTTCACCATCTCACCAATTTTTCCTCTCCAGAGTTATCACATATTGCTACCCAGCTTATGCACTACTATCCTGGGAGACTGGACTTTTTGTTGCCACTCACTGAACAAAGCCCATCTCCCTACTTTGTAAAGGCTGTTCTTCATATCTAGAATAGCCTTCTTCCTTCTCCCTGCTTCTTGGAACTATTGTTTTCCTTTAAGACTCATCTCAAGAACTTCTCCTGCATAAGGCATTTCCTGATTCTCCTAGCATGCAATGGGAATCCCTTTTAAAGTGATCTTATATGTGGTTATGTATTTACCTATATTTGTACTTTGTATGTATATGAAATGTATGTAAACACATAGATATCAAAAATACATGTAAGCAAAAATATAATTGCATATATACAAATATACACACACTATATTTGTAGATAAAATTTGTGTATGTATAGTACATATATAACATTATATATATATACATCGTATATACATGCCATATATGTATAGACTTTATATGTGTATGCACATAAACATATGCATGTAACAATTTGAGGATAGAGTGTTGGACCTGGAGTCAGGAAGACTCATCTTCTTGAGTTCAAATCCAGCCTCAGACACTCACTAGCTGTGTGACCCTGGGCAAAGCACTTAACTCTGTCTCAGTTTCCTCATTTATAAAATGAGCTAGAGAAGGAAATGACAAGTCATTTCAATATCTTTGCCAAGAAAACCCGAAAAGGGTCACAGAGTCAGACATGACTAGGAAAATGACTAAACAATAAAAGTTTATAAATGTATATAAATATAGGCATATATATCTATATAGTATATTCATATTTGTGTATAATATATGTATATGGTATACATATATATGTTTAGATAGTATAGGTATATAATATACACAGCATATATATAGTATATGTTTATGTATAACTAATATATGCATATATATTACATGATTATAAAATATATGTGTATTTGATGGATTTATGTAATATATTAATATAAATGTAATTTATATTATATATACATTTATTATATATACAGTAATATAAAATGTAACTTAATGTATTTAAATAATACATTATATATTTATATACACATAGTAAGTATATATAGAGAGATATCCTTTTACTCATCTTTCTCTTGTTTTTTTTTCTCCTCTATTAGAATGTAGGCTCCTTGAAGGCAGGGACCATTTCACTTTTTCCCTTGGTATCCCCAGCAACTAGCATGGTGCCTGGCATATACTAGATGCTTAATAAATGTTTGCTCGCTCTCTCTCTCTCTCTTTCTCTCTCTCTCTCCGCCCCTCTCCCTATCTCCCTCCCTGTCCCCCTCTCCCCACCCCATGATCTCCCACAGTGACTGAGCTCAGTGTCAAAAGAAAGACTATAGGTAGTCAGAGCTCAAATAATGAAAGCTCCTACATGGGTACTTAATTCCAAAGGAAACGGCAGAACCAAATTTGTAACTATAATTAAACCTGAGTGTTATAACACTATCAAGTAGGCTAGGAAAATGAGCTAGCTAAAAAAAACTTTCTCTTTGAAGTTCTAATAGGAAAGGATTAAAAATCATAACAATTAAGGATTAGCAAAGTAACTTAATTTTTAAAATTATACCTTTTAAATGTTTCAAAGATACGTTCTTTTAAAAAGTTTCTATTTAGAAAAATAATGATAGTAATGATAACAACAACAATAATCTTAAAGATAGATCCTTCATCTATAGTTTCATAAGATTATAATTTTAGAGTTGCTTAGGGGTCATTTTATAGGTGGGGGAAATGCAAAGGAATCAGATGACTTATAATGCATACAACAGCAAAATAGACAAATGCCATTTAGGGTAATGTATCAACAGGGACTCTATAATCACTGGAAACAGTATATGTAGCTATGATGCTTTGGCAAGAATTCTGAAATTTTGACCAGTTACACTCTGGTTATCCCATTAATTGGGTTAGCCCTCTAGTCAATGTGATACAACTATATCTATGAATCTCAGAAGTCAATGGGCAATATAAGATTACAGGCTGGTTCATTTGAAATTGTTTAGTTGTTCCACTTAATATGAGGACAGCAAGCAAAAAACATAAAAAGGCACTCCATACTGCCATTCCTTAAGAAAAATATGTTAGAATAAATCAGAAATACCAATACCGTTCATGCAGATGGCACTAACCATAAGCAAACCACCAAAGCAAAGCATAAATGCAAATAAAGGGACTGAAAATATAAATTATTTTTAACATATTTTGATATGTTAAAATGGAAAAATCTTAATAGATATAGACAAGGGCTTCATACTTCTTGTCATGCAGAAGTGATGTTTAATGAAATGGAAGGAAAATAATTCCATGGCTTTAAATGATGTTAGAAAGGAGATGGGCATACTTAGAACAGAATTTTATAATTTCACTTTGACAGCATAAATCAAACAATAGACATATGCCAAAAAAACCCCAATAAGTTTATAAAAGTTGATACCTGTTATAGCCATAATAAATGAAAATATTCTCCCACAATATTTGTGAGTATAAAAACAATTTGGGACCTGAACACAATAATACATGTGGTGGCCATTGCCTTAATAAAAATCACATCAAAATATGATAATAAAATATGGAATAATATAGTAATATTCCTAAGGACAGACATCAAATACCAATATGGTAGAAACTTGATAAAACCTATTCAAAATCTGTTGAATGATATTGGAAGATTGCATCTATATCTTGCTGATACATGCAGTTAAAAAAATCTTGAATATCATAATACCTTATTAAAAGCAACAAAAAATTTAAAATGGGATGGAATCTGGAGAACAAAAATATATGTGAAATACTTGATAAACAAAACGTAAATGGTTAAAATATTAAAAAGAAGTCAAAGCAGGAAACACAAAAGAAACAAAAGAAACAGTTCAAAGTTATTTCAAACTGTATCTTAGAGGCTTGAGGAAACAAAGAAAGTAGAAAACAAAGGGAACCCCCAAAGGACAATATGGAAAATTTCTGGTTGTCTCTATATTTCAAAAATGTACAATATAACAAAAGTACAAGTTGAATCAAACACAAAATGATGCATCCTGTTAATAAAATGGAGGATAGAATGATTACATCAAGGGAAGCGATTGAAACCCCAGCTTCTCTGTAAGACAGAGAAAAGCAGCAGGACTGCATAAGAGTCATCATTATTGGCTCAAATACTTCACAATGGCACACAAATTGCTAGTAAAGCATTTTACCAGATTACTCACTGAAGAAAGACTGACACCATCTTTCTTAACAGAAGGCATCACAGATTTATTACCAAAAGATGGGAAAACCAGCAACCCCTCCAAATATAGACCAATTACATGTTTATGTACTTTATGCAAAGTATTAACAGCTTGTGTCACTAAAAAAATCTGTAAACACAAGAAAACAATGTACTGACTTTGGGGGAAAAAAGGTATGCCAAAATATAATACTAATAATAGAAGAAGAAGAAATGAAGAAGGAGAAGGAGGAGGAGGAGAAGAAGAAGAAGAAGAAGAAGAAGAAGAAGAAGAAGAAGAAGAAGAAGAAGAAGAAGAAGAAGAAGAAGAAGAAGAAGAAGAAGAAGAAAACATTTATATATCACTTGAAAGTTTGCAAAACTATTTACAAATATCTCATTTTATCCTCACAACAACTCTGAAAGATAGATGCTGCTATTATTCTAATTTTTCATGTGAAGAAACAGAGGTAGATAGACATCAAGTGTCTTGTCCAGAATCACACATCTAGTAACTGTCTGAAACTGAATTTCAACTCAGGTCTTCCTGACATGAAGTCTAGCAATTTATCCACTGTGTCACCTAGCAGATTATTGAACAAGTCATCCCAAAGGACTGTAACACATAACATTTACACCAATTTATTGATTCATATAAAGCTTTTGACCAATTTCCACACTAATGGCTCAGTCATGTGTTGTTCAGTCATTCAGTCATGTCTGACTCTTTGTGACCCCATGGACCATATAGCACATCAGGCCTTTCTATCCCCTGCTATCTGTTAAAGTCTTTCCAAGTTCATGTTTGTTTGGTTGTTTTTCATGACGAGATCAATCCATCTCATCTTCTGCCATCCCCTTTTCCTTTTTGCCTCTCAACAACAGGGCCTTTCCTCATGAGTTCCATCTTCCTATTATATGGCCAAAGTGTTTAAGTTTCAGCTTCAGTACTTGACATTCCAGTGAATAGTCTGAATCAGTATCTTCAAGTATTGACCAATTTGGTCGCCTAGCAGTCCAAGGGTCCAAATATCTCTTCCAGAATAAAGTATCAATTGTATAGTGCTCAACTTTCCTCATAGTCGAACTCTCACAGTCATGCATTGCTGCTGGAAAAACCATAGCTTTGACTACACAGACCTATGTTGGCAAGGTGATGTCTCTGCTTTTTGTGAAAAACTTTAAATAGATTTGAACATAGTAAGAATGCTAATTTAACTTATGTTATGGAATTAACATTAACTTATGGAAAATTCATCTCTATTTAAAACATTCAACTAACAGAATAATGTCAAGAATGATTTATATAAATGATTACCTTTCAGGGAGGAAAAACTGCTACAGATTAGTCTAGATAGAGTTTTCAAGTCAGCAAGGGAATTGTACCAAATCAGTCAATCAAAATTATTTATTGAACACCTACTGGTTCTGGAGATACAAAAAAAAAAATAGAATAGGCCTTCCTCTCAGAAGACTTACATTCAATTTGGGAGAGAGAAAGTCTGTAAAATAATGACTTTCCTTAAGTATAAATCTGACCATATCATGCTCACATTAATCAATTCTAATGGCTCCCTATTGCCTTTTGCTATTTAGCCATTTCATTCCTCTTTATGATCCCATTTGAGGTTTTCTTGGATGAGAAACTGTAATGTTCTACCATTTCCTTCTTGAATTTATTTTACAGATGAGGAAATTGAAACAAACAGGGCTAAGTGACTTGTCCAAGGTCATACAGTTTGTAAATGTATGAGGCCAAAGTTGAACTCAAGTCTTCCTCATTCCAAGCCTGGTGTTATATCTATTGTGCTACCTATCTGTCCTATTGCCATTCTAAAGAATGAAATATAAATTCTTCTGTTTAATTTTTAAAGCCTTTTCCAAATTGGTCTCAATCTATCTTTCTGGATTCATTGGAAATTACTGTCTCTTTCCCATACTGGGAGCCAAACAGGACTTTCCTTTGTCCCTCACCTATCTTCTGTCAAAAGTGATACCCTTTACTTGAAACCTTTTCCGATTTCCCCTAATTGCTAGTGTGTTCATTACCAAACTACTTTATATTTAGTTATTTTGAATTTTTTTGTATTTTTCTATATATTCTACCATAATTATTTATGTACTTGTTGAATTCCCCATTAAAATGTTAATTTTTGTGGGTTTTGTGTGTGTGTATGTGTGTGTGTGCACATGCATGCAGGAGCATGAATAGTACTTAATAAATACTTGTCAATTGATTGATATATAAAGTACATACAAGGTAAGCATTGGGTAGGAAGGGTACCAGTAGCTGGTATGTCCAGAAAAGGCTTTATGTAGATAGGTATCACATGAGCAACTTTTAAAGTAAGCAGGGAGTTCTAAGAGTCAGAGATAAAACAGAAACATATTTCAGGTATGGTGAACAGACACTGCAAAGGTGAGGAGATGTGAGATAGAGGGCTTGTATGGGGAACAGCTTGGAAGACAGTTTGTTTGGACTATAATGGAGGAAAAAGAGTAATGATCTAGGAAGATGTTTATGAACTGATGCAAAGTGAAGTGAACAGAACCAGGAGAATATTGTACACAGTAACAGCAGAATTATAATGATGATCAACTTGATCAACTATGAGAGACTTAGCTATTCTCATCAACACGATGATTCAGGTTAAAAAAATGCTAACTACAAAGAGAAAAAACAAATTTTGAATTTTCAGGGTGGTTTGTAGAACATTATTATTTCCCCCCCCTTTATTTTTATTGTAATACGGCTGATATAGAAATATATTTTGCTTAACTTCATATATATATATATATATAATGGGTAACATATTGCTTGCCTTCTCAAAGGGTGAGGGAAAGACTGGAGGAAGAGATTTGGGGACTTTTAAAAAAATTGAATGTTAAAAAGAAAAAGGAGTAAGACATAAAAGTTTGTGAAGGGTTGGCAAAGCTCAATAGAGGAACACATTTGATTGTAGAGGCATTAAGGAGCTACTGGAGTTTATTGAATAAGATGGTTTGATTCGCATTTTAGGAAAATTGTCTTGGCAGGAATATGGAAGATGTACTAGAGATAGAAGAGACTTGAGGTAGGGAGGTTAACTAATTGGGCTTTAAAGTAGTCCAAGAAATACCTTCTGAGAGCCTAAACTTGGGTGGTAGTTGTGTAAGTAGAGAAAAATAAGGAATAAGAGATTTTGAGATGGTAGAAATGGAAAGATTTGGCAACTGATGGGGTCTATGTGGTGAGGCTAAGAGTCTGGAATTATGTCAAAAGTGAGACTCAGGTGACTAGCAACTTGGGTGATTGAAAGAATTTTGATGTACTTAACAGAAATAAGGAAATTCAGAAAAGGGTTGAGTTTGGGTGAAAAAAGATAAGGAGATGAGTTTTGGACTCATCAGTCAACAAGTATTTATTAAGGGCTTAATGTGGCCAAATACTATTCTAAGCACTGTTGATACAAAGAAAGGTAAAAAGTGGTTGAAATTCTGATCAATTTAGCTGGATCATAGAGTTCATGGAGGGGAATAAAGTACAAGAATGGAAAGGTATAAAAGGGTCAGGATATAAATTTTGAATGTCATAAAGGGAAATTTCTATTTAACAAATAAATGATAGCAGATTCAATGATCTGGTGGCTAATATAGTCTCATGTCCACTTTAGAAACATCATCTTGGCAGCTGAATGGAAAATGGATTGAAATATGGAAATACTTAAATAAGGGTCTAGGTGAAAGGTGATGATAGGGTTGTGGACGTCTGATTGAAGAGAAGGTGATGTATAGGAGAGATATGAAGGAAGAAATGACAAGATTTTGCAATGGAGTGAGTGAGAATAAGGAGTCAAGAATGACAGTGAGGTTGAGAACTAGAGTGATGGGAGGATGATGGTGTCCTTGACAATAGCAGAAAATTATAGAAGAGGGGTTGAATAAGAAGGTTATCTAATGAATTCTACTTCAAACATATTGAGTTCGAGATACCTAACGGATATCATGTTCAAGATATTCAACAGACAGTTGGTGATGCATGACCATAGATCAGGAAAGAAAATAAGGTTAGAAATAAACATCTTGAAATCATCTGCATAGAAATGATCATTAAACATGAGAGCTAATGAGATATCTAAGTAAGACCTTATAGAGCAAAAGGAGAAGAGGGAGTCACATACCAACAAGACAGAGCACTAGACACTTTCTCTGATCCTCATAACTTCTTAACTTCTTCCAAATGGGAATTATATGTAAGAGATAAAACAATTTCAACTTTTTCCATGGTCTGAAATTAAAAAAACAACTAATTAACCAGATGAGAAGAGAAGGCTAATCCCTAACCAATACCAAAGCTTGCAACAGAACTCTACTCTGTGTATTCCCATTTCTTTCTGCCTACACTGCAGGAAAAAGAAATGCAGAAGTTTGTTCTGGCTGGGACTTCCAAAAGGCAGTGCAGGTGCTTGCAACATTTTTCAAACAAAGAACCAAGAAAGGGGGGAAAGGGAAGGATCAGTACTTATATAGCATACCTACCATGTGCCAGGTACTGTGATAAGGGTTTTTTTTTTATAAATATAATCCCCTTTGATTCTCACAACTGTCCTGCTTCTATTACCCCCATTTTATACTGAGGAAAACTGAAGCAAACACAGGTTAGGTGAGTGGCACAGGATCACACAGCTAGTAAGTCACTAAGGCCCTATTTAAACATGGATCATTCTGACTACAGGCCCAGGGCTTTATCTATTGCATCACCAGATGCCCCAGAGGGAAGTGGAGAAGGATATCAGCATATGTCATGGTCTACTAGGATTCAGAGGAAGAAAACTGGTATTCAGCTTGGGCCTGTTTCTCCATACACACCTCAGAGGTGACTTGGGCAGAGAATGAGGCTAATGAAACATAAATTCTCCAGTATGGGAAAGGTCTAAAACAGCTTTGAAGTCAAATATCTAGGGTAATCTCCATTAAAGAAGGTAAGAAATTCAGAAACAGGGAAATATATGGGGAAAAGATTGAAATTACCAAAGGTCTTAAAAAGAATAAAACTTAGTTAAAGACCTTGAATATATGTAGACAAACCAAAAGGGAAGAAATTAATAATGGAAGAGAATATGCCATTCAGACCAGCTAAACAAATCCAGACATTTAGGAATAAATATTGCACGACAAAGGAAAATGAATCAAAATTTGATGAAGAAGAGTAACCTATGGATTCCCAATAGAGTTCCCGAATGATTTTTAAAAAGAGATAAGACTGGTAAAATCAAAATTTATAATCAAATAAGCAGAAATAATTGGCAGAATAGTCCAACCACACCAAAGAAACAGAAGTAATAACAACTGATTGGGAATACAAAATATGCAAAAGTGAAGGACAATTTGGAAGAAGAAAAGCCACGAGCAATAATGTGAAAAGAAAAAAAAAATAGATCTATACACAAGCAAAACATCTCTCTCAAAGATAATGTTATACAGATAGCTTAAGGATTATAGATTTCTCACAAGAATGTGACAAGTCAAAAAACCTGAATACTGTGATACAAGAAATGATACAAGAAAACCTACTAGAACTTTTGAACACTAAAAGTAAAGTGCTAATCAAAAGATTCCACAGATCACCTCCAGGAAAAAAAAATACTCCATGTTGCATATATCAATACATAAAATGGTTATATTTAACAATTCCAATGACAAACAAAAAATTTTGCAATTGAACAGGAAAAAATTTTTCAAAAAATAAAAAGAAAAGAATTTTAAATAACACAAGACTATTATAGGAAATTTAAGGAGGAAACAGATTAATATGTTCTGAAGAGCAAAGGAGCACAAAATACAACTCAAGGTGACATACCATGAAAATCTGAGTCTAACCACTAATAAAAAATGATGGGTATTCAATAAAAAAGAAACACTTGAAGCATTTTTACAAATAAAATCAGACATAAACAAATTATTTGCTTTGCCAACACCCCATATGACAGATAATGAAATAAATTATCCCAGAAAAAGGGAAATAAAAAACAGCTATGAGGTTAACAACAATGGAAACAACAACAGCGATATCATAATGGATAAACTATTAAAAGATTTTTTTTTAAGTATGTAAGGAGATAGAGGTGAACCCTGAAGTAAAATAAAAGAAATATTGGTGGAGAAATAGTCCTGAAACATCATGGACTAAACTTCACAGCCTCTTGCCTACAAGTGAATAAATGTGTTTTTGTGGAACTAAATTGCAGAATGGTAAAGTGTATAAAAGGGAAAAGGAGAGGCTGAAGATAGAGGGCAATATATGATTTACCCTAAATAGGTCAAAGGTTAACAATAAATTGGAATAACTCCTGTCATCGCTCAGGAAAAAAAGTCTTACAGGGGAATGAATGAGGAGGCAAAGGGAAAGATTGAAACGAGGGAGGAAAAGGGGTCAATCATTTTTCTTTGGTGGGAGAGGGTCCCACTGAAAATTTTTTCCATGAAAGAAGACAGTTATCCTATAGATGGAGATAAGGTCCTTATAATGGATATAATATCTCAAAATTGTTTAGGGAAACCACTCATGCTGCCTCAGGCCAAGAGGAATCATGAAACTACAAATCTAACTCTAACTTTAAATCTGAATGGATTATACAATCCAATAACAGAAAAAGAGGTGAGAGTTTGGAGAAGAATATAAAACCCTATATCTGTTACTTGTAATAAACACTCTTAGGAACATGTAAACAGAGTTTAAAAATTGAAACAAAATTTCATCAAGTGAATTTGAAAAGCAGACATTGCCATCGCAAAAACAAATATTCACAGCAAAAAAGAGATAAAGAAATTACATTATGCTAAAAGAACCACAGACAAAAGATAATATCAATACTAAACTTCTGTGTTTTAGATGCTTTAGCATCTAAATTAATATAGGAAAAGTTAACTGAATTAAAAGCAGACAACAATAGGGGGAAATTTTAATGTTCCTCTTTCTGTTTTGAACAAATCTTATAGTAAGATAAACATAGATAAATGTATAAAATTGAATAAATCACTAGAAAGGCTATAATTAAAAGATTTTGACATTTTCTAAATGGAATCACTAAAGAATATATATATATATATATTGACACTACTTGGAGATGTTATAAAAATTGATCATGTATTAGGGCACAGAAATATTGCAAACAATGTAAAAAAGCAGAAATAGCAAATACAGCAGATGGGGAAAATATGTCCATCAATTTTCACTGATAAATGTGTCCAGATATATAAACAATTAACATACATATATATGCCATATATATGTAACTGCTATATGCAAGGGTCAACTAGGTGCTGTAGTAGATAGTGTGCCGAGTCAGGAAGACTCATCTTTCCTGAGTTCAAATCTAGCCTCAGCCATTTACCAGCTGTTCAGCCCTGGGTAAGTCATTTAACTCTGTTTACCTTAGTTTCTTCATCTGTAAAATGTGAGCTGGAGAAGAAAATGGCAAACCACTCCAGTATCTCTGGAAAGTCCAAATGGGGTCATAGTCAAACATTACTGACTAATAATAACAACAATATTGTATGCATATAGAATTTATGTATACATTTTATAGATATACCTACATTTTATAAATAAATGGACATGTCCAAATCCATAACCAATAAATAAGGGGTCAAAGGATATGAATAAATAATTCTCAAAAGCAAAATTGCAAACTATTGACAATCATGGGAAATAATTCTCCAAATTACTAATAATGAAGTAGTAATCAAAACAATCTTGATGTTTCACCTCTTATTCTAAAAATTGACAAAGATGAAATAAGATGAGAATAGTCACTGTCGGAGGGTTGTGGGAAGATAGGGGCACTAGTGCATTACTGGTGGAACTATAAATCAGTATAGCTTGGAAAGCTATTCAGAATTTTGCATATACAATGACTGAATTATCCATATTCTTTGATCCAGATATTCCACTACTATGCTAATATCTCAGAGACCACTGATAAAACGTCTCCATCAGAATATTTATAGCAGCACTTTTTTTGTGGTAACAAAGAACTGAAAACAAATTATATATCCATTCATAAGAGAATGCTATTCTCCCACAATTTAAATTGTTGTACAAAAATGTAATGGAATCTTCTGTAAGAAAAGAAAAATGTGATAAAAAGATATACAATGTAGATTTTACACAAACTGATATACAGGAAGTAAGTAGAGCCAAGGAAACAATATATGTAATGATTACAACAATGTAAACAACATATATGTTCACAAATCAAAAGTGAATGATACAAAATTACAATAAACAAACATGACTAGAAAGAAGAGATATGAGAAGACATCCCCACCCCTTTGCAGATGTGGAAGGTCTCCTAGTGTGATACTTTGCACATATTTTCGGATTTTTTTCCATGTATTGATCAGTTATTCTGATTCTGGGGGTGTGTAAAAAGTGGAGGTTTTGTGAACTTTAATGAGTGGCAGGGCCTTGACAATAACATAAGCTATTTTTACTCCTACATCAGACCTCTTTACATCATGTTAAAATGCCTTTCTAAACCAGTAATGACAATTTCTACATCTAAGGAAAAGAAGTATTAGCAATACAAGAAATACTTTAAATACAAGTAATTACAACTATTGAGGTGAATATTTGTTTTGAGGGTTTTCTTTCTTGGTCAGTGGGGGATAAAGTGGGAGAGAAATTCTTAATTGAAATGATAAACATAGAGGTTTAAAAAACTAATGCAAATTTGAACAAATATCAATCTAAATTCAATCTTTATATCACATGATCTCTTTGAGATACCTCTCATAACATGGAAATAGCAATACATGGGACAGTAAGACCAAATACTAAAGGGAATTTTAAAAGAAAGGATCATTTGTTTTCCCCTAACTCATTCAGCTTTGTCTCCTGAAAGGGATAGACAATATGGAGAAAGGAGGGCAGGCTTTGGCCACATCCCAGTCTTTTTATTATAAAACTTGTTGAAAGCTTTTTAAGAATAAAACAGCAGTTTTCCCCAGAATATATCTATTTTTTCCTCTTGACTTCACACTTGCTTCTACAAGTCAGTAGGTTTCTGGAATTTTATTAATTTCACATACTCTAGCAATAATTCTCAAACACTACACCCGCTATCCCATCTTTGCTATTTATTTAAATGGTTTAAGTTCCATAATGAACATGGTTCCTCAGTATTCCACTTGTTGAGCCAAATTCTTATAATTATGGTATTAATTCCTTGGAATATATTAGAAGTGATAATTTGTATTTTTGCTTTGGGAAGTCACAATGAATGAGTTAGGGCTGCTACAACTGTATGATCCTTCTTCTGTTATACCAAAGTTCCTTATACAAAAAAACCAAAATTTGAAAGGAAAGGTGGTTTAAATATACTTACCTCTTTTAATATATAAATTATCTCCCTATTTCTTTTTTTCAGTTCTCTCAAAAATATGTACTCAAACATTTAAGCTATTTTTCCAACTAGTGTTCAAGAATTCAGAAAATGTATCAGATCTAAATTCTAACTTTGATACTAATTCTCATCAATACTGAGGCAGTATTATTTAGTAAATAGGTTGGATAATTCAAATATAAATCAAATGCTGGGCCCCTTCCAGAGTCCAAGATGAAGTAGAAAATTTAAAACCTATAGAGGACTTCAGGTACCTAGTCCTCAACATCTCCCAGGTGTTGATGTCCTGGGAGAGTAACAAACTTCCATAGAAGAGGATAGTAGGAAAAATAAATCACCATAAACATAAACACCATAAAATGTGATATTGGCCTCCAAGAAAAATGGCAACCTAGCCATATCGGCAATGGAGGAATGGAAACATTTTCCTTAAGCAGGCATAAGGAGCTAACCACCATGAGTGGAAAAAAGGAGATTGGAAATTAAACAAAAGCTTTTAAAATTGAAGGGTGGCACAACACATATATATGTGGTGAGGTCTCCAAGGTCAGTCTAAAACTTTTTACTTTAATCAGGTGCTTTGTCCACAGACAGTCACATATTTTACAAAGTCAATCTCTATATTTCTTTCAAGTGACCACTCACCCAGTAATAAAGGTTGGATGGGTAGGAGGAGGAGAAAGTTTCGGAGGGGACTGTGATATTCTCCAATCTGTGGTTTTGATGTAGCCTAAAATTGATTTTTTTGGGTCCATTTTAAAGGCTATTTTTTCCTACAAATGCAAATGAACCATGGTTATTTACTTTACCTTGTAATTAAGTTTATGAAAGTAAGTGAACTAAAAATTAGTGCGTGGGGTAAAGAGCTAAATAAAATATCATAAAAGCGTTAGAAATGCATAGCAATGGAGGAGTCTGTTCCCTTCTTTAGACCAAGGGTATCGATGCTGTTTCATATAGGTTTACTGGGTGAAAATAAAAATCCTTTTAATTGGTTGTTGATTTAGAACTGAGAATGCATAAAAAGTCACAAATAGATGAAATCACTCTCTCTTCTTTGGTGGCAATTGAAGCAAGAAATACTGTAAGCATCCAAGTGGGGAGAGAGGTGGCAGATGCTGCCTTCAGCTGTCTCATCTCTCCACATAGACCTCCATATAGCCTACATTTCATAGTTGTCTCAGTTTCTTCTGTTCTTATGGTGTCTATTCTTTCTTGATCTTAGGTGAATTAATATCCAAGAGGGAATGGAACAGATAATGTGTTTAGTAGCACAGAAATATTAAAAAAAAAAAACAACCAAAGCTCTGTAGCAGAATCTGCTGATAACTACAGTGAATCAGCCCCTTAGCTGAGATATTAGGTTTTCCAAGCCAGGAAGTGATTTCAAAGAGAAATAAGCTTTATAATAAGGGAAAATGTTGTTGTTTTTTAAATTCTGCCTTTTATTTATTTTAAAAAGTATATTTATTTTTTCTTAGCAATCCAGGTTAAGGAACTTGCTCAAGGTTACATGGCCAGTTATTTCTGGGTGTGGTGCTAAGTGTCTGAGCCCAGGATTCGATCTCCAGGTCATCCCAACACCAGAGTCGGTGCTTTTACTCGCTGAGCCACCTGGCCGCCCCTAAGCAATTGGGGTTAAGTAACTTGCTCAAGGTTACACGGCCAGGTGTTTCTGGGTGGGTGCTGTGTCTGAGGCCGGGATTTGATCTCCAGGCCGTCCTGACACTGAAGCCGATGCTCTTACTCGCTGTGCTACCTGGCCTCCCCAAAGTGCATTTATTTTTTAGTTTTCAACATTCACTTTTATAAGATTTTTTTCTACATGGAGAAAATATACCCTGGTCTAGGGGTATGTTTTTGTACTTTGGTTCTTGCTATATCTTCTCAATAAATATCCTTCAGTAAAATACTAATTGACGTTAGTTGAGATTAAGGAGATCAACTGGTTACCACTGTATTAGGGGAATAATTACAGGACAAATGATGCTGAGGAAATGCTCACTAGTGATAATGTTGGGTGGAATCCATGAGATGGGGGGTTTTTGAGTGATAGCATTAGATTAATAGAACAAGATACCCTGAATATCTTAGGGTTATTCCTCGAACCATGAGGGGAACAGCAACTTTGTGCTAGTCTCCTAGTCAGATAATGAGGAAGAGAGAGTTCAGAACATCACCTTTCAGAGTATATATGAATTCCATTCCTCTCCTACCCACAGAAAGAAAATCAAGTCAAAGAAAAGCATAATTAGGGTAAGAGACAGAAGCTGCATCTGCTGAAGTTTTCCAGTAGTGCAGAATATCTTAAGCTATTGGGGTTGTTGTCACCTTTAATAGAAACAGAGGCTCCTGGTACATATACTCCCAGGGTCACTTCTTTCTATAGGACAATTCTAGGTTTTCCTGGAAATTTTCCAAAAGTATAACAAGATCTAGTTTCTAATGCTTAGTATTCATACTTACCTTACTACTTATGATGAATGATTATCTAATACTTATTAGAAGCCTTACTATGGGGAAATCACTTTTCCTCTCCAAATAATAATTTCCTTATCTTTTAAATGGAAACAATAATGCATATACTACCTATTCCATAGGTTTCTTGTGAATAAAAGCATCAAATGCCATATTAATGAAAATTTACAAAAAATACATGATTATGCATCTTGATTTTTCCTTAATCCTGATGTGTAATTAATAAAAAGATTCAGGGAAAATCAAAGGAAGTACTTGGGAAAATTTGAAAAATAAAAATAAAAAGGAGGAATACAGGGGAAAATTAAAGTGGTGCAAGAACAAAAGATAGTGATAGAAATTAATTTTAAAAATTAAAAAAGTATTCCCTTGATTAAAAATATCACCTACCAGAAATAAGTTTCCTGGAAACTGGACCTTGAAGAAAAAGGACAAATGAATTAAAACTTATAAAATTCCTTCTCTACAGTCTGCAATTGATTAAGAACAGAAAATTGGTGTGGGACTAAGTATAATTGAAAAAGGAGAAAGAAGTCTATCTGTCATTTCTTTTGAGTCCTCAATCTCTCTGCCAGGCCTGCACAGGAGAGGGAGGCAGGGTCCCCAGTTAATGCCCAACACCTTTGCATAGAGATATGCTCATGGATGGGTTTCATGATTCAACAATGCTTGGAGCTGAAGTGATTCAGTCACTGAGGAACATTCTCTAAACTAAATTTCTGAGAAGAGTGTGGCAGTAAACAGGATGATATCTTCTAGCACACTCTATAGTTGAACAGAAACAACTCTCTCCTGGGCAATTTTATAGAGATTTCCAGGATCTCATGATGTTGAGAAGATGCAGGTATAGATGAATTCAAGAAGATAGACTTGAGAGATCAGATGCAATGGCAGCCACAGAAACTATATTAAGGGGAAGATATGGGCTTTGAGAACCAAGCACAAGTGGTGGGAAGGCAAATATACCATAGGAATAGATACTGTCCCACCTGGTCCAGACATCCTGAAGCTTAGAGGGCTCAATACTTACTCACTGGTATATCAAGACTTAAAAGGAAGTCACTAAATAGAGCCTGTTATAGGCATTAATCTCCAACACCCTGTCATAAGTGATCTGTGTTCCTCTCCTGCTGTGTTGGGGAGACAGAGGGATTAATTGGGAACCTGATTTAATTTCATGCTATTTACCTTGCATACTGTTTTAATTAAATGTCTTTTGCTCTGATTTAATGAATCATCCAGAGGAGCTATGGATTTATATAGGTACCAATCACCAAAAAAGCACCATGAACCTAGGAAATAACGAGGAGATTCAGAGCCTGAGCAAAGAGATCACTTTTTCATATAGTTCCCGTCCATAAATTCCCATCTTTCAAAGAGGTAAACAAGTTAATCAACAAGCATTTCTTAAGTACTTCCTTTGTGCCAGGCTCATGTTAACAATAGCTATATTCTTCCTATAAAGCAAGATATTTCTTTCTAGAAGCAAATCTCTCATCCCTTTGATTTAAGAAGGTAACTCATCACCATGGTATTCTTAAAATAAGTAAGTGCTATCTCCCAGTATCATAATCAGAATGCCTAGACAAGTTCATGCTCTCTACTCGGGTAAACAATTTGTTTCAGAAATAGCTTACTTGTCCTGATATACCATAGGATTAGACGGATATCACTGTCATACTTTATAGTTACTTCAAACTTTTTCTGTTGTTTTTTTTCTTTTTACATCAGTCCTTTAAAAGAACAGATAAAAAGATAAGGAACATGAGAACCTTATTCTCTTACAGAGCTAATGTCATGTTAATCACTCTGCTCCACTCATCAGTTTCAGTAAATCAGGGCTTGGCAACCCAACTCAGAAAACATCATCCCTCAACTCAACCTTCCCTTGACCTGAACTGAAGCTTTTTGAGTACATATGGATTCAGCTCACCTCTTCTTTGAACCTTTAAAGGTTTGCTGTTTCTAATTATAATGAGTTTATAAGATATTTACTGTCAGAAATAGCTCATTGCCCTTATTCTAAATTAACCAGACATGTCTCAGAAATATACTTAAACTGTATCAAGAAAGGTATAAGTTAACTAACAGAGAATATCTTTATGGATCATGTTATTAAATAATTGGATGTTTAATATTCTTTTTTTGGCAATCTACCCAAAGAAAGTGCTATCTATTTTCACTGAAAGGCTAGTTGTCTACATGCTGTGATTAGGACAGATAGGTGGTACAGTGAGTAGAGTGTCAGGCCTGGAATCAAGAAGACATCTTCCAGAGTTCAAATCTCATCTCAGCCACTTACTAGCTATATAACCCTGGTCAAGTCACTTAACTCTGTTTGCCTCAGTTTCTTCATCTGTGAAATTATCTGGAGAAAGAAATAGCAAACCACTCCAATATCATTGCAAAGAAAACTCCAAATGGGATTGCAAAGAGTTGGACACAACTGAAATACCTAAAAAACAATATCCCCTGAAATTTCATGTCCACCTGGTTACCACAGCATCTAAAATCACATCATAAGAGATTTCTTCTCATAGATTTCTTCCTTTCTAGTCATAGAATTATAGTTACTTCACCCGGGCTACACCTCCCCACCTTTGTAATCACAGGTTTGAAGGTTTGGTCTCTCCAGGAAGGCAATTACAAGCTGAGAAGCAAGGTTCTCAGTGGATTCTCACTCCTAAAACTATGGTTCACAAATGTCCACCAGCATGTTTTTCCTTTAATAGTCATCAAGTGGCTTGTAATTTTCTCAAAGCAAATACTAAGGTCATGTAAGAACAGGAGCCACACATTTTCCCCATGTACCTAGAGGTTTGCATTATACATAAAATATATAAATATATATACATACATACATATATGTGCATATATATATATATACACATAAAATCAGTGGGGAAAAGAGGATACAAATCTAGAGACCACTGGGAATGGAGTGTTGATATAGAAGACCCATGTAAACATCACAATTTGTCTTGGATACTACAGGGACAGAATTTCAAGGAAAAAGCTAGGTGGCTTAGTGGATAGAGTGTTAGGTCTGGAGTCAGGAAGATCTGAGTCCAAATATGGCTTCCTACATTAACTAGCTGTGTGACCCTGGGCAATTTATTTAAATTTGCCTTGGTTTCCTCAACTGTAAAATGGGATAATAATTTTACCTACCTTCCAAGACTGTAAGGATCAAATATGTGAAGTGCTTAATATAGTGTCTAACACATAGTAGGCATTATATAAATGCTAATTATTATCATTACTGTCTCTTCTTGTGATGTCTTCATTGCTCTCACCAGGCATTCCTGTTAAGTAGGTTCATTAGTTGGACCTCTTAGGTCTCTCTGGAATTTGAATCCTGATTGCCAGGGCTTCCTCTCTTCTACATCCACAGTCCTCATCCTTCTATACTACCAAAGGTCATGTTCCTTGAAGCTGTTTCTTGACCCAACCCTTCTGTGTCTGTGGTTTTTTTCTCTGCTCCCTGTTAGGTGCATTGTCTCCTGTTATGTAAGCAGGTCCTCTATAAAGAGGACATTGTGAAGGTGGAGGAAAGGAGAGGAAAGAGAGAGAAATCACCATTTCCTATGCTGTCTTCCCTTAGAGGTCCAGGGATCACACCACAAAATTTTTCCTCCATCAACTTTGTCTGCATATCCAGACCTGGCAGGCTTATTTTTTGTGCCACAGGGTTGTGGAAGATCTTTAGTCAGCCAACCACCAGATGCCCTTCAAATTCTATTAGGGAAATCTGTTTACACTTCACACTTCACCACAGGGAGATAACCCTGGAAAGGTTGCTATAATGCTATGAGTGGAGATGGTGTAACCTTCAGGAAGGACTCTCTAATCATGGGATTTAGACCCTGTGGTAACCAGGTGGATGTGAAATTTCTAGGGAGAAGTTTCCTCCAATCCCAGTGCAGATAGTTTATTTATTCTTTTAGTACATAAAGGTAGCACTTTCTCTGGATATATTGACGGCAAAGAGATATTGTCATGACTAATTATTTAATAATTTATAGTTGTTATACATTTAGCTTTATAGTTTGTTATCATGATAATGTAACAACAATAATAATGTAAAGATATTCTCTCAGTTAACCTGTACCTCTCCTGGTACACTTCACATTTCTCATTTTTTTGTTTAAATGCATTAAAGAATAGCATCTAACTTGCCTGCCTTCCACCTCCCTTTTTCATTAATCTACTTTAATCTTAAATATACAGAAAGAGAAGAAAAAGAAACATTATAGACTTAAATACAAAATAAGAAAAGGGGAAAAAGCATTACAATGTGCACAGCAGAATATGAGAGCATTCAAAATATATAGCAATAAGATTTCCATTTCAAGAAAGCCTATATAATAAATACCATGCATTGTGTTCTGAGATGTCCATCTTTGCTTCCATGTAAGTTTTCTTTTGTTCTCTTTTGTGCAATTTTAACTTTTATTCCCTCTTCCTCCCGCCCCTACCATCACCCTGTAAAGGTACAATTAAGCATAGATACCCACACATGTGTACACACACGCACCTACATATATACATACATATACGTATGTACATATATACACACAAAGATATATAGATGCATAGACATATACATGCATGCAATTACATATACATATACTTAGATATCTATTATCAGACTCATATATAGGCATATACATTCACATGCATCCATGTTAAGACCATGCTGTACTGATTTGTCCTCTGTTTCTCTGTGGGTAGATAACATCTTCCTTCAAAAGTCCAAGTCTTTCCATATTTTTCTAATCCCACAAACTCATTATTTCCTATACCACAGCAATATTCTGTCTTGTACTGTCTAGTTATTTTAAATAAAACAATATTGATTAACATGGCTGACATATAATATAATTTCCCTATTTTTCTCTTATGATTAAATTTATTTTAGCTCTAACTTTGATATCAGGATTACTATCTCTGCTTTTTTTCCCCCAAATAAATTCTACTCCTGATCTTTATTTTATGTTTGCATGTATCTATGTTCTGTCCCTCCTGACTCCTCTACTTTACTTCTATCCACTACCTTGCCCTCCTATTACTTACCTACCCCCCATCCAAGGATCCCTCCCTTGTCCTCCCATTCCCATTTATCTAAACACCCCTGCCTGACCCCTTTTGTGATCTCCATAATTTGGGGTAGGGGAGAAAGTAATTGATCAGGGAACAAGTCACTCTCCTGATCCTGTATAGGATCATAGGATTCAAGATCTAAAGCCAGGAGGGAACTCAGTAGGCATCTACCACAACCTCTCATTTTGCAGCTGAGGAAACAGAGCCCCAAAGAGGTGGGATGTAAATCTCCAGGTTCAATAACACCAGAACCAGAATACTTTCTACTATAATAAGATAGATAGACTTAAAAAGAATGTCATTAAATGGTTAGTGCCTATTAGTTCATTTTCTTCTTTATTAGGAGAGCAGAAGAAAGGAGGGACTCTAGAGAGCCCTAGGTGTCTTGGGGAAAGGGAGAATCGCCCCCCCCCCCAAAGAAACAAACATAAAAAACACTTTATAATTTGAACTAGAACCAGTCAAGTAGGCAAATAGAGACCTGAAACAAGCTTGCTTATAGCCTGTAACTACTTCCCATAAACCCCTGGTGGAATCATTAAGGGTGTGAGTTAGTCTGAATTGACAGTCTCCTCTTCTTTTTTCAATTCAATTACATTCAACACATTTGTTGAACATCTACTATAATGTGACCTACATTATAGTAGAGATGGGACTACAAAAACAGAAAAAAAATTGAATAGCCCCTGCCCTCAAGGAGCTTACTTGTCTTCATATATTAGTTGTGGAGAGTAGAAAAAAAGGCAGGGGAAGAGCTGTAGCAAGTGGCTTCACAATGAACATGACTGTCATCAGATGATATCTTCATGTGTCTCTTATGTGCTATCCCTTCTGACTCCTCTACTTTACTTCTGTCCACTCCCTTGTCCTCCTATTACTTAACTTACCCCCCATACAAGGATCACACTTCTTTCTGCCTTTGCCACCACCCTGGTCCACACCTTCATCAACTCTCTTCCATACTGTTGCAATAGCCTTCTGGTTGGTCTTCTTGCCTCAAGTCTCTTCCTACTTCATTACTTCTTCCATTCAGTTATCAAAGTCATCTTTCTAAAACCCAGGGTTGACTATATTCTATAAACTCCAATGGTTCCCTATCACCTCCAAGATCAAATCTAAAATCTTCTCTGACTTGTAAAGCCCTTCAGAACCTTGCCTTTTCTTACTCTAGCAGTTTGCTTTCACTTTATTATCCCTTTCCACATATTCTCTTACCCAGTGACACTGGCCTGCTTGTTGTTCCTTGCAGAAAACAATTTACCTCCTAACTCCAGGTATTTTCTCTAATCATCCCCAAACCAGGCATCCTCTCTCTCTTCTCTGCTTTGTGGCTTCCCTGGATTCCTTCAAGTCTCACCTAAATCCTACCTTCTATAAGAAGCTTTTCCCTATCCCCTGTTAATGCTAGTTCCTTCCTTTGGATTATTTCTGATTTGTTCTCTATATGCCTTGGTTGTACATAGTTGTTAGCATGTGGTCTTACCCATTACATTGTGACCTCCTTGAGGAAAGGGACTGTTTTTTGCCTTTCTTCGTATCTCCAACACCTAGCACAATCCTTGGCATATAGTAGGTACTTAATAAATGCTTGTTGACTTTCTTGCTTATCCTCCCACCTCCTGTAGTGTTGAGAGATGCACCAGAATTGATTATTTTTTTAAAATCCTCACCTGACATCAGACATATTATTTAGACTTGGCTTTGCTCCCTATTCCCAACAGATGGGTGTGGAGTGAGGGCAGGTGAGTAGCCAGCTGGCTAACTGAGGGAGTTTTAAAATTTTCCTTTAACTTTTGACAAAAGCCTAGATTAGAAAACCTTTCAAGGACACCTCCAACTCCACTTCTCCAAAGATTTCTCCAAGGATTCCTTTCCTGTTTTAATTTAGACTGACCCCTTTGAGAGGCAAAACAACTGTAAATGGCCATAATAAATGTAACCAAACAATGTCTCCTAGGAAAATGCTACTCTGAATACATATATGGTCTGTGCGTTCTCAGAACATTTGGTCAAAGGGAAAGTACAGATCATTTTTTAAAAAGAATTCAGTATAGCAAGCAATACAGAGCTCAAAATATGCAAATGATTAAGGGAGAGACAGTCAACAGAGAAGGCAGTGGTAGGAAGTGGGAGAGAAGGGATGAGAGAGCGGTGATGGAGGGGAGGAAAGAGAGGGAGAAAGGGAGAAAGGGAGAGGGAGAGGGAGAGCCCTTGGAAATAGGTATGTTGGAAATAGGAATGAGTATTCAAGTTAATTCTGTGTGTTGAATGACTTGAAAGAACCAAAGTCACAGTTTAGAATCACTGTTGTACTGATGAGACATGCCATTTTGCTCAGAGTGAGTTCCTAGTGTCGAACTAAAAAGACTGTTCTTCCTCCTGTAAGCCATACCAGGCAATGGATTAAATAGGAAAAGGGGAAATTAGGTGGAGCAGGGGAAGGGTGGAGGTGGCTGGGGAGCCAGTACAGCTGTTGATCATTAGCAGTAATCAAGGACCAGCCAGCATAAAAGGAAGCAGGGACTACATATATACCCCCTTCGCCTTCCCTCTCCACTCCCCACCCTACCCCCCTTTTCCTTTAAGAAGCCATCTGGACAGAGGCAATTTGGAGTAAACTCAAATGAGAGAATTGTGTTCTGTTTGAACTTTATTTAAAGCCCCAGTGTATTCCTTTGCTTTGACTTTGAGACTTGGGATTGCAGATTCTCAAAATAAAAGTCTACCTCTCACTTTGCTGATCCACAGAGCTGTCCTACAGCAAAAGTTCAAGCAAGCACAGGGGACTTCTTACTTTTCCTGTTGGATGTGGGGGAGAGCTGAGTTTCCCTAGAGCCCTAGGTCCACAGCTACAGTGAGGGCCATTCAGATCTCTGCTTAGTGTTGGCTTGTCCAATGTTAGCTTTGCTATTTGGGAAAAGTGAGATTTTATCTGTAATTACATTTTAACATAGAAATCCAGCTCTAATATCCATTTAGGAGAATATGTGCCAGGAAACATTTCTAGAAAAAAATACTTAAAAAATTCTTTTAGTTTGTAACCCCTCCCCACTTTTTTTCTCCTTGTCAAATAAAGGCAGAGTCCTCATTCTATTATTCAAGCTCATACTAGAAACTTTTTTTTTTCTAGGAACTTTCAATGGAAGAACTGGTAACCTATAGTGATTACTCATTCATCAATTAGTATCTCTAAAATGACTAGATGATCTTTAAAATCTTCTAGGACATTTGTTTTTGTTTTTGTTTGGTTTGTTTTTTTCCCACCCCATAGGGTTAAGAGCACCATGTCTGATTTCAATGGTACAGTATGGAGATGTCAAACACGTAGCCCTCTGACCTACTGGGATATAGTACACCTGAGTGCAGCCCAAACCAGATTGAAATATAATTGGTAAATAGTTAATAACAAATGAAAATGCAAAGGAACATAGATAATTTTGTGTTTTTTTAAAGTCCTATAGGGATCTTTAGGTATGGTTTATTGGCCCTAGTTTCTACTTGAGTCTTTCATCACTGATAAAGAGAACTCCAAGGATAGAAAACCCCGAAAGCAGGTGAGGATAAGTGACTTACTTGCCCATACTTACATAGCTAGTATTTATCAAAGGCAAGACTTGAACTCAGATCTTGCTAGCTCTGAGGCCAACTCTATATTATACCATGCTATCTTATTACTTTTCACTTAATAAACATGTATTATCTGTGTACCTACTATGTGCAATGTATATTATTATAAATTTCTGGTTTGTGGTTTTTAAATGTATATTTTCAGTTATCTATGTATAAATATATATATATATATATATATATATATATTGGGGCTGCTGTAAATATGTCTCTTTAGTTATGTGTATGTTAGAGCTGTTACATGTGTGCCTGATAGAAAATATGTCACAGTGAATAGTGTTTGGAGTTCAAAAGAGTTGGTTTGAAGTCCAACTTCTCATCTTTAATAGCTGTGTGACCCTGGGCAAGTCACTTGCCCCTCTAAGAGAAGAGTTCTTAGTATTTCTATGTTATACATATTTGGCAGTCTGGTAAAGCCTATGGACTCTATCATAATTATGTTGGGGTTCTTTAATTTAAGGAAATGATAAATAATAAATCTCCATTAGAGGGTAGTAAAAATACATACAATTTTTGTCCTAAACTGATGGATCCCTTATAATCTATTCGTGGACCCCAGTTTAAAGTCTCTTCTTTAAGTGCACCTCCAGTAGTTCCCTTGCACTTATCTATTAGATGTTAGATGGATTGAAATCTGCTTGGTAGAGAGTTCTCCACAAGACTAAAATCATAGATATGCAAGGGTAGATATAAAAATATAACATTGCATAATAGACCACCGGCCCTGGGGTCAGGAGGACCTGAATTCAAATCCGGTCTCAGACATTTAACACTTACTAACCATGTGACCTTGGGCAATTCACTTAACCCCAATTGCCCTGCCTTCCCCCCTCAAAAAAAAAGCCAAAAAAAAGGATAAAATTGGTTCCTTCTCTCAAAGAGTTATAATCTAATAGCTGGTGTCTGACTAAATCTTGATGCTTAATCGTACAGTGGATAATTTTATTGCAGTTATTTTACAATCGTTTTGTTGCGTATTTGAAGATATGGTCTGATGACAACTAGCCCCTTTCCTTTCCCTTGGAGAAAAATAATGTAACTACAGAAACAAATGTCAAATTCCCTTAGAAGAGCCACCAAATTATGTCTTGGATAAAGATCAAATTTATAACTTAGATGAACCAGTTAGGAAATAATATGTTCACACGATTATATTTTATAGTAAAGTAGTATTATTGTGAATCTGTATTTATAAGGCCTATTCATGTATGATGAAAACATCATGATGTAGACCAATGTGTTTCAAGAGGGTTGGCATGGTGGTGACAAGGAATGACCACCTGAGATACAGTGTCTTAGCTATCAACATCATTGCTTGTAAATTTCACATTGGCTCACAGCTATTGGTCTAGTTGCAGAAATTCATTCTTCAGCCAATGAGTGATAAAGAATGGGAATCTGTAGGAGGCCTCTAAGGATGCCCCCAAATAGGTACTCTCTGTTGGGGAGGAATGAAGAACAGTAAGTCAAATATGGGAAATCCAGCTGGCAATTTATAGCTTAGCTAAGCCAAGAATATAGAAGGCTTCACCCAAAAGAAACAATTTTATTCCAAGGGAACTCCATCTGTCTTCCTGTTATGCATATATGACTAGGATTAAAACAGTAATGTTGGAAAGGGAGGGTTATTACATTCTGAGAAAGGTACTAATATTTTTTTTCTACTTATAGCATGTTACATATTTTTTGCCCAGGAAATACTCTCCTTATAAACCCTTCTGTTCCTGTTATTTTTAAAGGGTATTTCATTACTTTTAACATTTTTGAAGGAAAGACATAGTATGAATTGGTATGGAAAATAACAACAATAAATGTGGCTGCAAGCAGGAAGTAGTTTATACATTGCTGAAAGGTGCAGCTTAGGGATTTTATTGTCAAAGCTATGAAGGACTCATGTGAATTTCTTCCCTCAACCAAGTTACCTGGCATATTTATAGAGCCACTTACCCTTGTTCAAATCGATCCATCAGTATACACCACGAGAAAGCTACTAATGCTGTCTTGATGCATAAAACCTTTCTGTGTGACGTTTAATTCACAGTAATATGCCAGTTAGATTTTTTTCCTCATGATCTCACCGCATCTTGGTTTATGAAGCTGGAAAATGAAGCCAACCAAAATAGGTCAACAAAACTCAAGCTGTCCTCATTTGTCCTGTGTGCTTTATTTGCACTTTTCTCTCCTTTTGATGAAGTTTACTTTTTAGTTTCTTAACTGGCATATTGGATTGTGTGTTTACACTTTGAATACCTGACTGTGTTGAAAGCTTTCATTCTCTGTTGAAATAGTTTTGTACTAAGTTTTTTGTCAGTGCTCCAAATAGAATGATATAGATTCACAAACAGTGAGAGGTCAAATCTCAACCCAAATCACCTTTGTCATCTCAAAATAGGCAGAAATATTCCAAATACAGTAAAAGAACAATAACAAATTACAAAGAGAGCATTAGGTAGAAATTAGCATGAGAAAAACTTCACAGAAAAATCAGTAGTCACTAAAAAAAAGGAAGCAAATGCCTAAATCAAAGTACCATAGCAATGAATAATTGCTTTGGAGTTAAAAAAAAAAAAGAAAACCCCAGATGAGAGAAAAAATACTGCAGTGATTATGAGAATTCCAGTACATAAATAATAATGGAGCAGCTTCAGGAGTCTCTAGAAGGGACCAGAAAAGCAATTTCAAAAAATTAAAAAGTGAAATAGAGAAAAAATTAGAATAGACATTGAGCTCTCAGAGAAGAACTCAAAAAAGACAAATAAGGGAAAAGATCACTTAGAAAAAAAGACAGAGATGTACTTCAAAACATCATCTCTGAGGAAAAAATATCAGTAAATTTGTAACTTTAAACTGCAGTTATGGAAGGAAGATTGACAGAACAAAATTGAAGGATAAGTGGAAGAATTACTGAGATATCTGTAATCCCTAGCAACTGACCTTAAAGGTAGCTTTTATAGAAACAATATGAGAATTATTGATGTGACAGCAAAACGTGATTATATAATTAATTAAATTTAAATAAAATGTCTGAATATAAGACTATGGGAAATCATAACACAAAAATGTCTAAAAGTATTGAAAAAAAACAAGAAGGTACCAGTCATAGATTAAAAAAAAATATTTATGGAGAAACATCAACTTTAACTCATTCAAAAGTGATAGTAATTAAACCTTGGAACTTTAACACTAAACCACAAATCTCATAGCCAGGAAGAAGTTCATCACATACCAAGGAAAAGCCATCCAAGATGCATAAGATTATTTCTCTTTCATGAAAAATAAGGGAAAGTTGAAAGAAAAAGTGGAGCATGATGTTTTGAAAAGAAAACAAATTGGTTTACTACCCCAAACACTAAACATCATATCCTACAAAGTCTAACTTAACCATGAGTGAAAAAAATTTAAAAAAAGAAACTTTATCCAAAGGAAAATTATGAGTTGCTCCTTCTGATGAAGCCAGAAGTGAAATGACATGTAAATTCAGCAAATAGAAGAAACTTAAGAAATATAATAAAATTTGTGTAAGGGGAAAACTAAAATAGTTAAATGTGTTTTATTCAGCTCTAGTTGTACACTAGATTATATAGGTTCATTGGAAGCATAGAGTTCTTTTTGTAAATTACCTTCCAGAATAATATAAAACAAATGGAACTAGGAAAAAGAAAGGGGGAAGTGTTAGTTTCTTGGAATGGGTCATGAGAGATGAATATCATCCAAACGAAGAGGAAAGTAACTGTGGAAAAATTAGAAGAGATACAGAAATATGTATGTCAGAGGTGAGCAAAGGAGAAAAAATAATTCCTCTTTAGAAGTTTCATTGTTGTCCAACTTCACTTCTCTAATTTTGTAATTGTGGAAGGTTATTTTATTATTATTACATTGAATCATTAACAACTACTCACTGGGAGCAGCTAGGTGGCACAGTGAATAGAACACTGGCCCTGGAGTCAGGAGGACCTGAGTTCAAATCTGGCCTCAGACACTTAACACAAAAATTAGCTATGTGACCTTGGGCAAGCCATTTAACCCCAATTTCCCTCCAAAAAAAAAGTAAAAAAAAAATAGGGCAGCTAGGATAGAGCACTGGCCCTGGAGTCAGGAGAACCTGAGTTCAAATATGGCCTCAGACACTTAACACACAAAAACTAGCCGTGTAACTTTGGGGAAGTCACTTAACCCCAACTGCCCTCCAAAAAGCAAAGCACAAAAAAACAAAAAAACTAACTACTCATTGAATTTGGCCATCTAAGCTGTTTGGAATCCATGTAATTATATTATCATTTAATCCTTATCTCTCCATCATCTTGATAAAAATACTAAGAAATATTTCATCAAAAGCTTTGCCAAAATTCTAGTGAACTATATCCAGAGCATTCTCCTCATCTACTTACTTAGCAATCTTATCCAAAAGGGAGACAAAGAAAGTCTGGCATGGCTTGTACTTGAAGAAGTCATAGAATTTTTTTTTTCCATAAAAACTGCCATTCTTCCAAGGGAAGGTTTTTTGCCAATTCTCTTTAATAATCTATTCTAGAATTTCTCAAGGTATCAGAATCAAACTTCCTGGAAGAAAATTTAAATACTGTTCTCTTACCTTCAAAAAAAATCTGACTGTCTAAACAGTACTTCTTCGTGACCAATAGTTTAAGAAGCACTGAAGCCCTGGTCTAGTAGACGAAGGTTTAAGGAAAAGGCAAAGCAACTAAAAATAATGAATTCTGCCTTGGAGATGTTGAATTTGAGATTCTCTGGAAAATCTATTTCAAATGTCTAAATTGGTCATATGGGCCAGTGTAAAACTGGAACTGGGTGTATCCTTATGACCCTTTGCTATGTATATGTGATCAATGGCCAAGAATCTATTGATTTTATATTAGAAGACATGATCCAAAAACCCAAGTACCATTTTAAGATACCACATACCTGCCAGTAGCTCACAGTGAGGATCAATTTTTTGCCATAAAGTTTTCAGTTTCCTGCTCAAAGAAAGGCAGGTGGCCCTAAGTGTGGAGTAAAAAAAGACCTGAGATCATAACCAACCTGAGATAACTTACTAATTATGCAAACCCTGGGAAATTTATTTAACTTCCCTGCCTCGGTTTCCTCAAATATAAAATGGGAATAATAATAGAAACTACTTTGTGGGGTTATTGTAAGGATCAAATGAAATAGTACTTGTGAAAAACAAACCCACTTGGTATAGTATCTGGCACATAGTAGGTGCTATATAAATGTGTATTCCCTTCCCTTCCAAACTTCATAATTATTGACAATACTTTTTTAGTTCTTCTTTAACATTGTTCCCCTGATGCTTATTGGATTATATTTTGAATGATAGATCAATGACTCTACCATATTGTTCTGTGGAGAACTTTTTTTTTAACCATCTCAGAGCATCTAACTTATTGCTTCTGAGGAAGCACCTCAAATATGTTTTGTGCTCTAATTGGGCCCTTTTTCTTCATTTCTCATATGTATAACAACATTCAGTCTCTGAAATGTTGACAATGACCAAATCTCTCCTCCATCTCAGATTGAATTTTCTCCATTAAAACCTGACTTCTGTTTCCTTAGGAATATTTCATTTTCACTCTCACAGTGAAATGTGAAATAGTTTTCTTTGAGTTCCTTCTCAATTTCTCCTAGCTTTCTTCAAATCTCAGCCAAAATCCTACCTTGCACAGGAAAGTATTTTCCAACCCCCCTTAATTTGAATGCCTTCCATATGTTATTTCCAATTTATCCTGTATATGACTTGTTTGTACATAGTTGCTTATATGTAATCTCCTCAATTAGACTATGAGTCCCTTAAGATCAGGGATTGTCATTTTCCCTTTATTGTATCCTCGGTGCTTAGCACAGTGCCTGCCCCCATAGTTGGTACTTAACATATATTTATTGACTCATTGATTTTACCTTCTCTTTGCTTTACTCTCAGTTTACTCCACTCACCTTTTCTTACCCCCCTTACTTTGTCTTTCAGCTATCTTCCCCTTTTCTTCCGACAGTCTAGATCTCCAAGTTCTACTTCCCAATCCTTTTTGCAAACTCAATCTTCTTTCATCCTTTTTATAATCCATCTGAATTATCCTTGCTTCTATTCCTTCTTCAACTCTGAAACTGAATTTATGCTTGAATATGGAATCAAAAATTGTTACATTTCAGTTTTACCTCAGTTTCTCCCAAGTTCTACCACATGCATCCCCATCCTGTTTAGTCCAAATCCTTCTTAATTGCCTATATGATTTACTTCATTGACTCAAACTCTATTCTTTTCTCCCATTACCCTGTGGTGGATATATTGAGAGTCATGGACAAAAGTTACCCAGGATGAAGGGTGGGGATTGAGTTGTAATCTGCACCATTGGAGAGACCACCCATATTGATGAAAGGATCAATCTAAGGAAGATTGAAATTTTAAAGTACTGAAGCATAAAACCTGCTAACTTTGCTATTTCCAAAAATTCTCCCTATAAAAACTGGTCCATTTATAGCCATTGAATTTTTCATGTATCTCCTTTAGAGTCATGCACCTTTGTTTGAAGACCTTTACTATCACTAAGATGACTAATTTAGTAACAGAATTGCAGTTAGGAATGCTCATTGCAGAGCTGAGACTGTTTCTCTGAGTAGGGACTGAGTAGAAAAAACTCTCTGAGTGGAAAAACCCTCCAGGAGCCTGAGGGAGCCAGGAACATCAATTTAACGAATGAGTCCTCAGTGAACACAAAGCTCCCTAAGGAACAGTCACTGAGCTCTGTGCTGAACAGTTTCAATGCTGTTTACCCCACCCATCCCCCTCTCTGGTGGTGTTTGGTTATCATACATTTTTGGGAAGTTACCATAATAGCTCCTTCTCTTGGCTGAACTTTTTGGAACTTGTTATCAAATGAGGTTACAATGAATCCTGAAGTAATACTTATTTGTCATGGGGGAGAGATAAAAAACAACAACAACATATTCATCCAAAGTGGTGAAAGTCCATTTATTCAGCTGTGGTAAATTATACCCAATCAACACTGGGACTTTCGTATAACTTGTTCTTAGAATCAGAAGTTCAACTGGTTTAGGTCAGAAAGTTGAACTCTCTTAAGGTCACAATTGTGATAAATTTAGCAAATGATGCTTTGACCCAAATGCAGAAAAGTTTGTTTATGGTTAAAACGAGTGAGCTGACCACAGGACTAAAGTTAGAAATAAGTCAAGATTTTATTAACTTACCATAAATTAAAAAAGATTATGTGGGTTGTGGTTTGAGTCAAACTGGCAACCATAATCATAGTAGGATAATGGAAAGAGTCCTAGGAAATGTATTTGTGGATGAAAAAAGCTCTAAAATTAAAAAGGTATATTATAAAAGGTCACATACTCATATTCTTAATGAACACAAACTAATAAAGGGAGCTGATGAGAAAATTTGAAGAAAAATGTCCATTATTTGAACAACTCTGAATGAATTGTGAATTAGTCCAGACAATCTAATGGTAGAATAATAACGAATTTAGGATACAGAAGTAATCTAATGAGAGAAGGCATGAAAATACTAAAAAAACCTAACTCATTAATGTCTATTTGAGAATATATACTCTGTGGGAACTTTGCAGAGAACCTCACAGGACATAAAACTGAGGATTTTGCTTTGTCTTTAGACCAAGTGACTTTCTGTTATCAAATGTCTATTACCTGTTATCAGTAACAGTAATCCTAAATTGTTACTGCAATCAAAAGGAGTTAGTTAAATAAAGCAATGATGTATGTTGTTGTCATTCACCCTAGCATTGAGATTGTCATACAAGGAAGTGCTCATCGCTTCTACTACACCACACAGTCCTAAAACTTAGCAAAGGCTGCTTCTCTTTCTTTTTTCCAAATAATATTTTATTTTTTCTCAATTACATGTAAAAACAACTTTAACATTCATTTAAAAAAATTCAAGTTCTTTCCCTCCCTCCCTCCCTTCTTCACCCCCTCTCTGAGATGGAAAACAACTGGATATAGGTTATGCATGTGCAATCATGAAAAACCTATTTCCAGATTAGTCATGTTGTGAAAGAGAACACAGCACTGCCACCTCCCCCAGCACACACACACACACACACACATACACACACACACACACACACAAATGAAACATAGTATGCTTTGATCTACATTCAGACTTTATAAGTTCTTTCTGTAACAGTAGATGGCATTTTTCGTCACAAGTCCTTTGGAATTGTCTTGAATCATTGTATTGTTGAGAATAGCTAAGGCATTCAGAATTGGTCATCATCCAATATTGCTGTTTCTGTGTATAATGTTCTCCTGGTTCTGGTTACTTCACTCTGTATCAGTTCAAGTCTTTCCATGTTTTTTTCTGAAATCATCCTGCTTGTTATTTCTTACTGCACAATAGTATTCCGTCACAATCACATACCACACCTTGTTCAGCCATTCCCTAACTGATGGATATACCCTCAATTTCTAATTCTTTCCTACCTCAAAAACAGTTGCTATAAATATTTGTGTAAAAATAAATCTTTTCCTTTAAAAAATATCTTTGGGATACAGATCTAGCATTCTAGATCAAAGGGTATGCACACTTTTGTAGACCTTTGGTCATAGTTCCATATTGCTCTCCATAATGATTGGATCAGTTCACAACTCCACCAGCAGTGCATTAGTTTCCCAATTTTCCCATATCTCCTCCAACATTTATCATTTTTCTTTTCTGTCATATTAGCCAATATGATAGGTATATGGTGGTGCCCCAGAGTAGTTTTAATTTGCATTTCTCTAATCAGTAATGGAGGATTTTTTAATACACCTATAGATAACTTTGACTTCTTTATCTGAAAACTGCCTGTTCATATCTTTTGACCATTTATCAATTAGGAAATGACTTGCATTCTTATAAACTTGACTCAGTTCTTTATATATTTGAGAAATGAGATCTTTATTGGAGACACTTGCTACAAAGTATTTCTACAACTTTCTGCTTTTCTTCTAATCTTGGTTGCATTGTTTTTTGTTTGAGCAAAACCTTTCTAATTTAATATAATCAAAATTATCAATTTTGCATCTTGTAATGTTCTCTATCTCTTGATTAGTTTTAAATTCATTCCACCTCCATAGATCTGGTAGATAAACTATTTCATGCTCCCCTGCTTTGCTTATGGGATCACTCCTTATGTACCCATTTTGACTTTATCTTGGTATAAAGTGTAAGTTGTTGGTTTATACCTATTTGCTGCCATACTGTTTTGAAGTTTTCCATAAAGTACTTGTCAAATGGTGAATTCTTGTCCCAAAAGCTTGGGTCATTGTATTTATCAAATATTAGATTACTGTGGTCATTCACTCCTGTGTCTTATATACCTAATCTATTCAATTGATCCACCACTCTATTTCTTAGCCTATACCAGATTCCAGATTGTTTTAATAATTACCACTTCATAATACAGTTTGAGATATTTTATGACTAGATTACCTTCTTTCACATTTTTCTTGCATTAATTCTATTAATTTTACCTTTTGTTCTTCTAGATGATTTTGTTTCTCTTTTTCTATCTCTATAATATGTGTATGTATGTATTTGTAGTTTCATTGGCATGGTACTGAATCAGTAAATTAATTTAGATAGAATTTTTATTTTTATTATATTGGCTTAGCCTGCCCATGAAATTGTTTACATCTGACTTATTTGTGCTCAAAGTATTTTGTAAGTTTGTTCAGATAGTTGCTGTGTTTCTCTTGGCAGGCAGATTCCCAGGGAATTTCCTTTTCTATCTCTTTCTGCTCAACTTTGTTGGTAATATACCAACAAAAAAATGTTGATGATTTATGTAAGTTTATTTTGTATCCTGCTACTTTGCTAAAGTTGTTAATTATTTCAACTAGTTTTTTAGAGTATTATATTGCAAGTGTGTATGTATGTATGTGTTTATATGTGTGTGTAAACAAGCATATGTATAGTTGTGTTTGCATGGGTATGTGTATATATCAGTATGTATTTACTATTATGTATTCACATAAATATATGTGTATGCACTCATATACAAAGTAAAGGGTAGGAGGAATTAGGGATTCCCAAAGATGGAATTGTGGAAGTAGTGCTTTCTAGACACAGGGCAATTGTAAAGGCTTGGAGGTAAGAGATGGAAGACAGTAGTAAATTAAATTAGTTTGACTGGATGATACCATATGTATGAAAGAATAGCAACATTCAATCTGTCAAGGAGCATTTATGAAGTGTTTGCTATATCACAGACAATTATACTACACACTGGAAACTCATAGATTAGCATAAGACTTGTCTTATGTCTTGAAGGAGCTCACATTCTACCCAGGGAGACAATGTGCAAAAAACCAGCTCGATAAATGATAATAATATACAGCATAAATGGAAGGTAATCTCACAGAGAGATGCCTTCTTCCTAAGGAAAATGAGAACTGAAATGAGTATTAAAGACATCTGGAATGATAAATTTAAGCCAGATTGTTTAAATTTAAATATTCAAATTAAATTATTTAAAATTCTGAACAGAGGAGTTTTTATATCATAGAGTCAATAGGAAATTTCTTTAGAATTTTGAGCAAAGAAGACATGTAGTCAGATGTATTTTAGAAGTGTCAGTTGGGCAACTGAATAGAGAGTGGAAGGATTGAAGTCAAGATGACCAAATATGAGCTTATAACAATAATGCAAGTGAGAGGTGATGAAATATTTGAACAAGGTAGGGGATAGCCATGTGGATGGAACGAAGGGATGAGAAACAAAAGATGTTGTGGATTTAGAATTGGCAAAAGTTGGTAACTCGGGGTGGCTAGGTGGTGCAGTGAATAGAGCACCACCCTGGAGTCAGGAGGACCTGAGTTCCAGATACTTAACACAAAAACTAGCCATGTGACCTTGGGCAAGTCACTTAACCCCAACTGCCCTCCATGCCAAGAAAAAAAAAGTTGGTGACTCATTGGATATTAGAGATGAATGAGAGCAAATAGTTGAGAGTGATGCCAAGGTTACAAACCCATGTGACAGGAAGAATTTGGTAGCCTCAACAAGAATAGGCAAATGACAGACCTCCACCAATTCTTGATAGTGTTATCTGATAATGTCATGAGATGTTACCTCCTCCAGTAGGCCATGCAAATGTTCAGATATTTGGAGAGGCAGAAAGACTTTCACATAGCCTCATGAAATATCATTAAATAGAGTATCCACTCTTCAGTTCCTCCCTGGTGCTACCATAGAATAAACCCAAATATATGTCTCCAGGGTCTTGAGTCTGGGATCCAGAGTGAAGGACTGTAAGTAGGGCAGAACCATTCACAGCAATAGTCCTGGGTCCCAGTTACATAATTACTCATGATGACTTCCTTTCAACTTCTAATACAAAACTCCTCCTAATAACTCCCTTGTGCATGATCCTAGTGAAAACAAAAGCCGTGTTAGCAAAAACAAGTTTATCCAATTTCTGAGTGGTGCAGATGAGTAGGGAGCTCTTACCTGATCTCAGAGGACTTGGGTAAGTAGTTTGCTATATATATATATACACACCTAGAAACTGTCTTCCTGTGGTAGAATTTATGTGTAGTCTCCTTTTTATACTTTATTCAGGAAAGCGTGTGTCAGTTGCTTTCATTCCTTAATTCATATAGGTGAAATATTTAGCATACTTTTAAATAATGTGAGAATCTTTGACGTGCAAAGTGATTTACTAATAGTAGTGTATAGCAACACACATTACCCTACAGAATCCTGATTAGGAGGCTAATTGTAGTGAGCAACAGATAAATGTTGCTTTTGAGAGCCATAGGAATTTCTCAGGATTTTAAGCTTTGGGGATATGAGAGGATTGAATAACCCTATAATTATTTTCTCTCCTCTGTTGCATTCCCTCCCTTTACAGTAGCATAGAAACTGTGATAATATAGAACTACTGCTTCATGTACCCTGATTTTCACTCCTTTTCTTCTCCTACCAAGACCCAGGACTAATGTATCTTACTAACCTTTTGCTGTATCTACCACTTATGTCTGTACTGTATTCTCATTATCCTGCTCAGCCCAATGAAGAAGAAAAAGATTTTTTTAATTGTGCATTGCTCTCCTCTCTGAAAATATTAACATAATCCTTCTTATAATGTATTTGAGAATTTTACTACAAAGCACTAATTGGTGGAATAAAGCAAGGGTCTCCAAACTTTTTTTTTTCCATCCCAGGCTCCAGCAGTAAAACAAACAATCAAACAAAAAACACACAATCATATTATATGTTTGTAGCATCCAGTCTGTGGCTACCCACACAACTTGCATTTACCTTAAGATTGTACACCCAGAAGGGAAATCACTAGTCTTAGTGACTGAGGAGATCACTCGTGAATTCCTATGGGTGTACTTCCCATTAACAATCAGCCATCCAGTCTCAATTGGCTTTTAGCAATGGTTTTTCCTAAGATGGTAGAAGAGGAATAAAATATTGGTACAATATATCCACACACATACCCCACACCACCCCCCAAAGCCTGAGGCATTCCCTCACATAAATACACACAGGTCTATGAGAAGAGTGGGCTCAAACATAAGGACAGTGAGGATGGAGGGAGGGAGGGAGGAAGAGAGGGGAAGGAGGAGGAAAGAGAGAGAGAGAAATTGAGACTGAGACTGAAACTGAAATTAAGATAGACATTGACAGTGAAACTGACATTAGCACCAACTGGGAGAAACTCTTCTCCCCAAGAGCAGTGTCCTCTGAAATGGGAATTTTCAGCTCCTGAATCTGGAGTCCTTCCTTAAAGGCACCGGATTCATTCACCACTTACCTTACTACTGATTTTATGTGAAAGCCTGAGGTCTGTATGATTCTTTTAGCAGATAAAAAGTTTTTTAAATTAAATTTTATGTTTATTTTTGTTTACATCATCCATTTCTGCAAGATTTTGAATTACAAATTTTCTCCCCATCTTTGCCCTACCCACCACCCCAAAACAGTGATCCCACTGGATATCCCCTCCTCCAATCTGTTCTCTCCTATATTCTCCCCCATCCCCAATCTGACTTCCCAGTAGGACAGGATGGATCTCTATATACCAGTGCATGTATATCTTATTTCCCAGTTGCATTTAAAATATTTATATTTTTTTAAACATTTGATTTTAAAACTTTGAATTCCAGATTCTTTTCCTTCCTCCCTCATCATTCACCCTTACTGGGAAGATAGGCAATTCAATATAGGTTGTACACGTGGAGCTATGTAAAACATTTCCATAGTGGATATATTGTGAAAGACTGACTATATTTCCCTCCATCCTATCCCACCCCTCACTTGTTCTATTCTCTACTTTGACCCTGTCCCTTTTCAAAAGTGTGTGCTTCTAACTTCCTTCCTCCCAAACCTGTCCTCCCCTCCATCATCCCCCCTCTCATCCCCTTTTCCCTACTCTCCTGTAAGGTGATATTATTATTTAGTGTGTATGTCATTCCCTCCCCAAGCCACATTCAATGAGAGTAAAGTTGACTCATTCCCTTTTGGCTTCCTGTTCTTCCCCTCCATTGTAAGAGTTATCCCTTGCCTCTTCTATATGGGATAATGTACCCCATTCTGTCTTTCCCCATCTCATTTCATTATATTCCTCTATTACCTCTCAATTTCACCTTTTAGGTATCATCCCCTCCTATTCAACTGGTCCTGTGCCTTCTGACTATGTATACCTGTACACATATATACATACTCACATATGTATTCATACACCCATATATATATATACCCTCCTATATAGACATGTGTATGTATATTTGTGTGTGTGTATATATATGTGTGTGTGTGTATACACACACAGATTTATATTCCCTTCAACTATTCTCACAATGAGAAAAGTTTCATAAGTTATGATTATCGTTTATACATGTAGGGATGTAAATAGTTCAACTTTGATAAATTCCTTCTGATTTCTTTTCTCTGTTTACCTTCTCATGCTTTTCTTGCTTCTTGTATTTGAATGTCAAATTTTCTATTCAACTCTGTTTTTTTCATCAAGAATGCTTGAAAGTCCTCTATTTCATTGAATGACCATATTTTCCCCTGAAACATGATACTCAGTTTTGCTGGGTAGGTGATTCTTGGTTTTACTCCTAACTCCTTTGTGCTCCAGAATATCATATTCCAAGCCCTTAGATCCCTCATTGTAGAAGGTGCCAGATCCTGTGTTATCCTGATTATGTTTCCACAATATACAAATTGTTTCCTCTTGGCTGCTTCTAATATTTTCTCCTTGATATGGGAACTCCAGAACCTGGCTATAACATTCCTAGGAGTTTTCTTTTGGGGATCTTTTTCAAGAGGTGATCAGTGTATTCTTTCAACTTCTATTTTGCCCTCTGGTACTAAAACATCAGGGCAATTTTCCTTGAGAATTTCTTGAAGGATGATTTCTAGTTTCTTTTTTTTGATCATGGTTTTCAAGTAGTCCAATAATTTTTAAATGATCTCTCCTGGATCTATATTCCAGGTCAGTGGTTTTTACAATGAGATATTTCACATTGCCTTCTATTTTTTTCATTTGTTTGGACCTGTTTAATAGTATCTTGACTTCTCATAAAGTCACTAGCTTCCATTTGCTCCAATCTAATTCTGAAGGAATGATTCTCCTCAGTGAGCTTTTGAGATTCTTTTTCCATCTGGCAAATTTGGCTTTTTAAGGCATTCTTCTCCTCATTGGCTTTTTGAGCCCCTTTTGCCATTCGAATTAGTCTATTTTTTAAGGTTTTATTTTCTTCAGTCAAGTTGTTGACTCTCTTTTCATGATTTTCTTGCATCATTCTCATTTCTCTTCCTAATTTTTTCTCCACTTCTCTTATTTGGTTTTCAAAATCCTTCTTAAGGTCCTCTATAGCCTGTAACCAGTTCATATTTTTCTTGGAAGCTTTTGGTACAGGAGTTCTGACTTTGTTGTCTTCCTCCTATTCCATGCTTTGATCCTTTTTGTCCCCAAAAAAGGAATCTAGAGTTGAGTTGCTGTGCTTGCTTTACTTCCTTTGCTTGCTCATGTTGGCACTCAATTACTTGACTTTTGAGCTTTTTGCCACAATAGAACTCACTTCCAGAGAGGAGAGCTTTCTCCTAAATCACTGGGGTTTTCACAGCTGCCAGAGCAATTAGTTGAGTGCCCTCTCAGAAACCTCCACTGGCTCTGGCACCTGGTCACACACCCCAGGACCTCCACACTACACAGCAATCCAGATCCAAGAAGGTTAAAGCAAGAGTGATTACCCCTCATGATGGTGGCTTGGTCTCCTTACTATCTGTAGGCCAGGAGCTTTGAAGCAGCCACACAGTGGTGGCCACTGCACATCAGCCACTTCTCCCACTGGGATCAGAAGCCAGACTGCTCTCCCAGAAACCCTGCTCCCACAAAGTCCACACTGACCTCTCAGTTTGTCTTTGGCATTTATGGGTTGATAATTCTGGAAACCACCACAGCTGCTGGTGCTCCACTCTCCTGAAGTCCCTCCAGCAAGGGCTGGTCAGGGCTCCCTGGGGCTAAAGCTGGCTACACAGGCAGGGCTGGGTGCTTTTCCCAGCATGCTGTGATGGACCCTTTCTGCCAGCCTTCTGGGCTGCCTTCAGTGGGAGATTTTTTCTCTCTGTCACTTCGTGGGTTCTGTAGCTCTAAAGTTTGTTTAGAGTCATATTTTATAGGTATTTGAAGTGGTAATGGGGGGAGCACAGAGTTTTTCTGCTTCTACACCGCCATCTTGGCTCCACCCCCCACAATTCCTAAAGCTCTTTCTTATCTGGTATCTTATGCCCTCATCCAGTGCCCCAAAATCTCTCCTCAATTAAGAATTTGCTAACAGATAACAAAATTCTGGGTCCTTTGTAATATATTAATTGGAATTATGATTAGAACCCATAGCCCTTGTAGTTTATATCTTTATACTTATTTATTTGTATGTGTGTATATATATATATATATATATATATATATATATATATATATATATAT
>NW_027187372.1:24099176-24107682 GCF_028583685.1 Petaurus breviceps papuanus
TATATATATATATATATATATATATATATATATATATATATATATATGAATACATGTATGTAGCAGCAAGCACCCCAAGCATCCTCAGGGTTTGCTGCCACCACAGGTTCTTGGATCTGCTTTGATAAAGGAAAGCAACTCAAAATGGGTTAACAAGCTTACTTTAATCAGCCATAGATGTATTGTTTACCTAGTTCAGGGGAAAGAGGTCAGCACCCCGAACTTCAGAATACACAGACAGAATTATCAAGACAGAAACAGATCAAGTAGTCAGATTTCCAAACTGTCCAACCATTACATCCATACCCAATCAACATCTGGGTTTCCACATCTGGGTTTTTCAAAGCCGGGGGACTCTCAACAACAGCTTCCCAGAATTCAGATCAAATCACAGAACACTTCTCAAAGTGAGCCCCAAAACAAAGCTGCACATCAGGGCTTATATAGCCTTCTCTTGGCTCAGAGAATGTAACAACCTTATTGACCCACTGGCCAATCAAGAAGTATCTACTGAAAAACAAGCCTCCCACCCCAGGCTCCTGGTGCACTTTAGCCTAGGGGCAGGGAAGATCTTTAAATTTGCATTTCCATTACAATGTATAACTTATTCTTATGTATATACTACTATACTATAATAATAATTAGGTGATTATAAAATAGAAATAAATAGGGATAAGCAAAGATGAAATCATATTTCATCCTGGAGTAAACAGATAGAGTGTTTTTAGGAGGGATGCAACATGATCTGTCTTTAAAACATCAGTTTGGCGTTTTATGAAGTATATATTGGAGTGGGGAAAGATGAAGTAGAAAATCACATACCAGGCTTTCGTGGTTGTCTGGCTGAGAGGTGATTAAGATCTGAACAAGGCCAATGGCTGCATAAGTGTAGTACTTGAGCATGACTGCTTATAGAGGCCATGAAGCTGGATTGATGCTCAGGTTCATCTCCCTTCAATCCAGTCATGTCAGCTCTGCCATATGTCTCATGCCAAATGTGAGTTATCTTTGCTGCTATATATTTCAAAGAGCTTTGCATCATTTTGATATATTCATAAGAGGTAGTTTTGTGGAAAAAAAAAACTTTAAGGAACTGTCTTTTCCCTATCAAATCTAAAGCATTTTGTGGTTAGCAAACAAAAGGCACAGTAGAATTTTGTGCCCTCTACATCTTTCAGTAATTAATACATCATGTATATGTGGTCTACTGTATAATTATGCTGATAAAGACTTATTTGTTTGTTGCTAATGCCCTCATCATGGATGCCATCAATAGGAATTCTATCATTCTGATAAAAAATTATATGTAGAGAGTAAGATATAGGTGAGTAGTTATTTTTAGACTATCTTTTTTTTGTTATTAATACGGACCAGTAGAGTTTCTCCTATGACTTTGATGTCTTCCCTTCCTTCAAGTATCTCGTGAACTGATTTCTCAATGTCATCACAACTATGCTACTTCCATAACAAATATTTTCCTATGTACAACTGGTCGAATCTATTTTTCCTATCTTTCTTCTCATTGCTACCATTTCTATTTTCTTTCTTTCTAATTTATTTACTTTTAGCTTACCACATTTGGTTTTTGAGTTCCAAATTTCTCCCCTTCCCTCCCCCCACCTATGGTAGCATGCAATCAGATATAGATTCTGCACATACTTTCACATTAAACATTAGTCAAATCTTAAAGAAGAATTATAACCAATGGAATGAATAATGAGGAAGAAGAAACAGAACAAAACCAAATAAAAAAGAGAGAACAAGTGGTTTGCTTCAATCTGTGTTCAGACTCTGTAATTTTTCTCTGGATGTGGATAGCCCTCTCCATCATGAGTCTTTTGGAGTTGTTTTATAACCTTGTATTACTGAGAAGAGTCCAATCTATCAAAGTTAATCATCACAGATATGATGTGTCTGTAATTGTGTACAATGTTCTCCTGGTTCTGTTCCCCTCACTCAGCATCAGTTTATATAAGTCTCTCCAGGTTATTATGGAGTTTGTCTGCTCCTCATTGCTTATGGCACAATAGTATTCCATTACATTCACACACCACAACCTGTCTAGCCATTCCCTAATTAACAGGCATCCCCTTGATTTCCAATTTTTGCCACCACAAAAAGAGTTGCTATAAATACTTTTGTACAGACAGGTCCTTTTCCCACTGGTATGATCTCTTTGGGATACAGCCCTAGAAGTGGTATTGCTGAGTGAAAGGGTATGCACATTTTTATAGCCCTTTGGGCACAGTTCCAAATTGCTCTCTAGAATGATTGGATCAGTTCACAACTCCACCAACACTGTCCCAATTTTCCCACATCTTCCACAGCTTTCCTCGTTTTCCTGTTTTGTCATGTTAGCCAATCTGACTGGTGAGATGTGGTACCTAAGAGTTGTTTTGATTTGCATTTCTCTAATCAATAGTGATTCAGAGCATTTTTCCATATTATTATAGATATCTTTAATTTATTCCTCTTAAAACTGCCTGTTCATATCCTTTGACCATTCTTCAATTGGGTAATGACTTGTATTCTTATAAATTTGACTCAGTTCTCTGTATATAGAAATGAGACCTTTATCAGAGAAACTGGTTGTAAAAATTCTTTCCCAGTTTTCTACTTCTCTCCTAACCTTGACCTTGTTTGTATAAAAATTTTTCAATTTAATGTAATTATAATTATCCATTTTGCATTTTGTAATGCTCTATATCTCTTGTTTGGTCATAAATTCTTCCCTTCTCCATAAGTCTAACAGTTAAAGTATTCCTTGCTCTCCCAGATTTCTTATAGCATCAGCCTTTATATCTAAATTGTGAACCCATTTTGACTTTATTTTGGTCATTTCTATTTTTGTTAAAGCACATCTCTTTTTGTTAAAGCATATCTAGTACAATAACATTATAGCCCAAGTAGAGTGACTTCATTTTCATTGATAATTTGAAAAAGATGCTGTTGAAAAAAATATTTTCTATAAAGGAGATAGTCCTTGATGTCCATAGCTCAATTCTAGTTCTCCAAGATTATTTCTGTCCTCCCTATTCCAGTCTTTAGTCAATTCTCATCCACAGGTTCCAATTCCTGAGGCTGCTTCCTTAAGAGATTGTTTCCCAGTATCTGTTTGAATGGAATGTGTCTCAACTCTTTAAACTCTCCAACTGACATTCCAACTATTGAATAGGTGCTTCTTTCTGGCTAAGTACTTCTTCTAGTCAAGACCACGACCATTTGGAGAGGGTGATAAAGAATTGCTTTCCTCCCTCCCCACCACAGGGGTCTGTTTTATAGGAAACTTCTGACCCCAATTCACCCAAATTTCTAAACATTAAAATGCTGACAGTGTTAGAAATATAAAACCCCCAGAGAAATGTTGTATGCAAAAAATGCATAAATTATTATTCCTCCCAAGGATATAAAACTAACATAATTAATGAGACTGAAAATTATATTCATTCCTAAATACATAGTTCCACAATTTTTAAAAATAGATATCAGGGAAGCTAAGTTGTACAGTGAATAGAGCACCAGCCCCGGAGTCAAGAGGACATGGGGCATGTAGGTGATACAGTGGATAGAGTGCTGGATCTGAAGTCAGGAAGACTCTTCTCCCTGAGTTCAAATATGACCTCAGGCACTTACTAGCTGTGTGACAATGAGCAAGTCACTTAACCCTGTTGGTCTCAGTTTCTTCTCTATAAAATGAACTGAAAAAAGAAATGGCAAACCATTTCAGTATCTTTGTCAAGAAAACCTCAAATGTGGTCACAGTTAGACAGAACTGAAATGGCTGACCTACAGCAAAGGTGATAATTTGTCTTGGTGCCTACAAAGTATTGTTTCATTCCAAATATGATAAAAGAAAGAAAATGGGGAGGGACTCCTATTGGTAATAAAAGAGGCTAGCATACCTAAGGTTCTCATTTTCTTCCCCTTCCACTTAGGGGATTGAAGCATCCATCCTAGTTCCCACTATGGGGACTCTGCATTCTAGAATCCCCCCACTACATGTACACAACAGGCTCAAAAATGGGTGAGAAATCCTCTATGTTCCTATAATATATATGGCATCCAAAATTTCTCCAGGCACCCCTGAAAATACATAGAGCAACCCAGCTGGAGTTCTGAAACTTGCCAAATGATAGAACAAGTAGGCTTAATTCAAGAAGAAAGAAAACCTATTCAGGAGATTTCTGAATATACATACATACATACACATGTGTATATCCATACATACATACACACACATATCCCCTAAAAAGGGTTTAAGCACTCAGTTATTTTGTATCACACTTTGAGATCCTATATGGCATCCCCATGTATTGTAAGAATACTTGCATATCAAAGGAATAGTGTGCTGTGCTCTCTCCCTTCTCTCTTTACCTAGGACCCCCTTTGTTCTTGACCTATAGTGGAACAGAATAGATTTCAGCCTTGGGGAGCCTGAGCATCTAAAAGAAAGGTCAGCGTCATTTCCCCCATTCTCATTTTTTTAAACATACATATGGTAGTGCACTAGGAAAATTACTTAAAAGTTAGGTTTATCATCTCTATAAAAAGAGAAGAAAGAGTAGAAAGGTATTTAATATATAATATAAATCAGGGATGGGACATCTATTTATTTTCTTTAGTGCATTATACCCATTTTTGCTGGGTAGGTGATTCTTTTTTTTTTTAAGCAATTGGGGTTAAGTAACTTGCACAAGGTTACATGGCCAGTTATTTTGTGTGGGTGCCAAGTATCTGAGGCTGGAACCAATCCCAGGTCTCCTGACACTGGGGCCAGCGCACTTACTTACTGTGCCACCTGGCTGCCCCAGGGTAGGTGATTCTTGGTTTTAATCCTAGCTCCTTTGATCTCCAGAATATCATATCCCAAGCCCTTAGATCCCTTAATGTAGAAGCTTCTAGGTCTTGGATTATCCTGATTGTGTTTCCACAATACTCAAATTTTTTCTTCCTGACTGCATGCAGAATTTTCTCCTTGACCTGGAAACTCTGGAATTTGGCTATAATATTCCTAGGAGTTTTCTTTTTGGGATCTTTTTCAAGAGGAGAGAAGTGAATTCTTTCAAATTTTATTTTGCTCTCTGGTTCTAGAATATCAGGGCAATTTTGCTTGATAATTTCTTGCAAGGTGGTATCTAAGCTCTTTTTTTTGTGTCATGGCTTTCAGGTATTTCAATAATTTTTAAATTATCTCTCCTGGATTTATTTTCCAGGTCAGTGGTTTTTCCAATGAAATATTTCACATTGCCTTCTTTTTTTTCATTTCTTTGGATCTGTTTTACAGTATCTTGATTTCTCATAAAGTCATTAGCTTCTAGTTGTTCCAATCTAATTGTGAAGGAATTATTCTTCAGTGATTTTTTTGAAATTCCTTTTCCTTCTGGCTTTTTAAATTCAGCTTTTTAAGGTATTCTTCTCTTCACTGGGTTTTGGGGCCTCTTTTGCCATTTGAGTTAGTCTATTTTTTAAGGTGTTATTTCCTTCAGTGTATTTTTGGGTCTCTTTTAGCAGGCTATTGACTTGTTTTTCATGATTTTCTTGCACCATTCTCATTTCTCTTCCTAATTTTTCCTCCACTTCTCTTACTTGATTTTCAAAATCCTTCTTGAGCTCCTCCATTGGCCTGTAACCAATTCATATTTTTCTTGAATGCTTTTGATGCAGGAGTTCTGATTTTGCTGTCTTCCTCCTACTCCATGCCTTAATCCTTTTTGTCCCCCAAAAAGGAATCTATGGTTTGACTACATTTCCTGGGCTTGCTTATTTTACCAGTCAATAACTTGACTTTTGAGCTCTTTGCCACAGTAGAACTCTGCTTCCAGAATGCAGAGAACTTTGGCCCAAATCGCTGGGGTTTTCACAGCTGCTGGAGCTATTAGTTGGGTGCCCTCTCTACAGACACAACAAGCTCTGCCTCACTGGTCACACACCCCAGGATCACCACCCAAGAATAAAATATACATCCAAGCAGCTTAAAGCAAGAGTGATTACCCTCTGAATGGTCGCTTTGTCCTCCTGCAATCTGCAAACCAGGAGGTCATGAGACAGCCAGGCAATGGTGGCTACACAGCCATCGTGCCTCCACTGCTTCTGGCCCTGGTGGCAGGGGGCCAGACTGTGCTCTTGGTCCCCCTGCTCCCACAAAGTTCCACACTGACCTTTAACTTTCTTCTTGGCATGTATGGGTTGATAATTCTGGAAACCTCCACAATTGATGATGATTCTCTCTCCTGAAGTCTGCTCCATGCCCACCTCTGGTCAGGGCTGCTCTGGGGCCGGGAATCACACAGCTCACGTTGGGCTGCACTCAGTTCCCTGCCTGGTGTGATAAATCCTTTCTGTCAGCCTGCTGGGCTTCTTTCAGAGGGAGCTTTGTTTCTCTTTATCTCTTTGTGGGTTCTGTAGTTCTAAAGTTTGTTTAGAGTCATTTTTTTAACAACTATTAGAAGTGATTGGAGGGGAGCCGCACCAAGTTTTTGCTTCTACTTTGCCATCTTGGCTCCACCCTCTATTTATTTCCTCTACACAAAAGAAATGCTATGCTCAAAAAGTTCACAAGAACATGTTGATAGGTGTAAAACAAAATACTGCAAATTACTGTAATACCAGAAGGTTGAGATTGAAAGCTTTCAAAGCCTAAAGCATTTTGCAGGATTGTCAAAATGTTACTTCACATTTCTTCTCAGTTCTTTCATTCAGGTTCATATCTTCTGGTAAATTATACCAAGGATTGGGTTCCTCTTCTGTAGGTAGACATCTACAACTCCCCATTGCTGCCAGTCAGCTTTGCCCAAGGGACCTATTATCTCTAGAACACTCAAACTCACAAGGTTTCCTCCAAGGTTAAAAACATCTGTCTCTGGATCACTGTCCACTTACTTATGCTGATGGAAGAAACATAAAATAGAAATGGCAGCTAAGAACCTAGATGAACTCAAGTTACCAGGTTTTCACGGTTCTGCCTCAGTTGAAATACTTGGCTGTCTTTTCCTTAAGGAAATACTGAGTGCTTTCTTGCTGTTTTCATTTTAAATCCCATAAGCATTTCCTAGCTGTTTTAGAAAAGGAAAAAAATCTTTGCCTGAGATCAGCAAAAATCCTCCCCTTGGGTTCTCCTGTTTCCAGCAGAATATCCTCAGATAGCATTAAAAGGACTGGACATAGTAATTGACACAAACATTTATAATTTTACTCTGAAATAAATATCGTAATCCTACTATACATTTTTTTTTAATTTTGGATTAAAAAAAATGAACTGTGTCAATTGACTGAGGTTGGTCCTTTGGAGCAATCTAAATTATGATCACTCTAGTAATTAGAGGTGCCTAGTTCTTCAGAGCAAAGTGTAGGGTATTCCCAGCTAGGTAATGGTTTCAGTTTTAATCTTTTCTTTGAACTAAACTTTCAGACCTTACTCTATTTTATGACACATTCCATGTTTCTCCAAATTCTCATCTCTGTAGGTTCAATTATAAAACAAGTAATGTTTATTTGCCTAATAACTATAAGATACTTTAGTCTTTGGGATACTCTAGCTTTCAGGCCCTAAGTCTCTTCTATTCTCTCAGGTAGAAGAGTGGGTGAATGGGTAGGGAAAATATGGGGTAAGGACATTATTTCTTTCTTGCTTGGTCACACTTTTGGTCCCTTCATATACAGATATAGCCACCCCACAGCCTTGGATTAGCTATAAATCACTCCCTTACATGAGTTTTACATACACAGCCAAGCTTCCCTATGCCCCTCCCCTATTCAGTGTCAAAGTCATAGATAAGAATCAATTTAGGGTGCTATCATCTTTATTCATTGCTTCCTTTGTTATCCTTAATTGGGAGATAACCATGGCAATGTAAATTATGTTGGAACTAGATGATAATCCTAGATCTCAGCTTTTCTTAATTGTCCATGATTATCCTAGGCAGAGGGAGGATTTAGGGAAAAAATAACAACAATCAAAACAATTAGCATCTATATAGATCCTTAATGTTTGTATTATCCTTAGGATAATCTTGTGAGGTGGGTGTTATTAACCCCATATTTCAGGATAAGGAAACTTGAGGTAGAAGTTAAGTGACTTCTCCTGTATCATTTAGTTCATGATGGTGGATTTAAACTCAGGTCTTCCTGACTCCAGGCTCAGCTATACTACCTGACTTAGTAGTTCTTAACCTGGGGTATGTGGATCCTCCATGGGGTTCATGGGTAAGTCAGCTTACCCTCTCCCTCTCCCTCACTCTCTCCCTTTCTTTCTCCCTCTCCCTCCCCTTCTCCTCTCCAAAGGAAGGTAAATTTTGATGGCTAAAAGCTTCCCATTAAATTGGAGTTTACTGTCTAGATTTTTCTTTTCTGTTCTTTTCTTTTCCTTCCTTCCTTCCCTTCCTTCCTTCTTTCTTTCCTTCCTTCCTTCCTTCTTTCCTTCCTTCCTTCCTTCCTTCCTTCCTTCCTTCCTTCCTTCCTTCCTTCCTTCCTTCCTTCCTTCCTTCCTTCCTTCCTTCCTTCCTTCCTT
>NW_027187372.1:24107692-24113297 GCF_028583685.1 Petaurus breviceps papuanus
CTTCCTTCCTTCCTTCCTTCCTTCCTTCCTTCCTTCCTTCCTTCCTTTCTCAAAGACCAAACCTTAAATCCATTTCACTTTGGAGTTTATAGATTGGACAACAATAGGTCCCACTTAATGGCTGAATTCTGGGCCCTCCTGACTCAGAGTGAATGTAAACAGTAATTCTTTCTCTTTTGGTCAGCAACCCTCAGTGTCTTCCCCTTCCAGTTTGGTATTTTTTAATTAAAGGGGTCATTTTTGATTCAGTTCTTAAAGAGGCCTATTCACTCAATGGGTATTACTCAAAGTGAGAACCTAAAAAAGGCCTTAGTCTAAAAAGGCCAGAGTCTCCCATTGCGACCTGTGCCATCTCCAGGCACCTTGATGAATGTTTGACCCCTGGGCCAAGATGGCTTTGAAGGAGAAAGCAAGGCTGGTGACCTTGCACAGTCCTCTGTCACTCAAATCAAAGTCAATTGCATGTGATCATTTCCCTGATGTCATGGTCCTCTTCGAGAATGAAAGACAAACACAGTCAGAAAGTCCATGATACCTTGGATAGGGAAAACAAAAACAAAGAAAAAACATTCTTATTTTCATTAAATCTAACTGAAATTTTGCCTTTCCTTAGATGCTTTAAAGATGTGGTCCTGAGAAGGCGTCACCAGATTGCCCAAGGGGTCCAACACAACACAACACACACACATATGTGCACACACAAACATGTACACGCACATTTAAAAAACTAGGCACCATAGAACTTGACAATTTTCTTACTATCTTTTCCCTATGTTTGGTTTCTTGATTTGGCCTTTAAAAAAGGTATCAAATGTGTCATTTTGCAAAAGAGTTAAATCCTTTTCCCCTTCAAGTAATCCATACTTTCTCCCCCACCCAAATTGTTGGTTTTCTCCCTGAATTTCTTTGATAATTTATGCTGGCACTTGCAAACACTCAGCTATCACGGCTCTAGCTTCCTTCTACAAATAGTTGAAGGCAACCTGGGAGGATATGAAAAGCTTTTATTCAGCCTGATCTATCCAGCTGTGCATGAGTCTCAATTGGCATGAGGTTCAATTCAGATAAGGATCCAGGAATAAAGATGTTTTTCCAAATTATATGAACATTTCACAGTTCTCTGCCAGTTTCCTATAATTCTCCTCTTTTCTCAATCTGCTCTAAGCTTCAGCTAAAATGGACAGAAACAGAATGTCTGTATCCCAAACATGCCCAAGGCTTTCCTTCCTTGATGTCTTTGATCATTCTCTTTTTTCAGTCTAGAATGCTCTTTCCTCACCTTTTGGATTTCTTCCTATTGTTTAAAACCCAACTCAAAATTCATTTCCCTCTTCTCTGTCAGTAATCACCCTTTCTTTCCTCCTTGGCCTCACATTGCTGCTACATCTTAGTATACTGGGAAAGCATTGGACTTGGAGTTAGCAAAGATATGTGTTCAAACCTCTCCTCTGGTACTTTCCAGTGGCAAGCCATTTAATCCTCTAGGCTTCAGTTATTCCTTTTATTAAGTCATTTTAGTTATGTTTGACTCTTCATGACCCCATTTGGGTTTTCTTGGCAAAGATCCTGGAATGACTTGCCATTTTCTTCTCCAGCTCATTTTACAGATGGGGAAACTGAGGTAAACTTGCTGAGGGTCACTGTAATGATAATGGGAATTAGAAGATCTTCCCTGCCCCTTAATAAGCCAGGGGATATTTGAAGAACTTCCCTGCTTTGAAGATAAACTTTGCCCCCTAATAGGCTGAATATAATCACATGGAGCTTGTGGTGGGAGGAGTTTGCTAAGGGGTGGAGCAGAGCCCACAGGAAGCTGAGAGTCAGAGCCAGAGAGATAGTGGGAGACAGAAGATGCTCAGGCAAGGAGTTGGTCAGGATTGTGAGTAAAATATTGGTCTTGTATTGGTTTGTGGGAAGGCTAAAGGATGGTGTGACTCTCTTCTATGCTATGGTATATTAATTTTTTTTAAAGCAAACTTCCCCAAGGTTACATGGCTAGTTGTGTTTGTGTGTCTGAGGCTGGAACTGATCCCTGGTCCTCCCAACTCTGGGGCCAGTGCTCTACTCATTACACCACCTAGCTGCCCCAAGGTACATTAATTTTTTATGTTGCTATAATGGATTTGGTTTTCTGGTGTTGAGATTTGGTTTTCTGGAGTCTGAATAAATGTTTTGTTTCTGTCTCCTATATGGAGATCCTGCCATATTTTGTAATTGAGCACAATGTGGGAATATTTACAGTCATGGTCAGTATATTTATTGTGATCATGGGCACTGTGAATATTTCATTGGCACTACAGTCCCCAGATAGTAAGTATCTGAGGCTTGATTTGAATTCAAGAAGATGAGTCTGCCCAACTCTAGGCCCAATACTCTATCCACTGTGCTTCCTAGCTGCCCTGTTTTTCTATTATTCATCACCAAAAGTGGGGGGAAATTATTTTCATGCATCTTATACTGTCTCTTAAAGTAATATCAGTTTAGAGCATCAAAAACCAAATCAGAAGTTATTTTCTCTTTTATCTCAACACAATTCTCACTTCAAGTAGTCATCTAAAAGAAACATCTTGTTCAAGACTCTGAGTGTTGGATAAACTATAATTGATAACACAGATAGTAAGAAGCAAAGCCTGGATCAAACCTAAGTGCTCCATCAATTTCACATTCTTCCCATTATCTCACCAATGGCTTCATGCTCTCACCCTGGTTGACATGCATGGCTAGCTTTTATGCAAGTCTTTGACTTGCCCCATGTTTCAAATGATAGGTTGGGTGGGTAGTCAATAGTATGCCTCATTTGGGCACAATAAAATTAGGAAAGGGGTGGCATAGCTACCATAAAATATCTTTCCTGATCTGATAATCCACAAATTTCTAACCTTTCATATGAGGCAGGGAAGAGAAGGTTGAGATGTGAAGAGTGATGGTGGTAAGGTAGGTCCCAGGAAAAGCATACAACAAGACCTAGGAGTAACCCAAGGTGGGGTGAATGCTCAAAGATGGTGATTAAATTGTTGTGGGGTGTGTCAGAAGGCACTGTGAGAAGGCTTCAGAGGACTTCTGTACCAAATAATGTGTACAGTGTTCTCTGGAAGAACTACACCCAAAACCTGCCTGTGCCCAAGAACAAAGGCCAGTTTGCCCCCATTTTAGTTATATCTCTGGATATAAGGCATTAGTGGATGGAAGTGATTTTGAGTGAGCCATAAAGCCTTGCAGAAAGGCATTATGGAATGGTGGTTTGAGAGCCAGCCTTGGAATCAGAAAGATCTACATCATAGTCCTGCCTCATATAAATATTACCTTTTGTACTGTGAACAAGTCATTTGTCAGTGTCCCAGATAAGTCTGTAAAACTATTAGTTTCTGGTGAGTTGTTGATTGGCATCAGTGATGGGTGTTTCTCTGGAGTTTCCCCACACCATTGAAATCACAGGTCTGTAATGGTAAGGGAATTTGAAGATCTTCCCTGCCCCTAATGGGCCTCACTTGGAGCCCAACAACAAGTGAATTTTACTTAGGGGAGACTTATTTTTCAGGAAGGCACAACTTTTGTTTCTTTGTAACTAGGCAATGGGTCACAAGGGTTGTGAAGTTCTCTGACCCTGGAAAAGGCTATATATACCTCTGAGGTGAGGTTTTGCTTTGGGACTCACTTATGGGAAGAGTTGTGTGATTTGGCCAGATGTGACTCTGGGCAGCCATTGAGCCCCCCAGCTTTGAAAACCCAGATGCTTCTCTCTCTGGTAACTAACTATACATATATGATGGTCAGACAGCTAGAAGCCTTGTCTGTTGAATTGTGTTATTTTCTGTCTGTATTTTTTTGTCTACTTGTAACTTCTGTTTGTATCATCTGAAGTTTAGGGTGCTGACTTTCCCCCTTGAACTAGGTAAATGATATATGTTTGAGTAAAGTAAGATTTTTAACCCTTTTTGAGTTGCTTTCCTTCAGAAAAGCAGATCAAAGAACCTGTGCTAGCAGCCATCCAGGGTATGCTAGGGTGCTTGCTGCTATAAAGTCCAAACAGAACACACCAGACCAAAAACAAATTTAAAAATCCTACCATTCTTTGTACCTCGCAATCAAAGACCACATGCTTATTTGTTCATTTGTTGTTTAACCTGGGATGGAACAAGATTTTAGGATGTGTCACAGCTGAAATGTTCCTAATTCTCAAAATCCTACACATGTATTTCTAAATATGGTTAATTTTTCAGGGGAATTTGTATTTTTTCTCCAAATTGACTTGTCTGACACGTGTCACACCTAACTCCCCATTGAACTGAAAAAAAGTGACTTACTGTTAAAAGCCTCCACAAAAAAAAATTTTTAGCTCTTTCCATTTTTGTAATGTCAGGAGCTTTGATGGCATCAAAGATCATTCCCTTATCAAATATCAGGCATAGCTATCTGATATCCCTACCAAGATGCTTCATCACTTACATACAATATTTTAAATAAAGAAATTTGAAGTGATTTATTTTGAACATACTTTTAAAAAATATAACTAAACTACTCTCAGAGTTTTATGAGTCTGGGAAAACTAAGTACTTGCAAAGAAGAAATAACTAAATTTAACTCTTCTATATTTCTTTTAGTTTGTCATTCATGTTGGTTCTTCCATTTAAGAGAGAAAAAAAATTACCTAATAACCAGAGTGATTTATTCACTTTGGTGTTCTGGTCAAACTTATTGGCAGAACAAGGCTTGTAATATTTACAGATGAGCTTCTCATACAACATAGTGATTCACAAGGGAAGAAGCAGCCTTCAAAATGGAAACCAATGGAGTGTTGGACCTGGTTTGTTTTGATTTTGGTTTTTGTCTTTTTGAGAATCCTTAAAGATAGCATGGGAAAGAGGTGGAAACAGACAAGAAAAAGGCAACAATAGAAGAAAGTCAGTGCCCCTAGGCCTCCCTACTATCAACCAGAGCTTCACATTACACCTAGGCCTATACTTTCTGGGAATACCCTCTCTCTGAGATTACCCCATACCTCCCTAACCATCCTGGCACTAATATTTCTAAGTACCTGAGACCATCTTAAACTGGTGCTGAGCTCATCAAAAGCAAGTAACAGTAAGATGCAAGAGAAAGTTTAGTGAGTTTAGTCCTTCCTCTGAAACCAGCATGAGAGAGGTCTCCTCCATGTGGTGGAAAATACAGTTGTACTCAGAGACCTAATTTCAAAAGTTAGCTGAGCTGAGCATTTGCTAGGGCTAGGCCCTGAGCAAGCCTCTTTGAACTTCAGTTTTCTTATCATTCAAGATTCCTTATCTATAAATAGAAATTAAAAATCACACTCACCTCACAAGGTTGTTTTGAGGAAAAAACTACATTAATGTAAGTTGTTATCATTGTATCCCCATAGAGGAAGTGTTAACCCAAATTAGTCTCTAATTGCTAGAATATGTGAAGAGAGAGGTTTTTGATCAGGGGAAAGGCTGATGTTCTATGCCTAGCTGAGAATATTTACTGGATACCCTATTTCACCTCTTCTCTCTATCTCTGTCTGTCTCTCTGTCTCTGTCTCTGTCTTTCTCTCTCTCTCTGTCTCTCTCTCTGTCTCTGTCTCTCTGTCTCTGTCTCTCTCTCTGTCTCT
>NW_027187372.1:24113697-24122395 GCF_028583685.1 Petaurus breviceps papuanus
CCAGTAGCTCTCGATCAACAATTAACTAAGGGCAAAAAGGGAAGAGTCATTTAGGGAAAAGTATGGATCAGTCAGGTAATCAATACTCATAATTCATTCTGTTTATAGGGGCTTTCTCTGTAGTTTACATAATAACTTCTTCCTTAAATGATAGGGAATACAATTTTCCCCATAGCTTTCTCTTTGAGGGAACCAAACTATATAAAAGCCTCAAGATCTGTAGTATTTCCCACTCCACACATATGAAAGAAAAACCCAGACTTATTGGTCCCTCTTCCTGTTCATTTTGTACACAAATACGGTTAGCTATGACCAGCAAATGGCCTTAGCGTTCCAGGAAATAAAAACTGTAACTAGATTATTGATGCCCCTGCTGATGTTGTGAACCCTCCCTTGCAGCCTCCGCTCCCCATTCCTCACTCCACTTCAGATTCTGTTTAGTTATGTGTATGTGTGTGTGCATGAGTGCACACACACATACACACGTACACAAATTCAAGTAAGAAAACACAGAGTCTATTTTTCCATTTTAGTTAGGCATTATATGGTTATCTTTTTTATATAATTGTATTAGAAAATTTAATATAGTAAATTCTATTAAGTTACTTTGGGAGCATAGGGCTGGCTAGCATTAGAATGAAAGGAGAATTGTTTTGAATAACCCCCCTCCCCAGGCCAATGTAAGCCAGTCTCCATGTTTGGAGTTTGCGGGGAGGGGGCTTTTAGAAGTGTGGGGTATATAAGATGCTAGGTCTAATTCTTTCTACATTTATTACTGTATAACCCACAGTGGGGAGAATAGAGAGGTTACTCATATGATTCCTTGCATCTTTCACTCTCAACATATGCTAGGAATTGGTCACGATTGCCAGAACTGAAGGAAAGTATACAAAAATAAATGAGGCTACCCCCAGAGGTGAAATAGTGGTCATGTTCAGGCCTGAGGAAGTGCATCCCTTACCCAACTCATGGCTGCTTTAAAATGACACTCCTCCCCAGCTTTGAGCTATGAGATCGGAATCTTTTAATTAGCTGAATGTATGGATTGGACCTCTCCATCTTCTCCTGTGGAACGAGAGTCAACACAGCCTTTGTCTTTGGGAAAATAGACTATGCTTGTACAGAGAGTGAAGACTCATTCGTTTTGCTGTGGTAGGAGACATTTAACAGCTGTGTTTATACTGGCAGAGAAGTTGGATATTAGGTGGCAGGACTGAGGTTTTCAGTTGCACATCACTGTTCAGACTTTGTGCACTTTCAGCCCATTTCCAAGGAAACCTGGTATTTATTATTTCCCTTGGTATCATTAATCATATTTCATGATGTATCACAGTATTTCATCTTGTCCTCCTAAATCCATTCATCTTGGAGTCTATTTAGTAGCTCTTGAACTCCACTTCAAATACAAAATTATCTTCAGATAATAAAATTTTCTTTCTCAGAAAAAATTTATAGGACCATATAATAACCTCAGTGTTACATATTAACTAAAACCCACAACAGAATGGCAATCAGCTTACATTGGGTCAAAGTTACATTCAAATTAAAAATACCTTTTTAAAAAAATACATTCATCTTCTGAAAAACAAAGTGTTTTGAACAGAATGTCTTCAAAAAAAAACTCAACTTTTGATTTTTACTTTGTTACTTTTTAAATCCATAAATCTTCTAATAGGCTTGGTTTCATTTTTTCAGATAGAAAGTGGGCTGTTAGGGTTGCATGAAGAGTTTGTCATCCCTTTGGGAGAAACATGTTGAGAGGTGCCATTAATACTTTAATGATATCTATCCCTGGAGAGCAAAGGACTGTTTTCACTCTGGGTTTATCGCACCTCAGATTCTGACCTCTCATAATAGGATGAAGCACACAGTGGTGATAGTCATTGGTAGCCTAAACCTCTTTGGAATAACGCCACTGAGGGAATTTAATTTTTCCAACTTACCACATAAATATTGAATGCGTAATTGTGAACCCACAGATAAAGTTGAAAGACAGATATTTACTCACAACATATTTCAGAACATCATTGAACCAAATATGAACTTTCTTGCATTATTATACCATTAGAAATTAATCACAAGTCCCTGAAAAAAATAAACTTCTCATATTTCAGTCATTAACTTTAAATCCTTTGTACAATTCTGCTGTTACATATTTGAAAGCTGGTTCATTTCAATTTATTTGGAGAACTGGGTATAAAAACATCTTGTGTTTCTTCTGAGGACATTTTTTTTAAAACCTTGGGCTCCTTTAGATTAGTGACAGCTTCATTTTTACGCCCATACCCTTTGGTGCCTTGCATAACATGTGGCACATAGAAATATATGCTTAATAATTGCTTTTTGAATTGAATTAAATCTTCAATCTAATACTGATTTGGAGATATCACTAATGTATAGTGCTTTGGACCTCATAACTTCATTCCATGGTTCCAATAGCCTCAGTGGCAGTATGTGTATAACAAAGTTAGCAAATCAACCAACAAGCATTTATTAAGTGCCTACTGCATACTTGATACTGTGCTAGGTCCTAGGTATACAAAGACATAAGTGAAACAATAGCTGCTTAAATTAGAACTCAAATTCTATAGGGATACAACATATCTACAAATAAATGTGTACACAATATATACAAGATGGATTGCAGTGTAATATATGGTAGATACTAGTAGCTGTGTACCTACCACACATACTTTAATTTATCTTATATATATATATATATACATATATATAATACCTATTATTTATGCATTTATTTGTGGATGTGTTATATCCCTATAGAAATTGAGGTCAAAACTCAATCTAGTTCTGAGAAGAAATGTAGAAGTTGAGTTTTGACTTAACTAAGGACCCTAAGATGCAGGCGTAAGAAGAACACATTCAAAGTATGGGGAACAGAGATGGGAGATCCAAGTTTCACATATGAGGAACAGCAAGAAAGTCATTTTAGCTTCATTTGAATACATGAAGTGGAATAATGATGTTTAATACACTAGAAAGGCAGGGATCATAGTTCTAGAACTGGAAATTGATTCAGAGACCATCTAGTCCAACTCTTTGATTTTATGTGTGAGGAAACAGAGGTCCAGGGAGTTGAAGGGACTTGTCCAGGATTGCACAGTACCGTGTTTCCCCGATAATAAGACCTATCCCGAAAATAAGCCCTCCCCTTACTGTGTAAGATTCCTCTAAAATAAGCCCTCCCCCTAAAATAAGCCCTATTGAGATTGCTACTGTAATGAAGGTGATCCCCTGCGCTACACGCTACATTCCGGTACCCTCTGTATGCACCATTCTCCCCCCCTCCCCCGTGAAACACATGCCGCCCTCCGAGCTGCATCCAATCAGAGCTGCAGCAGTGAGCGCATCATCCTGTTCTTCCCCAGTGATTTGCTTATTGAATAAAGGTACATTTTTTTGTTCATATTTACCTGTTTATTAAAATTGCTGTCAATGTTCATTAAAATAAGCCCTCCCCTGAAAATAAGCCCTCTGGTGTTTTTCTGTCCAAAAAAAATTAAGACAGTGTCTTATTATCGGGGAAACATGGTATGTATCAGGTAGGAACTATATTATGAACGCCTTTAAATGCCAAATAGATCTAATATCTGGGATATATCGGTAATTCAAACAAATTGATAAATCATTGCAATGGTTAAAATGGTCAAATAATATGAGCAAATGCTTCTCAAGAAAATTGCTAACTATTAACCATATGAAATATTTCTTCAAATTGCTAAGATTAATAGAAAAATGCAAATAAAGATCTGAAGCATCACCTCATGCCTAAAAACGTGTAACCATGGCAAAAGATGAGAATAATAAAAACTAGGTCATAGGAAGACACACATACTAATATACTCACTATTGTTGGAGATATGAGTTAGTTCAATTACTCTGAAAAACATTGGAATTAAGCTGAGACTGAAAGGTCCATTTGACACAAAGACCCCACTGGTCACCATGTACTCCAAGATAGACAACGATAAGCACTTTCCATATAAACCAAAATCTTCTTTATAGGAGCATTTTCTCATAATAAACAAATAGAAGCAAAGTACATATCCATCTATTGTGAAGCAGCTAAACAGATTGTTGAGGATGAATGTAAGAAAAGAAATCCCAAAGGAATTGATGAATATAAAGACTATAAAGAAGTATAAGAAGACTTACATGAATGGATATGAAATGAAGTAAGGGGGTGGCTAGGTGGCGCAGTGAATAGAGCACCAGCCCTGGAGTCAGGAGGACATGAGTTCAAATCCAGCCTCAGATACTTGACACTTACTAGCTGTGTGACCTTGGGCAAGTCACTTAATGCCAATTGCTTTGCCTCCCCCCCCCCAAAAAAAAATAAAGTAAGCAAAATTAGGAAATATATAGATATGTTCATATTTATCTCTCTCTGTATACATACATATATACATACATACATATATATTTGACCATAATAATGTAAATAAAAAGAACAAAAAGTAAAAATGAAAAAGAATGCTATGTAAATAAAATAATCAAGTTTGTGCCTGAAGAAGAGATAAGAATATATTTCTCCTTTCTTTTTAGAATTGGGATACTATGGATGTGGAACATCATATTTACTTTCATTCTCAATTGATATGTTTGTTTTTGGTGAACTGCTATTTTTTTCTTTTTTGGTTCACTAGAGGGTATTGTCCTCTTCATAAGGGAAGGGATATACTTGAAAATTAAGGTGCTATCCAAACAAGAGATCATTTTTAAAATAGCTCCTGCTTACAAGTAGCTTACATTCTCTTGAGTAACTGAACATAAGCTGCTGGAAGGCAGAGATGAGTTCATCTTTTTAGCCCCAGAACCTAGTGCATGCCTAAGTCAAAGCAGATATTTCATACATTCTTATTACTTGATTAATAGTACATGTAAACAGAGAAATATTAACATGATAATTTAAAGAGAGAGAGAGAAAAAAAACTAGCCACCAGGTAGATCAGGAAAGTCTTCTAATGGGAGATGGCACATGAAATGAGCCTTCAAGGAAACTAGGAATGCTAAGAGGTAGGAGAACAGTCTTTTAGACATTGAGGGTAGTCTTTAGAACGTCATAAAAATGAGAGATATATAATGCTGACTTTGGAGAAAAGTGAGTAGGACAATATATTTGGAATATAGAGTGCATTAAGGGAAATAATGTGAAATAGGCCTCAAAATGTAAACCAGAACCAGATTGTGAAAGGCTTTAATGTCAAGCAAAAGGTATTTATATTTTGTCCTAGAGACATAGTTTGCCATTAAAGGTTTGTGAATGGGAAAGTGAGATGATTCAACCTGTACTGTCAGAATATTAATTTGGCAGCCATGGGAACAAAGGATTGGAGAGGGCAGAATCTAGAAAAATGAAGATCATTTAAGAGACTATTGCAAGAGGTTATGCCAATCAAGGATGGTAGTCACATGAGTGGAGAAGACATAGGCATGATAGATGTAAAAATGGACCCAACAAAACTTGGCAGCTGATTAGATACATAGAGTGAAGGGGAGTGGAGAATTGAGCTCTACTATAAGGTCCTGAACTGGGTTACTGGTAGAATGATAGCATCCTTAAAAGAAATGGTAGTTTCAAAAGAGTTTTGTAACATTGCTGTCAGAGACTAGGTTTTTGAATATGCAGAAGACAAATTCCTAGAGGATTATCATTTGAGAGCATCTGGACAGAAGTTCAGAAAAAAAAATTATGCTGGAAAGAAAAGATACTTTGAGATATTGACCGATAATAGCATCAATAACAGAGGAATTCATGCTTATAGCCTATATATTTCTAGTTCCTTGTCTCCAGAGAAAAGTTAAACTATACAGGAATGTAAGGCTTAGGAAGCACTAGACCAGGACCTGCCAAAGATGCATAGGTACCTCCAAAATTGTGTGCCAAATATATCCTATGTGCAGACAAAAGCATCTCAAATTGTCTATTATACTTATGATCACTAAACTTTTTTAGAATTTTTCTTAATTAAGTGTTGAATATGTTTTCTTATCAGAGATTAGAAAGGAATATGTATGTATGTATATGTATACAGATACATGAATACATATGCCCACATACATACGTACATATATACATAAATGCAGATAGATAGATAGATAGATAGATAGATAGATAGATAGATAGATAGATAGACATGTGCATACATACATATACACACATAGGGGATGGCCCACCTGACTATACAGATGTGGGAGGTAGCTTGGAGAGTTCAAGGTACAATTTACTAGTTCAATTTAATGGGAGCACAGCAATGGGAAATAAGAATGGAAAAGTAAATTGGAGCCAGATTATAGAGGGCCTTTCTTTCAAGGCTTATACATTTTTATTTGACCCTTGAGTCTATATTTGATTTATATTTTATCCTGTAACATGTTGAATGCTACAAATGAATACAAGTAAATATTTCATGAACATTGTAAAGCTTCATTTCTGTGGTGAGGTGCCATAACTGTTCCTCCTGTACACCACAGGGATAGCAAGCATGCAACTTCCTATGTTGATTTTATCTAAAAGGAAAAGTCTTAGGACATCTCCCTTTGCCAAATACAGTGTGGTTTTCTGAGGATCCCATTCTTCTTGCTGCTTATAATTCTGATATCTATGTGTAATAAATATCATCTGATATAGAGACCTTAAAATTTTTTAAATATAAAAAACATTTGAAGTAACCAAATGGCTTCATTGTGACATTAGAAACAAAATAAACTTGTAGGACTAAAGGATGCTTAGAACTTGAGTGCAAGTCCCCTACTTCTTTATGCCTCCATCACATGATAATATCTAAGAAAATGGGGCAATCAGGAAAGATCCCCTTGCCATAGTTAGGAACATAAGGCTCAGGAAACACAACACCAGACCTGCCAAAGAATCCCAGGTATAGCTCTCTCCAAAGGATGCCTTGCTTCACTTAATGTATGCATTGGGATAAAAAAAAAAACAACAACATACATTTGGCGATGAAAGAGTACATGCAGATGTTTACCAAATTTCATATTCTATCCAAATGTCCATGCTAATTATACAAGGCTTTAAAAAAAATAATTTGAAAGTGTGACAGCTTTGACACCACACTGAGACCCTCTGTAGGAGGCTATATTTGAAATGTCAGAAAGAATGCTGAAAGTTCTATTTAATAAATAAAAGAAAGTCATTACTTCTGTTTATTCAAACATGCAATAACATCTGTTGATCAGTATAAATCCTACTAGCTCCAGGCATCTGAATGTAAATTGAGCATTTTAGAAATGATTGCATAAAAAGTAAAAGCAAATATAAAGAGAGACTTTTAAAAAAAATCAATAGGACACTTTTTTTCAGTTTAATTGCACTTCATCTTATCAGGCTCCTACCATATGCAAAATACTCTCCTGGGCTTTGAGGAAGATCCAAAGATAAAAGGGGTTTTCTGTGCCCTCAGGAGTTCAAAGTATAGGGAAGAAGATAAAACATGTATACAAAGAATAGTAGGTAAAAATTTGATCTGATAAATGTATGAGACCAAACATTATCATTCAATTTTCATTCAATAAATAATCATCAGTTATCTACTATTTATAGTCATATAAAGTTTAGATTAACTATGGCTCCAGTCCTCCTGGCATTTTCAATTTAGTAAAGTAATAAGAAATGAACACAGATGAGTGTAGTACTACATTTTTTTTTTGGGGGGGGGGGGAATGCAAGGTAGTTGGAGTTAAGTGACTTGGCTAAGGTTACACAGCAAATAAGTATGTCAAGTGTCTGGGGTCCGATTTGAACTCAGCTCCTCCTGACTCTAGGCCAGTGCTCTATTCACTGCACCACCTGCCTGTCCCCTTAATACCACATTTCAAGATAAATAATCTACAAGTTAGGAAAACACTGGTGTATTAAAAATTTGAGAGAAATAGTTTCTGGATAATTAATCATTTTATTAATTATTCTAGCAAGTAATTAATAAAAGGATGATTATATGGCCATCTCCCCTAAACCAAAGACTCTTCATGGAACCCACTTTCTGCTTATTGTTGTTGTTCGTCCTTTATTCTTGAAGAGGCCCAATGACTTTAAGGAGGGTAATGTCTTGACTTGTAAGTGAATTGGATTTAAGTGAGGCAGGGCTGTGCAAAGTCATCAGCCTCATTATCTCCTCACAAGTTATCTGATTCCAGTGGCAAGACATAGGTCAGGATGACTGGAGATGACCCCAGATGCAGGCAGGAGAGATTGACCTTTTTAAACTAAGGTCTTTCCCAGGTCTTAGTTTGTCTTGGTGATTCAGTGATTTAAGACTAGGTAAGAAAGGAGGTAAAAGAAGGAGGACCCTCAGGGTTTCTGGCCAGAACAGAAACAATTGCTGTTTACACTCAATCTGAGCCATCAAAACTCAAATAATGACCCAAGGAGGCTAGGGCTGGGACCTATCATTGCCCTACCAGTGACAGTCAGAATGATTTGGGTTTAAGGCATAGTCAGGTTTGATTCCCTATGGGTTTTATCAAAGCCTGGTTCCTAAAACTCTCTCTCTCTCTGTGTCTGTCTCTGTCTCTGTCTTTCTCTGTCTCTGTCTCTCTCTCCCCCTCTCTCCTCCTCTCTTCCCCTCTCTCTCCCTCCTTCCTTCCTTCCTTTCCCTCCCTCCAACCTTCTCTCCCTCCCTCCCTCTCCCTCCCTCTCCCTCTCCCTCTCTCTCTCTCTCTC
>NW_027187372.1:24122495-24130914 GCF_028583685.1 Petaurus breviceps papuanus
CTGTCTCTGTCTCTCTCTCTCTCTCTCTCTCTCTCTCTCTCTCTCTCTCTCTGTGTCTCTTTCTCTCTCTCTGTCTGTCTCTCTGTCTCTGTCTCTCTCTGCTTTTTTCTTCCTTGTTGACTTGTATTTTATAGAAGGGCATCTTGGGAGGTTATTGGTTACACTAGGTGGTGCTGAATTTCAATTTTGAAATGCTGTAACTATAAGATTCTATGAAGTGCATTTGAAAGCTGACAAACAAAATGCTATGGGACGTCTGAGGTCATACACATAGGAAATGCTTTATGACAGTGATGATATTGCCTCCATCAAAATAGTCACCTATAACATTTGTCCCAACAATACTTCAATTTCTCAAAGCATTTAGAAATTGCCTTCAGAGCCTATGGAGATTTCTTCTGAATATTTTCAATGGAAAAAAAGACCAACAACAAAATACAAACTTCCCTCTTTAATAGAAGGTTGAATTTTTGCCAGTGTACAGAAATCACATGCAGCCAAGTTTGGATCAATAGGGTCGGTGATTTAGCGGAATAATAATATTTTGGGTCAGAAAGCAAGTATGACTATGAAATAATGCCTGATTTTTTCATGTGGTTAGTAAACCAACTCCAGTGGTACTAGATGTTTTCCAAGTGCAAAAAATGTTGAGTGCATGTTATAGGTGATAAAGTAAAAATGATTTTAATAATCACATGTGCATATTTGTCCTTAGGAGGGAACCTTAAAGTGTTCCAAAAAGTACAGTAATGTGTGTATGAGTGCAGGCAAACTATAAACAGAGTGGTTTGGGGTTTGTTTTGAAAAGAAGAAAAAAAGTAATTCTAAAAGCACTTTTCCTCTTGGGAGTGTTTGACTTAACAGATGGTCTAACCATGGGGTCCAGTCAAGGTTTCCACAGCTTTATTCTATAAACCTCATGTGAACTTCAATTTAAGAAACTTATCATTGAAGATCCTAAGTCTCCTTGTTTTTGAAACTAATAAAACAATGTAATTCAAAAAGCATTTATCACTAAATATGTGCCAAATTAGTACAGAGCATATACAAAAGACAAAACTAAATAGTTCCTGCCTTCAAGAAGCTTACATTTTGCTGGAAGTAGGGGGAGATGTTAATGAGGAAGGACTTATGCCTATAGGGGATAGTACAGAATAGTAGGGGACCTCAGTGGTCATTTGTCCAAACTATACCTGAATGGGAATCCTCTCTACAGAAATCAAATGATCACCCAGATACTACATAGAATCACTTGAGGGAGGAGGTATAGAAATCTCCTACCCTCTGGCTTTAGTGCTTTAATTGATTAAAAAAAAAGTTTTTCCTGGTATCAAGCTTCAATCTGCCTCTCTGTACTTCCTCTCTATGGCATATAATACCATTCTCTAGGGTCCAGGAATTAAAATCTATCAGTCATTGTTGGAGGCTAAGTCTAAGGTTAGATGAAACCTCTTCTCTAGGCTAAATGTTCCCCATTATTTTACATTCAACCTTAACTTTTGTTTTCTGCTCCTAAATGTCCATCTCTTCATTCTTTTAATGTTTCACATTTCTGTTGGGCTTATGGACCACATGTAAAGTTCTTTGGTAGCTATGAAATTTCTTTTTTTCTTATTTTTCATGATCTAAGCCTGCCAGACCAATTCCTCCTGCCTGATGACTTGCAGAATCTGATGGTGACTCTTTTCATCAAAAAAACTTTTTAAGTGCCCAAGTGTGGTGCTAAACTTGTGGATTAAGTGTCTTTTTTCAGTTGGAAAACTCTAAATTCTTATCTGTGGCTTGGGATTTGGGGCACCACATTGATAAAAAAAAAAAGAAAGGAAGGAAGAAAAAAAGAACATCCAAAGTAGGGCAATGAGAATGGTGAAGGGCCTCAAAGACAATCCCATATAAAGGAACTAGCATTGCTAAATCTGGAAAAAAAAGTTGAATCAGGAGGAAAATAGGAACAGTCTTCAAGTTTGTGAAGGGCTCATATGGAAGAAAGATTAGACTTAGGTTTTTGTTTTGTTTTGTTTTGTTTTTGTTTTTATCCCAGAGGATAGATCCAGGGAAATAGGTAGAAAATGCAAAGAACCATGTTGGAGCTTCTATTAGGACAGTTATAGCCGTTTAAGAAGTGGGATGAGCAGGGCGGCTAGGTGGCCCCAGAGTCAGGAGGACCTAAGTTCGGTTCCAGCCTCAGATACTTATCACCCACAAAAAAAGAAAAAAAAAAAACTAGCTGTGTAACCTTGGGCAAGTTACTTAACCCCAATTGCCCTCCAAAAGGCAAAACAAAACAAAAAAAAGTGGAATGAGCTACCTTGGGTTATCTCTAGCTGGAAGCCTTCAAGAAGAGGCTGGATGACCATTTGTTAGGGATGTTGTTGTGGGGATTTCATGGTGGGGAGGGGTTCTATAGGGCTAGATGGTCACTGACATCTGAAATTCTATGATTCTTTATTAACATTTATTGATTAGGGACTTGGATCAAGGGCTCTTTTTTGAGAAGATGCTATCAATTACTTTAGAGAGTTTACAACCTAGTTGAGGAAAGAAGATTGAAGTGACTTGAGAATAAGTACAAGGTACTGAGTTAGAAATAATATTTAACAAAACCCTAGCACCAAAGTATTAGCACTAATGGGATTGTGATTGCAGTGTAAGAGAGTTAATCTAGCCAGGTTTCCCTTTATCAGGAGTAAATCAGAAGTGTTAAGGGCTTTAATTAATATGTGCATCATTTCTCCTCATAAAAATATAAACTGTATTGGGTTGTTTTTTTTTTTTTGCTTTTTGGAGGACAATTAGGGTTAAGTGACTTGCCCAAAGTCACACAGCTAGTAAGTGTGTGAAGTGTCTGAGGCTAGATTTGAACTCAGATCCTCCTGACTCCAGGGCCAGTGTTCTATTCACTGTGCCACCTAGCCACCTCTGTATTCATTTTTTTCAATCCAGCCCCATATATGAGCCCTCCTTTATGGTATGATTCTGAAAATCACATTCTGAAGAATGAAAGTATTATATGTTATAGTTAGCAAGGACAGATGAATAAGATATGAAATTTGATACATAATGATCATTTGCCTAAATACTGTTTTAAAGTTTCCCTCCCAATAGCTTTTACTCCCTAGGAAAGTTCTCTAACTACTAATTCCTCAACCTGGATTTTGTATGAGGCTGAGTATGAACATGATATTTCAACTCGGTCATGTTTAGTAATAGGGTTTCTTCAGTGATTTCATCAGCATAGGGAATGCCTGGCATAGAAACTTCCATCATGGCTGAAGATTGGCAATGCACCTACAGCTTCTGGGGGTTAGAATGTTGCCTGAGGTTACTGAAAAGTTAAGTGACTTTCTCATGGTCACTCTGCTAGCATATATCAGGGGCAGAATTTAAATCCAGCTAGTTTTGAATTCAATCCTGGCTCTCTTTACACTATCTCCTGTGATGATACAACCTTATTACGTTTCCATATATAATTACAACGTTCAAAGTAGGGCTCTACATGCAAGACCATAAAAACAGAACTTAATTTATAAAAAAGACCGTAAGTGGTATTTTAGGGCCCTGAATGATAATATTTTCTTTGACTATTAAAATTTTAGGGGTGGAAGGGACCTTAGAGCTCTTTTAATCTTACCCTATTTACTTATAGGAATATGTAAGCTCTTTAAGGGCAGGAATGTTTAATTCTGTCTGTATCCATAGCACCTAGGATCATGCTCAATCTATAAAAAATATTCCATAAGTGCTTTGAATTTAATTGGATGAGTAAACTGAGACCAAGAGTAAAATTACTTGTTCAAGGTCATATACGTAGTTATTTTTTAAGGTTACAAGTAAGTTTCTAAAGGGACATCAAGAGAAGTGAATGTATTCCTTCTTCCCTCCCCCTCCCCCAAATGTTTTCATATCAACAACACTCTAGATACTTCCCTGTACAAAGAATTACACCTTTTCTGATAAATCAATGTCCATTGCTAGTTCCATTCAAAACATTCATCTTGACACTACTTCTTTGACTCTGTTTTCTCTTCTTTCTCAAAATGACTACTTTTCTGCAATCTCTTTATTTCAGACTCCTGTCTCTTCCATCTATCCCCTACCACCACCCCACCACAGTTCTTTTACAGAATGATTCAAAAGTTCCCAAGCTAGTGGAACCCTCTCTCCCTCAATTCAAGTCTGATAATAATTTGATCTCTGGAATGGGAGGAAGCAATGTCTTTCTGAACTACAAATCCTGTGCTTAGCAGTGAGGGTTCAGCCTTTTACCCCACCCACAAGGCAGTATATCAGAACATCCTATTAAATCCCAGTGGCATACACAGAAGCAGATTTTTTTCTAAAGTCACAAAATGAAGAGTATGGCATATTTCAAACATAAGAATGTGAAATACAGGGTAGAATGTGGGTCTCAACATGTTCAGAATGCATTTTTTTGATATTATGAAATTTCTCTTGTATGTCCTTACTCACCAAAATTTTTTTCAGCTATTGAGGGGGATACAAATTTGTCAGTCCAATTTAGCAAATGTGACTACCTGTTCAGGACTCCATATATGAATTTGAGTTTTGGTCTTGTACTTTTTACCTGTTCATGGGACCATATATTGGTTCTAAATTCAGAGGGACCTTAGAGTTCATTTTTTATAATTCACCAAAATGGGCTGTATCTTTCCAGTCACCCAAGTTCATGATCTTGGATTCATCCTCAACTCTTCAGTCTTCCTCACCTTCTTCTCCCTCCCCCCCTCAATGCACATCCAGTTAGATGACAAGTTTCATCTCTTCTACAGTCACACCTCTTTCATTCACATTCATCCTCTTTTCTCTATTTCTATGACCCCTGCCCTGGTTCAGGACCTGATCCCTTCTTCCCTGAACTATTTCAACAGCCTCCTAACTGCTCCATATACCTCCAATCCCTCCTGTACACAGGTGATGAAGTGATGAACTGTTATATCCAGGTGGTCCCTTGCTTAAGAGTCTTCAGTGACCCTGTGCCCTTTTTCCTTTAGGATAAAAATATAAATTTCTATGTCCTTTGTTTTTGAAGAGGACAAATAACATCATAGGGTGATATGTTGACTAGTATGTGAATTGAATTTAAGTAAGACAAAGTTGCACAGTCATCAGTCTCTTTTACAGACTCTTCAGTAAGGCTCTGTTCTATCAAATTCTCATGGCAAAACAAAAATCAAGACAGTCAGTGATGGCTGGATGCACTAGATGACCTTGGCATCTTTGATGTCTAACCAAGCTCTAAGTGCTCCGTGGAGCCTGCTTCAGTCACTTTCCTGGTCAATGGAACAAATTTCTCTTGTCTGCCCATGCCACCAGGTCAAGGCTCCATATTCTTGTGGTAGATATCTCCCTAGTTCATCACAGGTTTGACTCCTGTTAGTTACACTCAACCTAGTTTAGCCCATCTGCTAAGACAGTTTTACAGTTATGTGGCCACTGCACATGCTTCTTGGAGTCCTTTAAAGTCCATTGAATAGAAAACAAATGCTGCTCAGTGGTCAGTCTTTTTTTGCCCACACCTCCCATCATAGGCCATGCATATGGAGACAAATCAAAACCTTTGGTTGTACATGTCTTCTATCAAGTGACCCTCTATAAAGAGTTAGGGCAAATAAGTTCCTGGAATGGTTCCAGCTCTAGGATCATCAGGAGCTGCCCAGACACAGGTATGTTCCCTGAAAGGTATAGTCAATGTAAGAGAAGTAAATTTGAGCTACATGTACAAAGTTCATATAAAGCATTATTTTGGGGGGACAAAACTCTAACAGCTAAGGCATCAGAAAAGACCTTCTCAAGGAGGAGGCATTTGAGCTGACCTTTGACAGAAGCTTAAGATGCTAACTGGCAGAGGTAAGGAGAAAGCACATTCTAGGTTCAGGAGACAGCATAGAGCAGAAGAAGTAGAAATGGAGTGGCATATACTCAGAACAGCAAGTAAATCAATTTCTCTAGAATATAAAGCATATGAAGGGAAGTAACATGAAATCAAATAATAAAGACAAATTTGTTTTGATGTGTAGTAATTTTTCGCATATCCTCAGGTTTATTGTGTGTATGTGTTTGTTTTTTAAAATGTCTTTCTTATGAAAACAGATTGTTAGGGATTAATTTTCTTATCTAATCTGTCACTCTTTCTTGTTTTATTGGATTGGTTAGTCCATTCACATTTAAAGTTATGAGTTATATATTTTCCTTCATTTTGTTGCAATATTTTTTTCAAATTAAGAATTTTTTCCCTCTTTTGCAGTAAGCACAATACTATGTCCTTTCAATTACTTTAGCCTAATCTTTTATTTTTTTAAGGTAGTCTATTTACAATGTCTCTCTTCCCCACAACCTTAATCCCCTCTCCCATTTGTTACTCCTTTTCATTTGGAGTTTTACTTCTAGTGTCATATTCTTTTCTGTTTTCATCTGGTTATCTACTTATCCACTTTTTTCCTTTTAAGTAGTCAATGAGTTCCCCTTTTCTGGTCCTGTTCATTAGTTTTTTTTTTAAATTTCATTTATTTGTATCCCTTTCCAGAGAGGATTTCTTTCCCTCAATCTCTTCATTAACCAACCTCTCTTTCTGTCTTCTGGAGACCTTTATTCTCTGGTTCATGGCCCCTATGCTTATTTAGTCTCTCTCCCCCCCTCTCATTATTCCTCATGGAATCAGAATTTCTGAGATATCCATTCTGGGTTCTCTTCTAGAAGCTGTTTCTGTCATTGTGTTATAGAGCTTGTCCTGTGGACTCCTCTTTCCTATTGTGGCTCATTTCTCCTTTAAACTACTTAGGAATAGCATATTATTATTCTACATTCATTTCCTTTTTGTTGCAGTATTTCTCCAATGATGATTGAAGCCATATTTCCTTCTACTGTTAACATTTTCCTTGTTAATTTATCTACTTATGTTCAAGGCCTTCTTCCTGAACTTTTGGTAATTGCGTTCTTTCCCCACCTCATTTTCCTTTATTGCTCACTTTCTGGTTCCCTCCCCTCTTATGGTAGTTTCCCAGGGAGCTACATCTCAAAGTGTTTCAGTTTTATGTTCTAAGCAATTCACAATTCATTACCTTTGCTTTGCTTACCTTTGTCTTTGCTTTGAATGACTTGGGGGGGGGAAACTGACCCCATCTGGATGCTGAACTTTTTTTTTTTCTTTCCTAGTCTTAGTGGATTGCCACATAACCCTTCTCAGGGTATCCTATTCCATTTCTTCTGTTTCTCAGTTCCTTGACCTGGAAATAAATAGCACTGTGATGCTAGTTCTATTGCAGCCTAGGTTTGATTTTTGTCAATTAAAGTTTGGATCTCTGAGGCTCTGGAAGGACAGAGAAGGATTAGGGTGTGAGAGATTAAGTTTTCTTTCAAATCCAGAATCATGTCCTGCTCTTTTCCTCTATTCCTTCATTCTCCTGCAGAAACCTTTTGCAACACAGAGCATTTCCTTAGGGATAGCTATTGAAACCTCAGTAAATTTCTATGCTTTGGTGCTTTGATTTCCATAGCACTAGAAAGAGGGAGTAGGGACTCAGAGTTGGGGTTGTGTGGTGTTTTAAGCCCATGGATCAGGTAAACTACTGCAGTTTTACTGCTGATGGCGGGGGGGGAGGTTGCTCAATGAGCTTAACTTAATTGTAAGTTCATGGAAATTTTTGCCTTCTTTTAGATTCCTGTTGTCCTAAACCATGAAGACAGCTGAAGTTTCTTTATTTTCAGTGTGTAATTCCTGTTTTAGAGATGTTTGAGAGATTGTGAGGATGAGAAAAGTTTCTAGTCTTCCATCTTGTTGGTCATGTGAGCCCTATAAATTAGGTTTGAATTGAGAAGCCTTTGTAGCTCTCTGGGAGGAGGGGAAGGATCCCCTTTCCCTTCATAAGAAGTCCAAGGGAGAGATTAAGTCCCAAGCTACATACTCAAAAGAGATAAAGAAGAGAATGAGAGTAGATATTGTCTAGTCCTTTGTTTTTGAAGATATGCTAATCTCAGTGAAATTGAGGCTGGATCTTAAAACCTTGGATACTTCAACTTTATGCTTCTTTCCCTCAACAAAAGTGAATAAACAGAAATCCTTAGGTTGATATTTCTAGTCTTGGTGTCTACCTCATGAACTCAAATCATGTGGAGCCCTTTAGAGAAGTCTGAGTCAGTGATATGAGGTGTTCCCTGAAAATCCTACATCAAACCTGAATCTGATCTCTAAAGCATTAATCTCTATATGTATTATAGGAAATAAATAAAGGTTGTTTTGGCACTCTAGTAATTAAATGTATTTGGATAGAGTCCAAGAAATTCCTGCCTCATAATAAATTCCTCAGTCAGTCTCTTAAACATACAGACACACACATTATATATATATATATATATATATATATATATATATATATATATATATATATAAAGAGAGACAGAG
>NW_027187372.1:24131014-24157656 GCF_028583685.1 Petaurus breviceps papuanus
ATATATATATATATATAAAGAGAGACAGAGGCAGAGAGACAGACACAGACACAGAGAAAGTCAGAGAGAGAGAGAGAGAGAGAGAGAGAGAGAGAGAGAGAGAGAGATAGAGAGAGAGACAGACAGACAGACAGACAGACAGACCGAGAGAGTTAAGAGGTGCTTAGAACATTCACAGTCTGGTTAGTTCTGAACTACTTGCCCCAAGTCTTTTTCCTCCCTGATTTATCTTGATTACTACTTCCAGATTTGCCTTCTTACATTACCCTTGTTTAGGAATCCTTAATTGCTCCTGACTGCCTTTCAAACAGAGACTAAATTCTCAATCTTGCAATCAAGACCTTTTTCCAACCAGCCCTCCCATGTCTAGTCTAGGAAGCTAATGCAGAATACTATCTTTCTAGTTAGCCCCACTGCTGTATCTCTTTTTTTCCCACTGAATTAGAATCAAAGATATAAAATTTCAGAACTGAACAGGACCTTGGTGGCCATCTAGCATAACCCATACCATAAAAAGAATCCCCACGGTAACATACTTGATAAATATCCAGTCCGGCCACTGCTTAAAGACTTCCAATAAATAAAATCCACCAAACTCTCAAGACAGCCTGTTGTTCTTTGGGAAAACTTTAATTGCCATCAATTAAAAATTTTAACTGCCATCAGTCCAAATCTCTCTGAAATTCCCACTAATTGTTATGCTTCATCATTGCTGTTGTTCAGTCATTTCAGTCATATCCTACTTTCCATGACACCAGTTGGGGCTTTCATGCTGAGGATACTGAAGTGGTTTGCCATTTCCTTTTCCAGCTCATTTTACAGATGGAGAAACTGAAGCAAACAGAGTTAAGTGACTTTCCCAGTGTCACTCAGCTAGTAAGTATCTAAGGCCAGATCTGAACTCAGATCTTCCTGACTCCAGGTCTGGTGCTCTATCCACTGTGCCACCTAGCTATTCCCTCTAGTCTTCTAATGTTCTATATTAAAATGTGAATAATTAAAATAGGAATATAATCACATTACCAGGGATTGGTTGATAATTAAATTGGACACAGAGTAAGTATGAACTGAAGTAGGTTGATGATTCTAAAAGGAAAATTTGAAGGCAAAAAAAGAAGATGGAAGAATGCCTAGAACTGTCTGTATTACAGTATGGTAGTGTTTAGCTCATGAGGTCACAGAAATGCTGACTAAGTAGCACCAACTTGGGGAGTTAATGGAAACTTCAATACTGGGTTGTTGTTTTTTTTGTTGTTTTTTGTTTTTTACAAATTGTGGGTTTTTGATGGATTGCGAGTGTGTGTTTTAGCCTGTCAATAAGCATTTATTTCTACCTGGCCTACTGTGTGTCAGGCACTGGGCTACTAAGTGTTAGGGATATAAAAAGAGACAAAAGATAGCCCCTGCCCTCAGGAGGGTCACAGTCTAATGGAGGGACAATAAGCAAAGAGATATTTACAAACATGTCATGTACAGGTTCAATAGGAAATGATAACAGAGGGAAGATACTAGAATTAAGAAGCATTGAAAAAGGCTTCTTGTAGAAGGTAGGATTTTATCTGGAACTTGAAGGAATACAGGTGTCAGAGATGTGAAGAAAGAACATTCCAGAAATGAGAAAGAGTCAAAGAAAATGCCCAGAGGTGCGAGATGAAGTGCCTTGTTTGTGGAACAGCTAAGGTGTCAGTGTCGCTGGATCAAAGAGTATGTGGAGGGTTGTAAGGTAAAAGAAGACTAGAAAGGTAGGGCTGGGGCTAAGTTATGAAGAGCTTTTATACCAAACAGGATTTTATATTTGATTTTGGAGATGATAGTGAGTCACTGGAGTTTATCAAGTATGGAGATGATATGATTGGATCTGAGCTGTAAGAAAATCACTTTGGTGGCTGAATGGAGAATGTACTGGAATAAGAAGAGATTTATATGTGTATATGTGTGCATGTGTGTTCATTCTTTGTGCTTGTGTTTGGGCTTTATAGAAATTCTACACTTAAACACCTGTCTGACTTGTAATATTAACCATAATTTCAATAAGCAAATAAAGTCACAGCTAATTCTCAATCAATAAAACTTGGTCCTATATCTTCCATTCTAAATGCCACATGGTGGTTTTACATTTTTGTAAGCTAAATTCTTCTAACTGAAACATAGAACATTATTTATAGACTGTGATTTCTCCTTTAAGAATGGTTGTAATGGGTGGGGGAAATGAGGAAAATGTATTTTTGCATCTGAATAAAAGCACACAAAAAACTAAATATCTTACAACTCCACAGTTCTGAGATACAACTTGGCCCTATAGAAAAGGCTACGAAAATGTGCAACCGTTACACAGTTGAACAGTGTTTTCTTTAGCATCCTATCCCAACCAAAATCAAGTCAAACTTACCCAATGTGAGTTGAGGTATATTCTGAAGTCTTTCAAATTTGGTTTTGGGATGAATTCTCCTGAACTTTAACCAATATATACAATCAACTTATGATGATTTAGTTAGTGTTTCTAGTAACTATAACCTTTATAAAACACAAAAATAAAATCCCAGTTCTAATTAATAAGTGAAGCTTAATTAATGAACTACTAAGTACATTTCCTACAAACCTCATAGATTAGTATGAAAAGAGAATACTCTTGATCAAAATATAATTAGTGTGAATTTCATAATTCTAGCCCAGGGAGCAAGAGTTTTTTAAGCACACAAAATTTTCATATGACAATAAAAATTGATTAAATCATCCCTTCTATTAATCATAAATTTTAACTATTAAAAGGGCTTTTTAAAAAGAAAATACAACACTCAACCAAAGCAATTGAGAAAAAATTAGAAAAGGGTAAGCTTAAGTGTCAAAGGAACAAATAGACATGTCTAGAAAGTAAAGATAAAAGTGACTATTATATCAATATTTTTTAAAAATAGAATTTACTAAGAACTTACTATGTGACAGGTATTATATATTTTCCCCCAATACTAAATATGCTGCCTGATCTTTTTTCTCCTTTTAGAAAAAAAAAGATTGTGACAAGATGCTCAAATAAACATTTAATCTCATGACAACCCTTCTGAGGTGGGCAATACAGAAAAACCATTCACCCCATTCTCTTCCTTTTATTTGGCTGTCTAATATGTATTCTCTGTTGATGAGCTGCTACAGGTTTTAAAGATTTTACCATTTGGGGTTGATTTCCATGACGCATTCTTTGATTTAAAGGCTTCATTAAGGTACACTACTGACCTCAGTCACCCATTTCACAGTGTTGTTCCCCAAATTATTACTCAGCTGCAGGGATTGATGACTTCATTCCCTCCTTCCTAAGACAGAGTAGGGGACTCTCCCTGGTTTTGTAAGTATTGAATAAGTGGGGCTATCAGCCCCTGATGGAGCTGATCCTCATTATGGAGTCCTGGATGACCATATTTTATGGGACATGGGAATGTCCATAGCAGCTTGGGGATGATATGGCTTGCAACTGTGGTCAAAGCTCCCTACCAATCAGGATACATTTAGAAATTCTGATTGCCTGGAATTGTCTCATAGATATTGGCTTACTAACTCCTAACTTACATGGTTAGGTTGATCACTAAGGTTCATTCAATAAACAGTAATGTCCAAAAAAAGTGCCTAGCACAATATAAAAGGAGTAGAAGATATGATCAAAGGATCAAAAATTTAAAATTAGAAGGGACCTGACAAGAAAACCTCCTTTTTTGTTTGTTTGTTTTTTGTCTTTTAGAGATGAGAGAAGAGAAAGTGATTTGCCCAAGGGCACACAAATAATGAAGGGCAGAGCTACAAGTATCCAAAATCTTCAGACTTCCCAACTCAGTGTTCTTTTCAAGATGCCACACTTCCCATTAAAATAGTTTCCTGATCCACCTAACTTTTTCTCAAATCAACAAGACAAATTTATTAAGTGCCTACTATGTGATGGACACTGTGGTAGGAATACAAAGGAAGACAAGAGAGAGTTCCTACTGTCAGGGAGCTCAGGGTCTAATAAGATACATAATACGAGAACAAGTATGTACAAACAAGCTATGTAACGGTATTGAAGATAACCTCAGAGAGAAGGCGCTAAGGATAAGAAAGGTTAGGAAAGGCTTTTTGGAGAAAATAAGACTTTACCTGAGACTTGAAGGAAGCCAGGAGGAAGAGACCAAGAAGGAGAGAAAAATGCCCAGTGTTCAGAAGTGGAGTGTTTTATGAGAGGAACAGCAAGGAGGCAAGCATGGCTTCATCTAACTTTGATTTGCAAAAGGAGAGGTTCACGAAAATAACCTCCATAGCTCCTTCTAGCTTTAAACTGATGTCCCCATGTCCCAGCTGGAGAGACAATACCTCTATTCATGAAACAAGAGGAGAATATTTCTCAGTCTACATCTAAGTAGAAGTTAAAATTATAAAGAATTTCTCCATAAATGTGGACAGAATTAAGCATAAGGCAAGATTTTTATGAAGTAAAATTACTTTAGAAAGACCAAAAATAGCAGGCTCTCTTTATAATACCAGTGTTGGGAATAAAAATAATATCCACCTTGTAGGTATGCTTCCTGCTCAAATATGAGAGAGATGAATTCTATGTCAACATGCACTAAAGGGGCATGACTGGATTCGAAGAGTTAGAGAACCTAGGTTATTTGAGGCACTTTTTATAGTTTTTAATATTCTTTGAATTGTTTAAAGCATATAGACCCCTCCAACTTAAAGCACTTTTCTCTAATACATCTTCCACATGACTTTCAAATTGATATTCTTAAAACATCATTTCTCCAGATACCCATTGCTTGCCTCTAAGATAAAATACAAATTCCTTTTTTTTGGCATTTAAAACCCTTCCTTGGGGACAACTAGGTGGCACAGTGAATAGAGCACCAGCCCCGAAGTCAGGAGGACCTGAGTTCAAGTTCGGATTCAGACACTTAACACAAAAACTAGCTGTGTGATGTTGGGCAAGTCACTTAACCCAATTGCCCTACCTTCCCCCCTCCAAAAAGAAAAAAAAATACCCTTCCTTATTTGGCTTCAGTCTATGTTTCTGGATTTCCAGGACTTATACAAATCCTGTCCTGAGTCTCCCAATTGCCTAAAGTACTTCCTAAATATTACTTTTGCTTTTTTACTTAACCTGTTTATTTTTTGTATTTACTTAGTATATATGTTGTTTCCCTCTAATAGAATGTAAACTCCTTGAGGGTAGAGACAGTTTCATTTTTGTCTTTATAACATCAGCATAATTCTTGACACTTAGGCAACTGATAAACACTTCTTGTTAACTTGAATCTAATCCATTCCAATAAGTACTCATTAAGCACCCACTGTGTTTGATCAAATAAAATGAGACAATATTTATAAAGTGCTTAGCATGTAGGTGCCTAAATATTCCCTTCCCTTCCTTTCTCTGGATCATGGGGATATAGGGACTCAAGGGAGCCTAAACGAGGTGGGGGGGGAAGGGGGAGAGTTGAGATATATTCCAGCCTTGGGAAACAGTGTGTGAAAAAACAAAATCAGAGGATGGAACATTGAGATCATTAAATAGCAAGTATGCCAGTTTGCCTGGAATATAATATACATGAAGACAAATAATGTCCAAAAACCCTGGAAAGGTAAGCTGGAGCCCATCTGTGACAAACTTTCAAAAATGCCAAGCTGAGGAGTTTGCATATTTTCCTAGTTGAACTAGGGGCCTCTGAAGGTCTATGTGGAGGAGAGAGGCACAGTCAGACTTGTGTTCTGGGACTGAGGAAAGACTTCATGAAGGGCTAGCACATTTATTGATGATGACGTGCTAAAGACTAGACCCACATTAGGTTTGTGCAAGGTTTCCGATGGTTCGTGTTTATGTTTTCTTTTTGTCCTTATGACTTCATTGGTGTTGAAATCTCTTCTACCAATTGGCAGATGATGTTGGCAAATCATCAGTAACTTATAATCTCAGAGAACTGTCTGGGTTACTGAGAGGTTAACTAGCTTGCCCATGGACAAGCCAGTATGTGTCAGAGGAAGGACTTGAATCCACAGTTTCTTGACTCAGAGGCCAGTCTTCTATCCACCATGCCACAGCTGCCACTGGCATGAAAACTTAGGTTGTTACAACTAATTGGACTCATTTGTTTTTCAGAAATTTCTTATCCTCAGATATACCTCTCTCAGGGGAGAGGAGTGGGAACTGATTATTTTAGGAACTATGTGAAATAGCCCCATTTGACTTTAAAATGTTCTGGAAAATTTTTCAAGGAATGGGAGGAGACCACCCTAGTCTTCACGCATCCCTGCTTGGATTAACTCCTGGGCATTCCACTCCCCTATCATACTACACAGCACATTCAAAAGGGTTTGGGAAAAACAGCTGTACCAATCAGAGACAGATTTAAAAAGTCGATGAACCAGCATTGTGTCATTAAACTCCCCTTTTCCCCAGTCCCTCAGAGTGAATCATGAGACATATACTTTTTTTTTCTCATTTGCAGGTGCTATAATTTACAAGTAAATGGCAGGAATGTCGATCACACAGGCAGTTAATATGCACTTGAGTTTCCCCAATAGCCAGATGGCATGCGTCACAACCCAAGTTTGTTGAAATCAGAAGCAAAATTATCTGCCAATAAGTTGCATGGAAGTTTTCCACAGTCTCCTTAAATGACCTTATCCAAGGTTTAAAATTTTTGAGGTCAGGAGGAATATAAATATTCAGTTCTCAGTGACTCACTTTCAGTGGGGCCCTAGACAAATTACAGAATAATTCTACTTAACCATCAATGAAAACATTTGGAATGTTGGCTGGTTGGCTTACTCATGCTGGGTAGGCCAAACATTTCCCCCCCCCCAGGTCCCTTCTCTTACTTTTTAATGTACCCTTTACTCAGACTGCCCCCTAAAGAAAATAAGAGGAAAATATAAATGGTGTGATCTACTTCTATGAGGGCAGATATCTTCTCAAATCACCATTATTAGATTAGGAAATGCCATGAAAGTAGAGAAAATGTATGACTGCCAATATGATTCCTATCTCCCATTTAGTAGAGACAGCCTGTTGCTATCATGTTGTGTCTGGGACCAGGGAAATCTGGATCCAAATCTTACCCTGACACTTATGTTGGATGATCCTAAACAAGTCACCAGCCTAAATTTACTGCATTTGCACAGATGGAGAGAGTTATCCTCCATTTGTCCCCAGCACTTAAAAAAACAGGTCATTTCTATATTCAGGTATGGCTGTTTTCATGTGTTGAAGTTAGAGTTTGGGACAAGATCTAATCTAAGGGACTAGATCAGAGATAGGGAATCTATGGTCTCGAGGCCACATGTGGCCCACTAGATTCTCAAGTGTGGCCCTTTGACTGAATCTGTACTTCACAGAACAATCCTTAGTAAAAGGAATTGATTTGTAAAACATGGATTCAGTCAAAAGGCCACACCCAAAGGACCTAGAAAGTCCCATGTGGTCTTGAGGCCACAGGTTCCCCACCCCTGATAACTGAATTTCTCAGAGAACTATCTAATTACATCATGTTAATTCACATTATCATGGAATTATTTGATTAAAAATCTTGTTCTGAAGAAAAGATATTTCTGAGAAATTTACTTTGATCATGACAGGTATACCAAAATTAGAATAAGAAAGAAAAGGTGACTATGGCCCCTATATCAGCATACACACATCCATGAAATTTTCTGTGTTCTTACATTCCTACACACATGAACAAGAATATTAATCTTTCAGTTCTGTGCTTCAACATGCTTATTTTTCCTGAAAAAAAATAGGATTTAAAAGTTCTATGGAATATTATGATTATAAATCAGTAAAAAAAAACTTATGGATTCTTTCTTTCATTGTTTACCCAGCTTAAACAATTTTTCTCACTCTTACTACCCTAATTGAGATTTATGTATTTTCATCCTTGACTTACTTCAGTAGGCCTTGATATTCTCCCTGCCTCCTTGGCTCCTCCATGTCACACACTGTCCCCTGCTTACAATCTATTTTAAAAGGCTGCTATCAGATAAATATTTATAGAATGATACTTAAGAACATACAAGGTCTTCCTTGCATGATGCTTACTGAAGTCAATCCAAATGCAGATCAGGTCAGTCTGTTTTTTGCCAAAACTTCATTTTCCATGTTCATTCACAACCTTTGCATCTTTGCTCAATACATTAAAATGGATCACATGACGAAGAAGATATAGAACTAGACATTTTCTCTAATCTTTACAACCTCTCAGATCTGTCCCAAATGGGAATTATGCGTAAGAGTTAAAGTAAATTCAGGTGTCTCCTTGGTCTAACACACCAAGAACTGTAATGAGATAGTAATTCAATAAACTAACAATAGAAAAGGCTAATATCTAATCCCTTCTCACTCTGGGCATAGCACTATGGCTGCACAAGTTGACCCTCAGAACTCAACTCTACTCTCCCACACACTTTGAGCCACTTTGTGCCTTAGAAATCCAAAAGTTTGTTCCATCTGGCCCTGCAACATGGAGGCTATTATGTTACAACAATGTTCAGCCAGAAAGCTGAAGAACAGAGGTTCCTGGGACAGGGTTATAGCTCTATCAAGCCTGGAAAAAGATGGATTGGCATCCATTTAAATTCATATATGTCCTCACTCTCACTTCCCAATCCTGAAGCTAGATTAGAAGCTAGATGCAGATTAAGACTGGTTAAAATACGTATTCCCCAGGGTTGGAGGAGTATGAAACAGTTTTGTAAGGTCCAGACCCAAATAAAACTACCATAAAGGGAACAGGAGTCAGAAAGTGGGTAACATAGAAATTTAAGGAAAAAAAGTCTGAATTTATGACATATATCAGGAGGAATATTCCCTTAATGACCTGAAGTACAAGAAGATAAACCAACAGGGAAGATACTAAAACAGAAGGACTATGGCTTCAGTACCAACTGAAAAAAATCCAAACATCCCTGGATAAATATTGCAAGACAAAAACAGAATGAATATTCAGTGGATGATGCAAAGAACCTTGTGAATTCCCATGATACTATGGACCCACACCAGGATGTCTTTGAATGGTTCAAAAGAGACATGTGAATCCTGAAAGCAGAATTTATGGCATGTACAACAAAAATAGCTAGCAGAATAGAAATAAAATAAACCTGCCAATCCATGTTGACAAATCTCACCAAAGAAACAAAAGAACACCTAGTTGGGAATGCAAATGCAAAGAAATGAAAGAAATCTGGAAGAAGAAAAGAAAAAAATGCAACAATGTTAAAAGAAAACATGATCTCTATCCAGGTAAAAGATATTGATCTGAAAAACAGGATACATAGAGGAAACTTAAATGATAGAGGTCTCCCAGAAGAATAGGACAAGTATAAAAACAAATAAACAAAACCAAAAAAAACAGCCTGAAACCATAATGCAAGAAATAGAAGACACCTGACCAAAACTTCTAACACAGAAACCAAAGGACCAAATGAAAGAATCAACAGAGTGCCTCCAAAAAACAAAGCTATGCTACAAACTCCGAGATATATAATGATCCATTAGAATATTACTGTGCAGTAAGAAAGGAAAAATTTGATGAATACTGAACACATGAAATTTTGTATGAACTGATGCAGAGTGAAGTAAGTAGAGCCAATAAAATAATATACACAATGAATATACAACTGTAATGCAAAGAATGAACCCCGCTCAAAAAAATAAGTGAATTGACAAAAATACCCAAAAAATCATAATTCAAAAGAAATTATGAGAAGATACTCTGACCCCAGTCCCTCAAAGAAGTGGAAGGCTCATGATTGTGTTACATTGCATATATATTTGAGACTTTTTTGATCTATTGATCAGTTTTGCTGATTTTTCCCTCTTTCTTATCTCTTTTCTTTAAAATATTATTGTTATATGGAATGTCTCTTAGAAAAAAATGGAGGGGAAAGGATCCTGGGGGTAAATTTTCGTGATGTGAAAAAATCAATAAAAATGTATTTTTAAAAAAGAAATATCTCTTCTGTCTACCAATCCATACATATGTTTCCTCAAGACTCACCTACACCATGGAACCTATCCAGATTCAACTCTGCCCTGAAATGATCCTTCCTTTTTTGGAGTTCCTATAATACTCTAACCTATGCTTCTTCACACAAAATATTAATATCACATCCTCTTCTATTCCAACTTCCTTGGGATTTCTATTCATTCCTTTGACATTTAACTTAAACACACCAATTTCTCAATTCACTTTATCATATGCTATATTTTCTTGAGCACCAAACAGTTGAAATGTTGCATCTTTTTTGTGATGTCCTGTAGATATTTTATATATTTATATTTTATCTTCTCTAAAGATCAGTATTGACTCTACCTAAAAATCATTTTTGCCAATAGGATTGTCAGGTTGAACCCCACTGAATAAATACATATATTTCACTTGAAAGCAAGAATAGGACAGATGTAATAAGTAGTAGCAAATGCAGGAACTCTCAGGTAAATTTCTGGTTCAATAACAAACATAAAAGCATTGATGTGATTTCTGTAGGTTGACACTAATCTTTAAAAGTAACCCTAAAGCTGGGCATTTAAATATGAATAAAAAGAGGATACCACCACCAGTCTAGGTCCGGCAGCATATTAATTGCCAGAGAAAAATGAAAAAAAAAAAGAAAGAAAAGAAAAAGGACATCACTATGCAGACCTGTAGGAGAAGAGTATTAAGTGCAGAGCCCTTCTCTGTCCAACAGGAACTGGAGAAGGGGTCTCAGAAGATTGTATCTTCAGGCATATACAATGGTTCTAATTGATTCAGGCTGAAAGTTCCTGATCATGTTTTCTTTTTCTTTTTTTTCTTGCTAGGATCTAAGTCTATTTCTCTGGGCTATATTAAGGATTGTTATCTATCAATATTGTACGTTTTGGTTTCTCAACTCTGCCAGATCTGATGACTGGTAGAAATGTCTCTTTTCATGGTACCAGTTTCGTTGAAATTAAAGAAATGCTACCCATTAAAGAGTTGCCTCCTCGATATAGTCACATAACTAGTGAGTACAGTTTGTTTTATTCAGTATGTTAACATCCTTGATACCCAGTTCAATATCTGGCAAACAACAGGCACTTAATAAATACTCATTGATGATTGATTTGATTTGTATACATGGACTACTTTCCTGAGACGTATTGTTCTTGCTAGACCCAATAAGCAGAAAGTCACTATATACCACTCCTGACTCCCATCTTAAACAGCTTATAGATAAGCGGAATCTGCAGCTAATCACATTACCAAAAATGGCTAAGGGCAAGAGACATGATTGTATTTTTAATATACATCAAAGCATCTGACATTGCCCTCCACAATTTTTCTCTAACCTTTCTTTCTCTCCTTATTCTAAATTGCTCTTTTTAATGAACTGTATAGTCTAACCAAACTATGTTAGTTGTTCTTCAAGATCATTCTACCTTTTCTGGCCTCTGTCTATATTCATGGAGGCTATCCACCAAGCTACAGAACAACTAGGTAGTATGTATAGTGGCTAGTATGCTGGGACTAGAGTCAGGAGCAGCTCATTTTCCTGAGTTCAAATATGGCTTCAAACACTAACTAGCTGTGTGACCCTGGGCAAGTCCCTTACCCCTTTTTGCCTCAATTTCCTCATTTGCAAAACAAGTTGGAAAAGAAATTGCAAATCATTCATCATCTTTGCCAAAAAAACTCCCAGTGTGATCACAAAGAGTCAGACGTGCCTGAAATCACTGAACAACAACAACAAATACCCAAAGTTCATATATTTCCTCTACGTTTCTTATTGTTAAATTAACCTTGACGTTCCACGTCTGTTGCTATCATTTCCATAATCTCTCATCAGAAATGGAATCTCTTAATGCAAATCAAAACAGCTCTGAGGTACCACATCTCACCAGTCATTAAGGGCTAAGATGACAAAACAGGAAAATGACAAATGCTGGAGAGGATGTGAAAAAATTGGAACAATAATGCACTGCTGGTGGAGTTGTCAACTGATCCAACCATTCTGGAGAACAATCTGGATTTATAAATAATTTCATACCCTTTGAACCAGCAATACCACTTCTAGGGTTGTATCCCAAAGAGATCATAGAAGTGGGAGGAAGACCCATATGTACAAATATATTTATAGCAGCTCTTTTTGTGGTGGCAAAGAATTGGAAATTGAGGGGGTGCCCATCAATTGGGGAATGGCTGAACAAGTTGTGGTATATGAATGTAATGGAATACTATTGTGCTATAAGAAATAAGGAGCAGACGGACTTCGTATTTACCTGGAGAGGCTTATACAAACTGACACTGAGTGAGAAGAGCAGAGCCAGGAGAAATTTGTACACAATTACAGACACAATGTATATTTGACAACCAACTTTGATAAACTGGACTCTTATCAGCAATCCAGCGTCATAAGTCAACCCCAAAAGACTTGTGATGGAGAGAGACATCTACATCCAGAGAAAGAACTGAGTTTGAATCCAGATTGAAGCAAACTACCTGCTCTTTTTCTTTTTCTTGTTTAGTTTTGTTTCCTCTTTCCCATTGTTCATTCCATCTGATGCAATCCTTCTTTATAACCTGACTAATGTCTAATGTTAAAGTATTTGCAGATTCTATACTTGATTGTATATCATCATGGGGGGCAGGGAAGGGAGCAAGAGAAAATTTGAAACTCAAGGAATTGTGGAACTGAATCTTGTAAACTAAAAGTAAACAAACAAATTAATAAAGACCAAAAAAAAAATGGGATCTCTTTTTCTCTTATTCCATCCAAACTCTTATCTATTCAGAACTTCTAGTCAGTTTTCTACTATTATTTCATGCATGATGGTGTTCATGTTTTGGCTTTTTTGTTATTGTTTTTACTTACATTCTTTTGAGAAATCTTTGAATTTTAAATTATATCTACATATAGACATTTATGTTTTATTTCAGTGTCATTCCTTTTTACTTCTCTTATCTCAAATTCTTCCAGTTAAGTATATTTTTATTCCTTGTCTCTTAATCTCTCATTTTTTTGGAGAGACTTCTCATTGTGGATTCAAGCTTTTCTTGAATTGTTGTTATTCTCCCCCCACTCCCCCCCCCCCGCTTCTAACTTATTTTCTCATGCTTCTAAATTCTCTCTTGAACATTCTAGACCATCCTGCTGTAGTTCCATGTTCTTTTGGGAATCCACAGGCATTTATTCCAACAAGTGTTTGATTTTCTTTGTCTTAGAGTATTTATTTTATCAATTCAAATTTTCAAGAAATCATTTTTTTAAGTTACAACTTGGGTAAATTTTTGTACGTCTTGTTCTAAACTCTCTATTCTTTTTTGAACTATTTCCTCCAAAACTCTCATTTCTTTTCCAGTTCTCTCCTCCAGCCATTTCATTTATGTCATCTTAAAACAATAGCTTAATTTTTTTTCTTGGCATTCCAATTGATCTTGGAGCCAACCTGTGTTTTTTTCTGCAAGGTTTTTCTTGTTGATGTTTTAAAGGTACTTTCTTCTTCTGGGTTTGTGTTTTGGACATTCCTGCCACTATAATAGCACTTTATATTTTTATTGTTTAATTTTTCATCAAGTCTTACTTCTTAGATTGGGATTCTTTTTTTTTTTTTTCTTTTTGGAGGGCAATTGGGGTTGACTTGCCCAAGGTCATACAGCTAGTTTTTTTGTGTGTGTGTTAGGTGTCTGAGGCCGAATCCAAACCCAGGCCCTCCTGATTCCAGGGCCAGTTCTCTATTCACTGCACCACCTAGCTGCCCCTGATTGGGAATCTTATTAAGGCCAGGTTCTATGTACTTCTTTTTTATTTTAAATTAATTCTTTTTCAATTACATGTAAAAACAATTTTATCTGTGCACCTCTGATGGGACCATTCAAGTCTTTATCTTCCTCATCCATCTTATCTGATATATTGTCACTATGTTCTTCAGGCATTGAAGTCTGAGGGTTTTTTTTTTACTTAATAGCATTTTATTTTTTCAAATTACATGTAAAGATTGTTTTCAACATTCATTTTTTATAAGATTTTGAGTTCTAATTTTTTGTTCCTCCTCCCTCCCCAGTATAGCGAGAATGCTGTATTCAAATATCACAGGGTTAGCCCAGTGTAGGGAGCTATAAACTTTCACAAGACCCTGTGAAATCTGATCAAGGTAAATGTATGAACACTGCTCCCTGGGACTTTCCAGGATCAAGACTCTCCTTGGGGGTCTAGATTACACAGCTTAGTCCCTGGTTGAATCTCTCATAGAGAGTTACTGACCCCAGCCCCTCTCAGTTAGCTGAAGACTCATCAGATTTAGAATGACAGAGCTGCTGGCTAACTCACAGTTCCTACTCTGGTCTCTGGCCTATAAATTGAATTTGTGACCTTGGGCTTTAAAGATGATCCACTGTTTTTTTCCTTTGATTTCCTAATCACTTCTCAGGTTAGTGTTCAAGTAGTTACAAAGTAAACTGGTTTATACTGCTGCCTCTTTTATTGTCTATAATGGTTGCAATATTTAATTTAAAAGGTTGATAATCTTGAATTTTTCAGTAGCAATGTTAGGTAACTTTGAGAAAAAAGGAATCAACATCTGAGATAGGGACTAGATTTGTTATTTCATTGGTATAGGGAATTCCTAACTGTTAAAATTCCCTTTATCAATGCAAGCCAGCACTTTCTGTGTAATTTATACTTTAAATAGTACCCTAGAGCACTGAGTGGTTAAGTTAATTGCCCAGCATTAATCAGCCAATATATGCCAGATGTGGAATCTGAATCCAAGACCTTGATGATTATTAGGCAGGTTATCTATCCACTATACCACACTGATTCTTAATCAGGAAAGACTTCATTCAGAAGGTGATATTTTATGATATAAAATATCTTATTTATAGAATTGATATAAATTTTATATTAAAATATCCCATTAAAACAGACTAATTATTCATAAGGGCAGTTAGGTGGCAAAGTGGATAGAATGTTAGGCCTGGGGTCAGGAAGACTAATTTTCTTGAATTCAAATCTAGCCTGAGACACTCACTAGCTGTGTGACCCTGGGCAAGTCATTTAACCCTGCTTGCTTCAGTTTCCTCATCTATAAAATGAGCTAGAGAAGGAAATGGAAAACCACTCCAGTACCTTTGCCAAAAAATCCCCAAATGGGGCATGAAGAGTCATACACAACTGAAATGATTGAATAACATCAACAGCAAAACTTACTCATAGTTGATTATGGCATGCTAATGTTCCTAATATTTGTCTACTAGACTCAAATAAAAAACAAACACCCTCCATGTCACCACTGACTGTGCTACATCAGCTTATAATCACAGAACTGTTTTCATTTTCAGAATTAAGCAGTGCTTTAAATAGATGAAATTTTCTTGGCATTCCTTCAGCTAAAAGGTAAATTATTATTCTCCTAAAAGAAATAGAGCATGATCCTTATCTGACAGAAGGAGCGGTTCTATGAGAGTTCCTCTTCGATTTCCTCTCACAATGAGAAAAAACAAAATGTGGGGATCCTTAACAACTAGCATAATTACCCACTTGGGAAATCTGAATATGTTCCCTAATGGTTCAAAATGTGCTTATTTCTTTTTTTTAAATGGATATTCCCATCAGGGTGTCCTATAAGAAGTCTCTACTGGCCACTTCAAAAGAAATAACTTTAACCATAGCATAATAGAATTGCTTGAATAGACTACACAATCCAGAATATTTATTAACCTCAAGAGATAGGTATTTGTTTGTCTATGGAAAACAATAAACACAGAATGTCATTATTAGATGACTACCTTGCTGTAGTTTGATGCTACAATTTCTTTGCAGAGGTGGGAAACTCCATAGTTGCCTTTTCCTCCTCTGCTCTGGTTTCCCACTTGTGTTAATAGTGTTAATTTTCTTACATTCCAAACGTGGACTTATCTTAATGTTCAGCTATGAAAAGTAGCTTAGTCATAAGGTTATGCTTGTAACCAATTGACATTTGCTAAGAACATGTGTACATCTTAAACTACACTTTGCATATGGAATCCTTGTTGTTAGTGTCCTTTTGCCCATATTTTTGAATGCCATTTTTGTACTTGTAATATCAGGGACTCAGGTTCATTAGTAATTGCCAAAGTCGTATGCTAAAGCTAATGTTCTAGAGACATCTAGGTGGCATGGTGGATTTAGTGTTGGTCCTGAAGTTGGACTCATCTTCCTGAGCTCAAATCTGGCTTCAGGGACTTCCTAGTTGTGTGACCCTGCACAAGTAACTTAACCCTGTTTACCTCAGTTTTCTCATTTGTGAAATGAGATAGAGAAGGAAATGACAAACTACTCCACTATCTCTGCCAAGAAAACTCCAAATGGGGTCACGAAAAGTTGGACGTGAATGAAAAATGTCCTGTATTTATTTCACTCCTAGTTGCCTCCTTCATAGGGTCTTTGAGCTCAATTGATTGAAACATATTTGTGTTCATTCTTTGATTCTTAGAACTAATTCTTAGGGATTTTAAAGTGCTTTTCAATGCATATATACATCAATTGAAGGACAAATAAAAATACATCCTTAGATTAAGCAGAGTATTAACACAGACAGAATCTACTACTACTACTACTATTACTACTACTACTACCACCACCACCACCAACCACCCCCACCACTGTTACTGCTTCTACTATTGCCACCACCACTTATATAGCACCTACTAGTACCATGCCTTGAGCCAAGTGCTTTACAAATATTATTTCATTTGATCCTCACAACAACCCTGTGAGGCAAGTGTTATTACTGTACCCATTTTACAATTGAGGAAACTGGCAAACAAAGGGTGACTTACCCAAGGTCACACACCTAGTAAGTGTCTTAGGTGGGATTTGAACTTGGGTTCTTTCTTATTGAAGACCCCTCAGTCTACCCATTGTGCTACCTGTTGCTAATTAATAAACATCTGCTTTGTGATTCATAGGATCATAGAACTGACAAGGACCTTAGAGTCCATCAAACAGAATCCTCTATTGCTACAGATAAGGAAACTGAGACTCAGGGAGGATAAATGACTTGCCCAAGATAACACAGCTAGTAAGAATGAGTGACAGTGGCAGAATTTGAACTCTAGGTCTCTGAAATCAGAACCAGAGTACACATCACCATAAGAGAGCTGGTAGTCCTGTACTTTGGTTCAATTAGAACAGAAATGAAGTAGTAAGTTGTTTCCTGGACTTTACACTTTTTTTAGTTTTCAACATTCATTTTTATAAGATTTTAATTTGCAAGTTTTTCTTTCTCCTTCCATTACCACCTCCCTCCCCAAGATAGCAAGCAATCTGATGTAGGTTATACATGTACAATCATGTTAAACATATTTCCACATTAGTCATATTATTAAAGAAGAATTGGAACAAAAGGGAAAAAGACATAGGAAAGGGGGAAAAAGCAAAAATAGTGTGTTTTAATCTGTATTTAGACTCCCTAGTTCTTTCTCTGGGATTTAGAGAGCATTTTCTAGCATTATTCTTTTTGAATTGTCTTGGATGGTTGTTTTGCTGAGAAGAGCTAACTCTGTCATAATTGTTCAGGGTACTTTGTTGCTCTTATTGTGTACAATGTTCTTCAGGTTCTGCTCACTTCACACAGTATCAGTTCATTTAAGTCTTTCCAGGTTTTTCTGAAATCTGTCTGCTCATCATTTCTTATAGCACAATAGTATTCTATTACATTCATATGCCACAACTTGTGGGTCCTTTTACCTATTTGTAGCAGTGTTGGATCAAAGGATATGCATAGTTTGGTTGCCTTTGTTTCCAAATTGCTCTCCCAAATGGTTGGATCAGTTCACAATTCCATCAATAATACATTGGCGTTCCAATTTTCCCACATCTTCTCAAACATTTATCATTTCCCTTTAGTGTTATATTAAGCCAATCTGATAAGTTTGAAGTGATACCTCAGAGTTGTTTTAATTTTCATTTCCCTAATCAATAGTGATATAGAGCATTTTTATATGGTCACAAATAGCTTTAATTTCTTCATCTGAAAACTGTCTGTTCATATCCTTTGGCCATTTATGAATTGTGGAAGACTTGTATTCTTCTTTGTTTGTTTTTTGGAAGGAGAAGGGAAGAGCAATTGGGGTAAAGTGACTTGCCCAAGGTCACATGGTTAGTAAGAGTTAAGTGTCTGAGGTTAGATTTGACACAGGTCCTCCTGACTCCAGGGCCAGTGATCTATTCACTGTACCACCTAGCCATCCCCAGAAGACTTGTATTTTTATAAATTTGTATTCTTGTATTCTTATAAATTTGAATCAGTTCTGCATATATTTTAGAAATGAGGCCTTTATCAGAAATATTGGTTTTAAAAATTGTTTCCCCGCTTTCTGCTTCCCTTCTAATCTTGGTTGCTTTGACTTGTTTGTAAAAACCTTTCCAGTTTAGCATAATCAAAATTATCCATTTTGCCTTTCATAATGTTCTCTATTGACTGTTTCATCATAAACTCTTCATTTCTCCATAGATATGACAGGTATACTCTCCTAATTTGCTTATAGTATTACCCTTTGTATCTTAATCATGTACCCATTTTGATCGTATTTTAGTATACAGTGTGAGATGATGGTCTATGCCTAGTTTCTGACATACTATTTTCTAATTTTCCCAGCAGTTTTTGTCAAACATGGAGTTCTTATCCCAGAAGCTGGAGTCCTTGGATTTATCAAACAATAGATTACTATGGGGGAGGGGGAGCAGAGCCAATATGGCGGAGTAGAAGCAGGACCTCCCTGCTGCTCCGTCTTCCACTTTCCCCAATCCATGTAAAAAGTGGACTCTAAACAAACTTTGGAGCTGCAGAACCCACAAAATGACACAGAGAAGCTAACCTCCCACTGAGGACAGCAGGTCAGGCCATCAGGAATCGGCCAGAGCAGAGCTCTGGGAGCTGAGTCCAGACCCATGCAGAGGCCCACAGGGCAGGCCTGACCAGCTGCAGCCAGAGGGACTCCAGAACAGCAGCAGCTGTGGCTGTTTGCAGATTTATCAACACACAGATGCAAAGGACAAAGAGAGAGGTCAGTGCAGTCTGGACTTTGGGAACAGTAAGTGGGAGGGTTTTGCCCCCAGGGCGAGAAGCCATTGAGGAGACAGCACAACCAGCCAGTGCCACGTGGCAGCTTCAGCTCCTGGGCTGCAGAGTATAGGGGGAACAAGCAACCAGTCTGAGGGGTAATTGATCTTGCTTTAACCTGCTTGGATCTGGATTGCAGTCTAGGGTGGAGGTCCTGGGGTATATGTCCAGCTTGCTAGAGCACGTGGAGACCTCAGAGAGGGTACCTATCTAATACCTCCAGCAACTGAGAAAACCCCAGCATTTGGGAAGAAAACTCCCCTGTCTGGTGGCAGAGTCCTACTGTGGCAAAAAAGCCCAGGGGTCAAGTGACTGAGGGGTGACATGACCAGGCAAAGGAAACAAAGCAAACAGAAGATCCCAACATTACACTCCTGTTTTGGGGGGACAAAAAGGAGCAAAGCATGGAACAGGAGGAAGACAGTGAAGTCAGAACTCCTGCACCAAAAGCTTCAAAGGAAAATACGAGGTGGTTACAGGCCATAGAGGACCTTAAGAAGCAGATAAAAGAAGTGGAGGAAAAATTGGGAAGAGAAATGAGAACATTGCAAGAAAATTATGAAATGAGAGTCAACAGCCTGATTGAGGAAAATCATACCTTTAAAAATAAACTAACTCAAATGGCAAAAGAGGCTCAAAAAGGCAATGAGAAGAATGCCTTAAAAAGCCAAATTTGCCAGATGGAAAAAGAACCTCAAAAGCTCAATGAGGAGAATCATTGCTTCAGAATTAGATTGGAGCAAATGGAAGCTAATGACTTTATGAGAAATCAAGATGCTGTTAAACAGATCCAATCAAATGAAAGAATAGAAGGCAATGTGAAATATCTCATTGGAAAAACCACTGACCTGGAAAATAGATCCAGGAGAGATAATTTAAAAATTATTGGACTACCTGAAAGCCATAATCAAAGTAAGAACCTAGAAATCATCCTCCAGGAAGTTCTCAAAGAAAACTGCCCTGATGTTTTAGAATCAGAGGGCAAAATAGAGGTTGAAAGAATCCACCAATCACCTGCTGAAAAAGATCCCAAAAAGAAAACTCCTAGGAATACTATAGCCAGGTTCTGGAATTCCTAAGTTAAGGAGAGAATATTATAAGCAGCCAAGAAGAAACAATTTGAATATTGTGGAAACACAATCAGGATAACCCAGGATCTGGCAGCTTCTACACTGAGGGATCAAAGGGCTTGGAATATGATATTCTGGAGGGCAAAGGAGCTGGGATTAAAACCAAGAGTCACCTACCCAGCAAAACTGAGTATCAAGTTTTAGGGGAAAATATGGTCATTCAGTGAAATAGAGGACTTTCAAGCATTCTTGCTGAAAAAAAAACATTGTTAAACAGAAAATTTGACATTCAGATGCAAGAAGCAAGAGAAGCATGAGAAGGTAAACAGGGAAAAGAAATCATAAGGAACTTATCAAAGTTGAACAATTAACATTCCTACATGGAAAAATGATAATTGTAACTTGTGAAACTTTTCTCAGTAGTTGAAGGGAATAGAAATACATATATATATATATATATATATATATATATATATATACACACACACACATACATATATACATATATATATGAGGGTATATGGGCATATGAATACATATGTGAATGTGTGTATATATGTTTACAGGTATACAAAGATAGAGGGCACAGGACCAATTTAACAGGAAGGGATAATACTGAAAAAGGTGAAATTAAGATGTGAAAGAGGAATATAAGGAGAGGAGATGGGGAGATACAGAATGGGGTTAACTATCTCATACAGAAGAGGCAAGGGCAAATGGTTTCAATGGAGGGGAAGAATAGGATGGCAAAAGGGAATGGGTCAACCTTATTCCCATTGAATTTGGCTTGAGGAGGGAATGAAATACACACTAAATAGAGTATCTCACCCTACAGGAGAGTAGAGGGGGAAAGGGGATGAGAGGGGGGATGATGGAAAGGAGGGTAGGCTGGGGGGAGGGAAGTTGGAAGAACACACTTTTGAAAAGAGATGGGATCAAATTAGAGAATAGAACACATAGGAGGTCACATACGAGGGAGGGAAATATAGTCAGTCTTTTACAATATATGTACTATGTTATTGTTTTGCATTAGCCAAACATGTACATCCTATACTGAACTGCTTATCTTCCCAGTAAGGGCGGGTGACAAGGGAGGAAGGGAATGAATCTGGAATTCAAAGTTTTAAAATCAAATATTCAAATATGTATGTATGTGTATGTGTGTCTGTGTGTGTATACTATTATCAGTACTATTTTATATGTAATTGGGAAATAAGATATACAGACACTGGGGCATAGAGATCCACTGGAAAAGTCAAAAGTGTTACGGGAGAAAATATGGGAGAGAGCAGATTGGAGGAGGGGATATCCTGTGGGACTGCCATTTTGGGGCAGTGGGTAGGGAAAAAATGGGGAGAATATTTGTAACTCAAAATCTGGTGGAAATGAAATATGCAAATCAGAAGTTAATAAAGCATTTGAAAAAAAATTGATTACTATAGTCATTTACTACCAGTTCAGGTGTACCTGTCTTATTCCACTGAGCCACCATTCTATTTCTTAGCCAGTACCAAAGTTTTGATTATTGCTGATTTATACTATAGTTTTAGATCTGATATAGCTAGACCACCTTCCTTCTGATTTTTTTCTATTAATTATTCCCATGATATTCTTGACCTTTTGTTCTTCCAGATGAATTTTTTATTTTTTCTAATTCTGTAAGATGTTTTGTAAGTTTAGTTGGTATGATATTGAATACATAAATTAATTTAGGTAGAATTTTCATTTTTATTGTATTAGCTCAATCTACCCATGAGCAACTGATATTTTTCCAATTATTTAGATCTGACTCTGAAAAGTGTTTTGTAATTGTATTAGTATAGTTCCGGGGTTTGTCTTGGCTACTTTGAAAAGTGTTTTGTAATTATATTAGTATACTTCTGTGGTTTGTCTTGGCCAGTAGACTCCCAAATATTTTATATTGTCTACAGTCATTTTAAATGAACTTTCTTTTTCTGTCTCTTGCTGCTGGGTTTTGTTAGTAATATATGGAAGTGCTGATGATTTATGTGGGTTTATTTTATATCCTGCAACTTTGCTAAAGTTGCTAATTGTTTCAAGTGGTTTTATTTTTTAGATTCTAGAAAACGATTGTATCATCTACAAAGAGTGGTAGTTTTGTTTCCTCATTGTCTATCCTATTTCTTTCAATTTCTTTTTCTTCTAATTATTAAAGTGAACATTTCTAGTATAATAGTGAGTAATAGTGGTAGAAATGGGTATCCTTGGGGTGGTGTAGTGAATAGAGCCCTGGCCCTGGAGTCAGGAGGACCTGAATTCAAATCTGGTCTGACCTTGTCAAGTAACTTAGACCTAATTGACCTGCCTTCCACTCTCCAAAAAGACAAACACACACACACACACACACACACACACATTAAAAGGAAATGGGCATTCTTTTTTTACCCCTAATCTTGTGGGAAAGTGTCTAGCTTATCCCCATTACATATAAAGCTTGCTGATAGTTTTAATAGTAAGATTCCCTTACCAATAAGGGAAATTCCATTTTTTCCCTATACTCTCTAGTGTATTTTTTAATTTTTATTTAATTTTTATTTTTTTGCTTTTTGGAGGGCTATTGGGGTTAAGTGACTTGCCCAAGGTCACATGGCTAGTTTTTGTGTTAAGTGTCTGAGGCCGGATTTGAACTCAGGTACTGCTGACTCCAGGGCCGGTGCTCTTTTCACTGTGCCGCCTAGTTGCCCCATAACTAGTGTTTTTAATAGGAGTGGGTACTTATTTTGTCAAAAGTTTTTCTGTATTTGCTGAGGTAATCATGTGATTTCTGTTAGTTTTGTTATTTGTATGGTCAATTACGCTGCTAGTTTCCCTAAAACTGAAATGGCTGTCAATTTCTGGTATAAATCCCACCTGGTCGTCATGTATTTTATTCTTCTGATAAATTACTAGAATCTCTTTGCTCGTATTTTATTTAAAAATTTTGCATCAATGTTCATATTAGGGAAATTGGTCTAGAATTTTCTTTCTCTGTTTTAATTCTTTCTGGTTTAGGTATCAGCGCTATATTTGTGTCACTGGACTTCATATTTAAGGAAGAGCATTCATGTCTGAAAAGCATCCAGGAAGGCTTATGGCCTGTGATGTCAGTTAAGGAACCTCTTCAGATGGTAGGCCTGGAGAAAAGAAGAATTTGGAGAACTATGATAGTCGTCTTTAAGTATCTGAAGGATGCCCTGAGATTAAACTCATTCTGCTTAGTCTGATGTATCAGAATTAAGATCAATTGGAGGAGATTGAAAAAGCTTAAAATTTTGTCATGATAGAAGGAAAAACTTCCTAACATGCTATCTACATGTTGTGAGTATGGTAGCCCCAAAACTCCTAAATGTGTTTTTCTTAAAGAATCCTTCACACTCAACCCCAATTGCCCACCAAAAAAAAAAAAAGAAAGTGTTTAAAAAGACAAAAGAAAAATAAAAAGAAAGGAAAAAAAGAATCCTTCAAAATTTTCTTTTTCAAAATAGATTTTATTGAAATATTTTGTTTTAAAGCACCTTTTCCCCCCAACATATACCTCCCCTCTTTCCTCAGTACATTTTTCATAACAAATACTTTTTTTAAGCAGAAGAAAAAAAAAACAATCAGCAGAAGCAGAGGTCCATAGGCATTTCAAATTATTGAATATAACATGATATTTTCTTCAATGTTCTGAATCTTTATGAGGGAAGGTGGAAGGGCATATTGGGAAATATACATGTTCTGAATCAATAAAATCTATTCTTGAAGAAAAAATTTGAACCAGTGACTGTACACACACCTTTGAGAATTCCCTATCTCTCACTAGATCTTGTGAGTCAATTTAGTTCTCTTAGACATTCCCAAGGATTAGGAATTTTGTTGCTCTTTCTTCAGATTTTGAGGATACTTCCTAAAAAAAAAGCTATTTTGAGGGCAGGCTAGGTAGCACAGTAAGTAGAGCACCAGCCCTGGAGTCAGGAGGACCTGAGTTCAAATCCAGCCTCAGACACTTAACACAAGAGCTAGTCATGTGACCTTGGACAAGTCACTTAACCCCAATTGCCCTCCAAAAAGCAAAAAAAAAAAATTGGCTATTTTGATCTCTTTGTGTATTATACAAGGGGAATAGAAAACTGGTCATGTCAGTCATATCAGAAGGGAAGACTGATGCTTTATAAGAATTCACTACAAACTAGACTAGTATGACCTTGAGTTTAGCTTCCTATGGAAGAAATAAGCACTCTTATTCACTTCTGACATAAAGAAGTCCATAATTTTGCTACTTTGGACCCTTGCTCCATCTTCAGATAACACAACAGGATGTGATCTAAATCCAAGATTTCTACTTGATTACACATATGAATTTGACAAGAGAGAAGTTAGCTCTGCATTTGGGAAATTTCATAGTGTTTCAAACAATTCCATCCTGCTCTCTGACACCAAAGCCCATAATTTTAGTGATAATATTCTCCTGACTATGCTAAATGTTTATAAATTATGCAATATGACCATCTATTCCAAATTGCTCTCCCAAATGTCATTTTCTGCAGGAAGTCTTTCCTTGCCCCTAATCAATTCCACTACCTCTAGTGTCTGCTAGTGAGATTTACTCCCAAGTATAATGCATATATCTTGTACCCCCTTTATTTTGCATTTTGACTCCACCATTAGAATGTGAGCTTCTTCAGACCAGGGACTTTGATTTTTGTAATGAAGATGAACCTGATGACAAAACCCTGTAAATTCAGGCTTCATATTGGAATAAAATAATGCAATGTACTTAGTCAGGTTGGAATTGTCAAAAGAAACCTTACTTAGCTCTAACCTAGTAAGGATATGCAACAACCATACTATAGCACTTAGTTTTGGTAGCCTGTGTTTCCATCTATCTTTAGCAGGCCAAGGTATGGATACTCAAATGTCTTCAAACATATATGGTGCATCTGAAGGGTGCTAACCCCATGTGACTGGGAATTTTTATGTCAGTAGGTGACCAAGAAGCCAAATCAAAATAGCCAAAGGCCAATCAAACGCTAGTAAGAAATTACGTCAAGAGAGGAGACAGTTTGAGCCTCAATCTCCTCACCCCAGGTCCACGAAGGCCTGGCTTTGACATTTTTTTTTAGGGAAATTCTATCCTAACCCATATTGGGCAAGGGGAAAGGAGAGGAGAACCTAGGTAGATATTGATCCTCTCATACCTTCTTTGTATCCTCAGAGCTTAGCACATGGCCTATGGTCAATATCTAATAATGTTTGTTGATTGACAGTCTGAAAAGTCACCATCACTACTTTGTTGCTGCCATCTTCATGAATGCTGTTACTCATCTTTAGTCTTATCTAAATTGTGAAAGGAACCAAGATTCATTCTACGTGGAAATCACCCTGAATGCCCTCCTTATAGGCCAATTATTTATATGCAGGTATTAGATTACAAACAAGCTGAAATAATTCAGCAAGGGAAGCTCAGTTTTGTTAAACATGCATATTTATTTGATTAAAATACACCCACAAGTGGTAGCATTTGCATCAAGAGGCCTCCCCTGCTCCCCAGAACTCCTCAATTGCCTTATGTGCACATTTTCCTCCTCCCCCAAAATAGTCAGAAGGTTTGATTCCAAAGATATGGTATTTTCTCCAAATTAAATTTAAAATAATATATAATTAGATTTGTGTGTGTCTTATAAATTAAAGTTATATTCTTGGCAGCAGGAACCAGAGAGCTGGCTGGTGGAAAGAAAAAACAAATTCTTCCTTCCCTTGTTTTGTCCTAGTTCCTTCCTTCCTCTGCCAAAAATCACAATTCCCTCTTCAAAGGGAACACACAATGAGTCAGAAAGAGCCTGACTCTTTCTCCTGCTTTCATTCTGTGTGCAGGATACAGAGACAACACAGTTCAACTCCAGGGCCTTGCCTGCTTGTCTCTCAATACAATTGACATTGACTGTGACATGTGCCTGATTGGACTCCCTTTGAGCAACTCCATAAATTTGAGTAACTAGGAAAGGATGGGGAGGTGGAGAGGAAAAAAAAAAGGCATTCTCTCCTCTTCCCTCAGACTTGGGAAGATAAGATACAAGGCTCTGCTGCTTGAGTTTAGGTCAGAGAAGGATTCATAAGAGGTAAAAGATGCAAAGGGGGAAACTTCCTGGGCAGACACAAGAGCAGAAAGTTACTACAGTCCTCAGACATGGGAATAGCATCAGAATGTAGCCAATTCACAAGCCACAATGGTATTTTTAAAAAGTGGTTCTGGATGGTTCTGCATTAGCTGATCTATTCCCCAAACTGGTACTTTAACCTGAGAAAGCTATTTACTCCTTATGAGGAGAATAAAAATAAAGATCTTTTTTGAGAGAAACAAGGAAGGAAAGAGAAAGAAAGAAAGAAAGAAAAAGAAAGAAAGAAAGAAAGAAAGAAAGAAAGAAAGAAAGAAAGAAAGAAAGAAAGAAAGAAAGAAAGAAAGGAAGGAAGGAAGGAAGGAAGGAAGGAAGGAAGGAAGGAAGGAAGGT
>NW_027187372.1:24157756-24168577 GCF_028583685.1 Petaurus breviceps papuanus
GGTGAGAGAGAGAGAGAGACAGAGAGAGAGAGAGAGAGAGAGAGAGAGAGAGAGAGAGAGAGAGAGAGAGAGAGAAGGATTTGTATAGTAATGCTGATAAATTAGTAATCCCGCCACAGGCATTGTTCCAGAAAAGCTGCCAATACCACAGTTGGAAATGTCAAAAGATGTGTTTAGTAGCACGTCAAAAAGTCAAATTTTACTGTTATTATCTGACAGGGCACAGACTAATATAGTATGTATTATCTCCTCCCCTCCCCCATGGTTGTCTAGCACACAAACTACAGGATGGTTATTGTTTATACTTGTCATGTATTTCCTATGGTCCTGTAAAGGATTTTATTCCAAGATGCTGGACTTTAGTACATGTTTTTTTTAAAAAAGTGAGAAGGGAAGGAACAGCTTTCTCCTCTTTGAAAGATTACTTTGGGGAACCAATGATGAGGGATAAAAGAATCCTGTGCCCAAGACTCCCACTCCCCTGGTGCTGTGATAGATCCTTCCCTCTGTCACCTGCAAGGGACATTCAGGGTCACTCCCAGAGACCTTGCCAGATCCTCTTGGAGTAAATTACCCTCCTCACTCTCCATCCCAGCTCAGGCAAGAAGGGGTGGGGGGGGCAGCTGGTAGATGCCTAGCACGCTACTGTGTTCAGAAAGATAGCTGAAGCAAGTTGAGGCCAGTGTCTGGTGGTTCTACCTGTATAGGCAGAGCTGTTAGTGCTCCAGAGACCTTCATACTTTTGTCCCACAGACCTACCTATAAGTGAGCAAAAGTGCATTTTGCAGACATTTTATAACCACAGATTGCAGATTAAATTCCTGTTCAGTATGACCTGAGAGAATATGCCTCATTTTGTTACTCAAACACCTCACACTTGATATTCGGAAACATCTGGATCAATTGCATCCTAGAGACAGTTGTGAGAAAGCAACACATTTTTCACTTTTCTGGCCATTTTTTCCAATTTGAAGTTAGAAGTCCTTAGAAATTAGAACAATTGCTTCCAAATTTTTTTTAACATGTACCCCATTGGTTTAAAAAAACCACTCTTGGGGGTGGTTAAGTGGATCAGTGAATAGAGCACCTGCCCTGGAGTCAGGAGGACCTCAGTTCAAATCTGGATTCAGACACTTAACACTTACTAGCCGTGTGACCTTGGGCAAGTCACTTAACCTCCATTGTCCTGCCTTCCCCCCTCCAAAAAGGTCAAAAAAATTTTTAATCTCTAATATTTTACATTTATTTTTAATTTTTATATATTACATAATTATGTTATATATAATTATATATCATACAAATAAAATATTTAATATTTTTTCATTTATTTTTAAATTTCTAATATTTTTACATTTATTTGTAAATTATATGTATATCTCATGATATATACATTATGAAATATATACACAGAAATTTAAAAGTTGAGATAAACATTTAAAAATAATTTCTATCTTTTTCCATTAATAATACAAAAATACCTTTTGACCTAGAGTCCAAGAATTTACCACATAAGAACTGGATTGGGTGTAGGACAGACACATGACAGACCTGTTCTGAGCAGTAAAAAACTGTTTACTCACATGGTTGGGGAGGCTCATGATTGGTTGACCATTCAGTGGAGGCCATATTGGGCACAGGCAAGCCTTAGAGCAGTAGAGATGAGAAGCTGCTGTAGGCACATTGAAGATTCTGACTCTGAGATCATAGCTAAGTCACTTGTACCAGGAGACTTTAAGGTTTTAAGTCGGAGTGCAGGTGATGATCTGTGGTGGTGGCAGTTTCCTCATAGGAAGTTCCCCATACCTATGAAAACCCAGGCCTCCTTCCAAAATATACAAACAAAAGCATAAAAATAAAATATCTTTATATATGTCATTTTATTTAATCATCATGATGACCCTATGAAGTAGATGCTATAACTATCACCATTTTACAGATAAAGAAAGTAAGGTAAAGTGACTTGTCCAGGGTCATGTAGCTAGTTAAATGTCTGAGGAAGGATTTACATTTAGGTCTTCCTAACTTTCACTCTAACACTCTATTCACTGCACCACATATAATTATACTGCAAAGATATTAATTTTATCAACCAAGGGACACCCAGGTATTGGTGACATTGTAAACTTACATTTGAGCCTTGGGGGCATTAATTCCCCTGTTCGTCTGATGCAGATTTCTAGGGTTCAATTTATTCTATTTTCCTTCCTACCTTTTCCTGTGAAGGGAGGCAAGGAAAGGGCTATAGCCGTTAACTGCTTTTTCCTGGATATTCAAAGAAAAGCCACTGAGACCAGAGAGAGTGTACCAGACTTGAATTTAATTACCTATTTAGGTATGGGAATATATCTTCCTTTGACCAGGAACAAACTTCTATTTGTCTACTCATTATAAAATACCATGGCCCCTAAAAAATTACAAGCCCTCAAGGGTTCAGGCTATATCTACATAGAACCAACTTCATAGGAGTGGTAATGTGTGTATGTTCATGAGACAGTGATAGGGTTAGCAGTTAGAACAGAATGCACATGCCTACATGCATCTTTTATGAATGAGTATGTCCACCAGTGACATGTATCTTTTCAATAAATCCTACTAGCTACATTTCTAGTTTTGTCTCTTCCTGAATTCCAGGATCAGGTTAGAACATCATCTCTATGAAACTGCCCTCTGTGGGTAGATTCACCTACCATTTTGTTTTCATAATGCCAATTATGTTACGTTAAAAGGGGTATGTCTACACTGCAGCATATGTAAAGAAATATTATTCCCATCATACTATTATATATAATTGTATCAGCAAGCACCCCAGTGTCCCCAGGGTGGCTGCCAACACAGGTTCTTAGATCTGCTTTGTTAAAGGAAAGCAACTCAAAATGGGTTAACAAGCTTACTTTAATCAGTCAAACATATATCATTTACCTAGTTCAGGGGAAAAAGGTCAGCACCCCAAACTTCAGAGTATACAGACAGAATTATTAAGACAGTGAAACAGATCAAGTAGACAGGTTTCCAAACTGCCCAACCATTACATCCATACCAAATCAACATCTAAGGACCTAAGGGAAGGGAAGATTTTTAAATTTGCATTTCCATTACAATAATTAAGCTCTCAATGATTTTTGATGTTGGAAACTGTTTTGCTTGTGAAGATACAATAAATATTCAGGAAAATAAACCTAATCCACAATAGCAAAATATAATTTTGGGTTGCAAGAATGAAGAAATTTGAAGCATAACTCATTTATTAATAACTACTTAGCAGGTAATCATAAGAATGTCTTAATTACCACTCTCTGTCAGAACCCAGTCCAGTATTCTGTCACTAACAATGAAAATAGTGCTGTTTTATGTATGAAGGAAATGATTTATAAGAGGAATAGGGAACTTGTGGTTTTGAGGACACATGTGGCCCTCTAGGTCCTCAAGTGCAGCCTTTCATTGAATCCAAACTTCACATATTTGTTCTATGGAGGAGAATTGTTATATGAAGTTTGGATGCAGTCAAAGGACCACACTTGAGGACCTAGAGGGCTACTTGTGGCCTCCAGGTCACAGGTTCCCCACTCCTGGTTTATGCCATGATGTAGGTCAGTCTTGAAAATTTAGGGTAAATTTTCCCCCAAATGTTCCCACTTTCCCATAACAACTGTGGATCTCTTTATTGAAGTTTTTATTTATATTTTAGCCTTTCATAGTTATATAGAACCATATGGTTTTAAAAGCATTTTTCTCACCCATGTTGTAAGTAACACATGTATTTTCTGCATTTTATAGATGAAGTAAAGCTTATAGAGGTGGTGACTTATACATAGTAAATAATATACCTTGTAAATGAGAAAACCAGGACTTAAAAACACTGGTCCTTTGACTCTGGATCCAATGCTTTTCCAGTAATACCACACTGCTTCCCAAAATTTATTTTCTCTTATACTAAATTTACCATGTTTTACACTTTAGGTTCTAAGAATACTAGAATGAGCCCATGAACATGAACCAATGTTCAGCCTATTCATGTCATTCAGGGCTATATAACTTTCAATCATGATTTTCCATGTTAAAGTCTTTATTTGTTCATCTCCATGTCCTTTAACATTTTAGTATACTTTAGCATCAAGGTGTGACATCAGTGTCTGTGGTTTATGAATAGAATCAGAAAAGACCAAAAGTGGGAGTGATGGTTGGGTAAGCATGGATAGAACAATGGTGCAAAACTCAAGGATATAAGACGATGTAAAGTCGACCTGTTAACTAAAAGCACAAGGCTTTGAAGGAAGGAAAGTGAGATCAGAAGAAGGGTGATGACCTAGAAAAGCAGGAAGGAGTGGAGTGACTGCAAGAAACAGTGAGGTCAAATTGAGAAGTGAGGCCTAGAGAGGGATGCAAGAAAAAGAGATTATAGTCACGTGGAGGAATTTCAGAGTTAGGTATTGAGGAGATAAAATATGTAAACTGAATACTACTGTTAGCTACAGTGATGGTAACAATGATGATATCAAAGGTATAACCATCCCTTCGTGGGGCTGAAATGGAATGAAGGTACAGATACTGAGACTTTTAGGAATTATTGAACTGAAAGATAAGGTTATTTAAGGGGACATCAACATGTAAATTGAAGCCTTTAAGTATTTGTCAAGGGTGGTGATGGGAGGAATACTGTGAGTCAGGAATTAAATGAATACTTGGAAAAGAAGGGAGAATGGTGTAGGTGGACAATAGATGACAAGAACCAGGATCTGTGTGGCTGGAGTAAACCTCAAGGAAGGACAAGTTGCTGAGTGATAGTGGTTAGGGAAGGGCCAGGGAATGGTAGTAGGTAGGAACAAAAAGCATTCCCACTTCTCTGCCTATTCTAATGGGCTGGGGCAGAGGAGAGAAGACATATCCAGTACCAAGGAGGGTGACCAGGGATGCGGCTTCCCCTAGGCTTCAATACTCATTGTTGTCACTGGCATTCACTTAGGAATATATGGATTTGCGGATCCACCAGTTATAACATCATTCTAAGCACTACTCCACTGGAAAATCCCACCCCCCCTTGGTATGAGCTACATTTCAAAGATGAGAGAAGTATGAAAAGAAGAGATTTAACATGAAGGGAAGTTTGTTAACAGAATTAGGATGCAGAGGACCTATTGGAAGGGAAGGGTAAAGTAGTAGAGGGAAAGTGGAGAGATGAGGCTGAAATAGAGCAGGGAGTGATAGCCATGGAAAAGTTTCCATCTAGGCAGCCTACAGCTAAATCCTTGGAATTCTGAGTAGATCTATAATTAGAAAATTGCCATGCCCTTCTAAGGAGCAATGATAATGTTGATTTGATTATTATTCCCTGAATGTAAGCTGGAAAGCAAGGGGAAGGAGAGAGATGATGCTTTGTCCAGGGCTAGCCATTGACAGAGCAAACAATAAGATGCTACTACCAATACCTGACCCTGTTCAGTAAATGGATTAGATGGGATGAGGCTCTAGGTTGAGCCTACCTAATTATAGAGCTAGGCAGCTAGGTGGTGCAGTGCAGATATTAGAGTCAGGAAGACTCAAGTTAAAAACCTGCATTAGATATTTAATAGCTGCCTGATCCTAGATAAGTCACTTAACTTCTTGGAGATTTTTTCCTCATTTTTAAAATGAGGCTAATTCACCTAATTCACAAGATTGTTGTGAGGATCAAATGAGCTAACATATGTAAAGCATTTTGCAAAATGTAAAGCTTTTTAAAAAATAAATTCAAAGCTTTTTTATAAATATTATTTTTTTTGCGAACCTTGCTCTTGTCACTGCTCCACCTAGCCACCCCTATAAATACTATTAAAGACAGTTGATGTGGGATTGCTTTACTCAGCCCTTCATCAGTATCTAAGATAGCTCTCCCTCAAGGTCAGCCAGATTGAGGGAGAAGGGGACAGTCTTTTTTTTTTTTTTGCTTTTTGGAGGGCATTTGGGCTTAAGTGACTTGCCCAAGGTCACACGGCTAGTTTTTGTGTTAAGTGTCTGAGGCCGGATTTGAACTCAAGTCCTCCTGACTTCAGGGCCAGTGCTTTATTCACTGTGCCACCTAGCCGCACGAAGGGGACAGTCTTACTGGAGGGTTTCTGGTCCTGGTGGTGAAGGGAAAGTGGTAGCAGAACAGAGGGCAGATGTCCATGCTTTCCTGGTCAAGGATTGTTGACTGGATGAAATGAATCTCCAGTTTAAAGTCTGGCTCATTTAAGAGGATTAAGGTGCAGAGATGGTCTCTGTGGTCACATCTAACTATAAAATCCTGTAATGCTTGGGATTTAGTTTCATCCTAAATCCTAGACCTTCCTTTGGCTCAGATCTTTGCATGTCTGAATCTTTTACTTCATTTTTTTTTTTCCATTAGAAAACATGCCAGTGTTAATCCATGATTACTTTGTAAAGCTAAGATGATGTTCCATAGTACTTATGGTCATCTTCAAATTTTAGAGACTTTTTATGTTCCCTCTTTGAAGTAATTCATTTTAAAAGAAGGTTAAAATAAATTGTAGTCCCGTATAAATCTCTTCAAAACTAACTTATTTCCTGTGATTCCCCAGTTCTAACCCCACCTCCCCAATCCCAAACTCACTAATCTGAGCTGGATAGATAGAAGAAGGACAGAGAAAGTGAGAGGGACATTATATATAAATAAATTAAACATCCCATAGGGATTCATTTTCTTTTCATTATCGAAGTGGAATTATCTCCTATGGTCTTAATCCATTTAATATTACATTCCCTGGTTCTCTTTTAACTGAGCATTTATTTACCTCTTCAAAGACCTCTAAATAAATCATGTAGGCAGAATGTTTTATTACAAACAACATAGTGCCTTTCCCCAAAAGGTTGTGTTTGCTTAATTGTTCAATAGGACTGATTTCTATTTTCAGATTAACTGATAAATCTAAGGGGGATAAATCAGGCTAATTCCTCTGAGTAGTCTAGGAATAAGAATCAAGCCAACTGGATGCAATAAAGAAAATGGGAATTTTTCAGATACTAAATATGCAAATATAGAAGAAACATTTTATACATAGAAACTGTTTAATAACATTAAATATGCATTTTTATATATAATTATTCCCAGATATGTTTTCACTCTCTAGTCATATGGTCATTAGTACTCATAGTTGGAATAAATCAATCAATAAACATTTATTAATTATCTATTATGTGCTAGGCCCTGTGCTAAGTGCTAGGGATACAAAAGAAGCAAAAGAGATAGTTCTTTACCTCAAGGAACTCCCAGTCTAAGGGGAGAGACAATACACAGTATACAAACAAGTTATACACAGGATAAATAAGGAATGATTAACAGACGAATGGAACCATAATTAAGAGGGGTTGGGAAAGGTTTCCAGTGGAAGTTGGGATTTTAGTTGAGAGTTGAAGGAAGCCAGGAAGGTCAGCAGGCAGAGTGAAAGAGGGAGGGCATTCCAGGTATGGTGGACAACCAGAGAAAAGGTCCAGAGTTGAGAGATAAAGTCTTGTTCGTGGAACAAGGAGGTTAATCACAAAGGATTGAAGAGCACATGTCAAGGACTGAAGTATAAGAAGACTGGAAAGACATGGGGTGGGGGTGGGGAGAGGTGGGTCTAGGGAATGTAAATTATTGAACACAGAGTGCTTTGTTTTCAATCCTGGAGATTACAGGAAGCCACTGGAGTTTATTGAGTATGGGAATGCCATAGTTGAAACTGTACTTTGACCACTTGAATGAAAACTGGCATGAAGTGAGGAGAGACACAAGGTAGACAGATCTATCAGCAAGCTATTACAGTAGTATAGGTATGTGGTGATAAGAACTTGCACCAGGGTGATCATAGTATCAGAGAAGTAAAAGGTATATATTCAAGAGATGCTACAAAGGTGAAATCAACAAGCCTTGGCAAGGATTGAATAAGAGGAATGAGAGACAGAGAGGTGACACAGATAACACCTCTAGGTTTCAAACCCAGGGGATTGGGAGGATGGTAGTGCCCTCTACAGTAATAGGGAAGTTTGGATGGGAAGGAGGGCTTATGGGGAAAGACAATGGATTCAATTATGGACATGCTAAGAAGGGAATTGGAGGTAGCTGGGTGACTCACTGGGTAGAGCACTGGACCTAGAGTCAGGAAGACCTGAGCTCAAACCTGACTGCAGACACTTTAGTTGTGTGACTGGTCAAATCACATAACCACTGGCTGCTTCAGTTTCCACATCAGTAAAATGAAGATAATAATAATACCTACTTTGTAGCATTGCTGTGAGGTTCAAATGAGATACTATTTGTAAAGCATTTTGCAAACCTTAAAGAACTATATAAATAGTAGTTATTACTATTAATTGTGCTTTATAGCACAGTAATATTCCATTACATCCAAGTATTGCCATTTGCTTGACCATTCCCTAGTCAATGGGTATCTACTTTGTTTCCAATTCTTTCCTCTTGCAAAAAAATATGCTGCCATAAGAATTTTGGTGTACACAGGGTCTTTTATCTTGTCAATGACCTCTAAGGGGTCTAAGCCTAATGAAAGAATCCGTGGGTTAAAGGGTATGGGCATTTTCATTTAATTTACTTAGATATTTCCAGGCTTTTCAAAATGATTTTACTGATTCACAGCTCCACTCATGATACAGGAGTGTATTTATCTTCTTATAATCGCTCTAACATTGACTATTTCTGGTTTTGTTTTGTTTTGTTTTGTTTTTTTACCGTTACCAATTTGCCAGGTGTGAAATGAAATCTTAGTTTTATTTTGGCTTTCATTTCTCTTATTATTAGTGATTTAAGGTACTTTTTATATAATTTTAATAGTTTATAATTCTTCTTTTGAGAGATATCTATATCCTTCAACCACTTATCTAATAAGCAATAGCTTTGGTAAGATAGACATATATGATAATCTTGTGTCTGACAAATTCAAATACATATCAAACATATGTGTGTGCATATACATATATGCACAAGTACATTATGTATATGTATTGTGTTTACTATTTATGTAAATACAAAGCCCTCATCAAGGAAATGTAATACTTTTTTTTTCCCATTCAGCTACTTCCTAGGTAAATTGGTTTGTGCAGAAGCTTTTCTGTTTCATGTAATCCAAATAGTCTATTTTATCTTTTCTAATTGCTTCTATCCCTTGTTTGCTTAAAAAAAGTCTCCTACCCATAGCTGCGATATAAACTGCTTCTCTTCTGATTAAAAAAAAAACTATTATGAGCATTAATATTAAGGTCATGTATTCTTTTAGAATGTATTGTGGAATATGGTTTAAGGTATTGATCTAAGCCAAATTTCCACCCAAGAGATTCCTGTTTTTTCCAGTCATTTTTATCAAAAAGAAAGTTCTTTCCTAAGTAATTTCTCTTTTCTAGTTACCTGAATCCTGTTATTAAGTTTCATTGTTTTTTTTTCTTCCTTGTCTACTTTGTTCATTGAACTACTTATTTTTAACCAGTAAAATATATTGTGATGACTATTTTTTTATATCATCTGAGATATGGAAGATCTATTTCTACTTCATCCCTACATTTTTTCATTATTTCCAAATCTTCTGGCTACAATTCCAATGTTCTTTCTACTGTACAAGGCTACATACCATGTCTCTCATTTGGTCTGCTTATTTTCAAGTGCAGTAGTCACCAAACTTCTTCATTCACACATTTCTATCAGTAAAAATAAAATATTGAGCATTCATTGCTAATATATGCATATTAACTTATTTTAAATTATCTACATGTATCATTGCACTAATAACTATGGGCATAATAAAACTTATACAAGAAGATAAATTTTAAAAAGGGGGAAAGATAAGATTTTTAAAGAATATCTTATTAATGGAAAACAATGTACTTGAATATAATTAATTACCTTTGAAAATCTTGGCCTAACATTTTGTTATATAGTGACTTGAAAGTCTGGCTAAGTCTAGCTTGTTTCAGTCCTTGGTTTCAATGGCTGTCATAGTTTAAAATGATACCTTGAAAAGATATATAGCTCCAAAGCGAAGAAGTGCATTGTAAGTTTCACTTGCTAAATCATGAACTCATTTTTCAAATCCTATCATCCAATTATACAAAGGTTTTTCTTAACATTTGACTAGTAAGTTTTCATTTTCCCTGATATCAATTGTTCTTGCAAACCTATTGGAAGGTATGCCAATTTCTTCTTTTTACAAGTAATTTGAAACTCATTGCAATTTTTCATTTAAAAGATTTTTAAACAAAAAAAAAAAGAAAATTCTGTTCTTAGTTTGTTTAAGTGTAAATATTTGAGAGTCTCTATAAGGGGTACATGTAGTTTTCTAGAATTCAAAGAGGATAGAGTAAGTATCCAGGAGGAAAGGGTGATCAAAAGCATAGAATGCTATAGAAAGGTTAGGAAGGATGAGGACAGAGCAAAGATCTTAAGGTCTAGCAGTTAAGAGATCACTGGGGACCATGATGATGTAATAAGAGGAAATAATGAACCCTAGTTCCCTGTACAACTACTACAGAAACAATCTAAAAAGAAAATCAGAATGAAAGTCAGAGCCTAGAATAATGCTAGGCAAGTAATATTCCCAAGGAAGATAAGGTAATAAACCCTGGGCTGAGAGGAGGACTAGGCCAGCAATATGATTGCTTTGAATTTTCTGAACCTTCTTGGTAGCTAACAGAGGTGGGGACAAACTACTATCTCTTAGTATTCCACCCAGGGCCAAGTCTTCAGTTGTGTTAGGTAGCACCAAATTAGTCTGGAGTTGTCCATTGACACTAATGGTATAGTGCCCAACATACTAGCTATAATATAATATAATATAATATAATATAATATAATATAATATAATA
>NW_027187372.1:24168587-24174824 GCF_028583685.1 Petaurus breviceps papuanus
AATATAATATAATATAATATAATATAATATAATATAATATAATATAACATAACATAACATAACATAACATAACATAACATAACATAACATAACATAACATAACATAACATAACATAACATAATATAATATAATATAATATAATATAATATAATATAATATATAATTGATATAATTGATATAATATATAACATAATGTAATAAATTTAATTAATATAATAATAAAGCAAGAAAAAGAAATTAAGGAAATAATCATAATTTGTTTACTATTGCTGGTGATTGATGGTTTGATTAGAGAATCACAGAGAACTGAAATTAATTGAAACAATAATTTCATAAAAATAAAACCACATAAATAATCAGCATTTCTAAATATTATAGCAAAACTCAGTAGGAAGAGATGGAAAAAGAATTTCATAACTACAGAATATATAAAATACATAGGGGTTTACCTACCAAGATTCACACAGGAACAATATTAATACAACCACAACACACTGTTTTATAGAATATAAGACTGGCTTCAATAATTAGAGTAGTGACTGCTTATGAGTAGACCAAACCAATATATGAATCGTGACTATTTTTCCTAAATTAATTTACTTATTTAGTGCTATAGTATCAAACTAACAAAGGGACTGTATTTATATAAAGGAACAAAAGGTCAAGAATCTCAAGGAAAATGTAAAGAAATGAAAAGTAAGGGCATTTAGGGGTATTTGACATTAAACTCTTCTGTAAAGTAATAATAATCAAAATACCTTGGTACTGGTTAAAACATAGACAGGTTGACTAGTATTACAGATTAATGCACACTATACCAAAGCAAACAAACAGTGATTTTATGTTTGACAAATTAGAGAAATTAGAGAGATGCATATTAAAGCAACCCTGTGATTTCACCTTTTACCCATCAGATTTGCAGTTTGGACAAAAAAAAAAAAAAAGAAAATGACAAATGCTGGAGGGGCTCTGGGAAAACAGGCACATTAATTGACTGTTGGAACTATTAACTAGTCCAGTCATTCTGGAAAGCAATTTGGAACTATGATTCAAAAGTTACTAAGTGATACATACCTTTTGACCCAGCAATACCATTACTAGGCCTACACCTCAAGGAGATGAAAGAGAGAGAAAACAGATCCATATGTACCAGAATAGTTATAGTATCTCTTTTTGTTGTGGTAAAAAAAAATGGAAACCAAGGGAATGTACATAAATTGGGATATGGCAGAACAAAGTATGGTATTTGAATATAATAGAATGAAATTATGCTGTAGAAACAAAGACTTGTTTGAATTGATACAGGGTAAAGTAAGCAGAACCAGGAGAATAATTTATATTATAAAATCTATATTGTAAAAAAGGACAGTTTTGAAAGATTAGAGAACTGAAGAATGACAAATAATTATTCCTTGGACCGTTGTGGAAGCATGCTATTTTACCTCCTGAGAAATGGTGCAGAATGAGACAAGCATTTTTGGACGTGGCCAATATAGAATTTTTTTGCCTGACTATGCATATTTGTTTGAAAGTTTTGTTTTTACTTTGTTCAATAAAAGTGGAATGGAGAAAATTAAATGCTAAATAATTGAAAAAAAAATTTACAGATCATTTGAGAACTTGAGGTGGTACCCTCAACGTAAATGGAGAAGTTTGGAAAAGAGATGGGGGGAAAAGAAAATGTAATGAGATTTGTGATATAATTACAATCTATTCATATTTGCTAAGCCTTTGTTATTCTTTCCCAGAGGGAGAAAGTCAGGGTCCTTGAGCTGCATGAAGGATTCTGATAATAGCCATATAGCACTTAATACAATGCCTGGCACATAGTAGGAATTTAATTAATATTAATTGATTGATTAAAACGATCAGGGGTTGGGGATGGATGTGAGGAATTTTGTCTGCCCAGCTGTTAGGAATTCCTGAGTCTTAGTGAAGTTATATAATTATCCTAAAGTACCAAAGTCAGGAACAGCTTAGATGTAGAGGTGTGTTTAGCAACATCAGAGGTGGTATGGTGTGTTGAATATAAATGCGTATTTGGTCACATCTGGGACAGTTACATACATTGATCTTTCCACTACCCAACTGATACATATCATTCTCCTTGGGGGTCAGGCCATAGCACCTACTTTAAAAACCACTGTTCTGCTGAAATTCATCTCATATCTACATTGCATTGCTCGACAACATTCTGTCTGTTAGTATAGCTATAGAATACAGACCCACTATGTCTAATTTAAATTGTGTACTGAAAAGGTGTTTTCCTCACCCCATGCCTTTGGACCAGAATATGATTTCATTGATATATGAAATTCTTGGTGAAGAAACTCCTTCAACCAATGAAGGTAGGTACCCATTTGACAATTTATGGTGACAGATGGTTGCCTGGATCACTGAGAAATTAAATGACTTGACCAGGGACAAACAGTATGTGTTAGAGATAATACATGAACCTGGATTTCTTGACTTAAAGACAAGTCCTCCCTTCACTATTGATCAATGATATATTTATAAAAATGTATCATTTGATCTGTAATTTCATTTATAAGAAGAATTTCTGGTAAGGAAATTCCTCTACCAAAGCAGATCAGGATCTTCAGTATAATTTGTGGTGTAAGATGATTAATTGCCTGATTCACTAAGAAGTTAAATAATTTGTCTGGGGTCAAACAGTCAGTAGCTATTAGAGTCAGAATTTGTATCTGGGTCTTGAACTCAAAACCTCCAAGACTCTGTCTTTGTCTGTTTATTATATGCTTCTCAATGCATTTTCCTCTTAAACATATCAGGTCCAACCAAATGTAGGAAAGAGACGGGGGGGAGGGGGTGGAAATCCCAACTATGAGTAATGCATTAGAGTGAAGAGAATGACTTCTGCAAATAAACTACCACATAATATGCAAATAGAGTCTTTGAATTTGCTTAGAGACAAAAATGTAAGAATAATACATATTTTTAAAACTGCTTTCTATAGAATGCAACCCTCTATGATTGCACCAGCCCCCTCTGAGACCTCTTAGCTGTTGTTTTTGAACCTCACCTTGAATTTGTCTTGCCTGTTCCTTCTTCTCTGGTCCAACCAGATGTCAATAATCATGTCCCAATCACCTTACTGGTTCATTTCCATTTCTTCATTTCAGCCTGTTTTCTCTAGGGAAGATCTTGAATTATATTCTTGTTCTTACTCTCCAACCTCATTGTGTGGATACTATAGTCTCAGGTAGGTGGCACAGTGGATAGAACAGGAAGTCTAGAGTCAGGAAGACCATAGTTCAAATCTAGCTTCAGACACTAGCTGTGTGACCCTAGACAAGTTACTTAAACTCAGCCTCAGTTTCCTAATCTGAAAAATGCGACACCTTTCAGAGTGGTTGGATCAAATGAGATGATATTTTAAATGCATTTTTGAATTTCATAGCACTGTGTCTAGACACCCAGAGTCTAGAAATGGAATGTTTTGTAGAAGAGACCAATGTCATTGGATCACAGAGTAAGTATGTGTCTGTATGGCAGGGAGAAGGGAGAAGGTGTTAAATGGCCCAATAGATGTTCCCCACACAGGTTATGCCATTTCTTGTCTCAGCACATTTATACAGCTAGTCTTCCATGACTAGAATATGTTTCTTGCATACCTTCAGGTCCTAGAAGCCCTAGCTTCCCTCACTTTATCTGCCTTCTTCTAGACAAATCTTTTCCTGATTATCCTTGTCTTCAGCATTGTTTCCCTCTTGCAACCATTCTGTATATATTTTATATTTACTTATATTTATTTTCAAAATAATAGGCCAAGGGTTGGCCTTAGCACTTTCTTCCCTGGATATAAAGCAATGTTTATTTATGTAAGGCAGACCCACACCTGATATGTGTGAATTTTCTCATTTGGCAGACTTGTGACAGTTAAAATTCTCCACATAAAGTCTAAGGATACTCCTGCCATGCCAATTGACCTGTGCCAATTGGATCCATGCCATCTCTGCACCAACCAATAAAATCCAGTCCCAATACTTTAGGGGCTGAGATGGACAGGAGGCTACATGTATTCTACCTTCCCTAAGTATAATTCTACCCTCCTAAGTAATAATAAGCATTCACTTCCAAACTCTCTGGTTTTCAAAGCATCTTTCCAATCCAAACTCCTAGCTAATAATTTTTTTAATATATTTAACTACTCCAAATAGAGCATTGCATATATTAAGCTCTTAACATGTGTTTGGAAAATTAAATTAAATTCAAAGAAAATAGATGGTTGACCTAAATATTTGGTGGAATGGAGGTCTTGTCAGTCAGTTGTAGTGACAATTCAGCAACATGGCCTTATGGAATGGTCGTTAGACTGAAGTCAGAAGAAATGTTTTCAGTTCTATTCATTTTATTTCATTCCACTTTTATTCTTCTGGATCAAGAACTTTTAACCTTTTTGAGTCACGGACACCCTTGCTAGTCTGTTGAACTTTAGGGTCCCCTTCTCAGAATAATGTTTTTAAATTCATAAAATACATAGGATTACAAAGGAAAAAAATTGCATTGAAATATATCAAAAAAATTAAGCAAATTCATCAACTGCAGATTAGGCAACCCTATCCTAGATCCTAGAGACAAGGAGGACCTAAGATGTATTAATGTGTAAATTATTCATGAGGCCATTATAAATATTAAAATGCTTGGACTTTTGTGATGTTTCTATGCTCTTCCCTCTAACGATTTTGAGACAACATATCTGTCAGTCAACCAAATGGCCTCAGTCATAGCTGAACACATCTCCAATACAATAATGACCACTGAGTCATAGAAATGCTCCTCAAGTTAGTGATTCAGAGAGCCTCAATTGGCTCCTTCATTTTCTTTTCTACAGAACAGATTTTGTGCTTCAGCGATCACTTTTTCTTTAGCAAGAGTAAATTGCATTTCAGCTGCTACTCTTGCATACTTGGGGCTCATCAACACACTTAATTGCAGAGCTGCCTGCACACAGAAATGATTTTAATGTCATGTTCATGGGGAATTAATTTGTTTCATCTGGTACTAGTACCATCTAGCTGAAGTTCAGTAGTAATAAGAGTTACTGACTGATTTGCCAAAGGAAGAGTTTCTTAGGTGATCAAAGTCCAAATTTAATCCAATCCAATCCAATCCAATCCAATCAACATTTATTAAGCTCTTACCATTGCCAGACACTGAGCTAAATTCTGTGGATAAAATTAATAAAAAGAATGACAACTTCTGCCCTCAAAAAACTTGCAATCTAAAGAGGGAGACAACACACAAAAGGAGGTAGGAAGGGAGGGAATCGGCAGGGAATAACCATTGTAGGAACCATTTTTGTTCCATGGTTTTGAAACCAGACAGGGCAGCAGATGCAAAATGAAATGAGTTGAGAGAATTCAGTTTCGACCCTTTGTAAAGGAAAATATTTGAAGGAGTTTGGTACTCCACCTTCCAGGCCTCCAATCAAAGCAGAGAGAAGGCTGAATGTAGTTGTGTTTTGGACTTGAATTCAATCAGGGCTTGAATTAGCAGCATGGTGGTGACTGAAAGTCCAATCTCTGCCCTTCAGCCCTCCAGGATGGTGGTAAATTTAGAAGTGATGAACTTATCATGGGAGGGACATCTCTTTCCAGGGAGGTGAAACCAGGCAGGGAAGCAAATACAAAGTGGAAATTTAATACTAACAAAAGTGCAATTCTGCTGAACATGATGTCATCCAGTCTTGAAGATCATCAAATATCCTAGTCTCAAGGCTAATAAGACCTGTCAAATGCCTCCAATCCTTAAAGTCTTAGAGAACAAGGGCAACTGAGAATAAAATTTAACGGGGACATAAATTCCGATTCTCCCCCTCCTCCTCTACTTTTTAGTTTCTTTTTTTTATGGACTGATAAAACAGAGTACCTCAGCTTTCAGAGAAATGAATGCAGAGTTCCTGTAAAATAATATGAATATATGTTTGCCAACAATTGAGTGTATGTTGATGTGTAAAGGATATAAAGGATGAAGAAGTAGGGTGCAGATAGGTTGTAGGAGACTTTTTAAAAATACAAAACTAGGGGAGGCTAGGTGGCACAGTGAATAGAGCACCAGCCCTGGAGTCAGGAGGACCTGAGTTCAAATCCGGCCTCAGACACTTAACACAAAAACTAGCCGTGTGACCTTGCGAAAGTCACCTAACCCCAGTTGCCCTCCAAAAAGAAGAAAGAAAGAAAGAAAGAAAGAAAGAAAGAAAGAAAGAAAGAAAG
>NW_027187372.1:24174834-24207434 GCF_028583685.1 Petaurus breviceps papuanus
AAAGAAAGAAAGAAAGAAAGAAAGAAAGAAAGAAAGAAAGAAAGAAAAAGAGAAAAAGGAACAGGCTGGGCTGAAGTTTAGCCTTGTATGATATGTAAATAAAGAGTTTGTTTTTTAAAAAAAATACAAAATTAATGTAGGATAGGAGGAATTTGCCAGCATGCCTCTTAAAATGCAGCATTCAGAACTGAAAGTAGTACTCCAGGTGTGGAATATGGTGGGACCACAACATTTCTCCACTGGGCCACTATACTTCTGTTAAGCTAACCCAAAATTGAATTAATCAAATCATATTGTTTGACTGACATCAATTACATCCCTTTGGACTTAAAAATCAAACCATATCATTCACATTCTGAACAACTTATTTTTTGAAACAAATACAATATGGTTATTATTATTTACAGTTCATTATATTTGAGTCCACCAGCTTAACAAGGTATTTTTAAATCTTGACTCTCTAATGTGTTAGCTTTCCCTCCCAGCTTTGTGTCAATTGAGAATTAGGTAAAAAAAAACAACAACAACACATCTTCTTCCAAGTTGATGATGAAGGGAAAAAGGATAAGGTCAAGGGTATCCCATAAGGGCTTTTCTTCCTTTCCACTCTTTGATATCAATTCATTCATCACCTCTTTGGGGGAACCAATCAGCTACAAGTTCAATGCTCATCCATAGCAAATTTCTCTAGAAAATTTGCCAAATACCTTCTTCAAATTAAAACATAGAATGTTTAAATCATGTCCCAATTCTGCCAGTCTAGAAGCCCTATCAGAAATTAAAATAAGTTATGATTTGTTCATAATAAATAGAAACTAGTTCCTGTTGATCTCTATTTTTTCTGTCCTCAGAAACCATTGGCTCTATAACCTGTGCTAGAATGTCTCTGGGCATCAAAGTCAAACTCAGATGTCAATAGCTTCCATAATCTATTTGTGTGTGTGTGTGTGTGTGTGTGTATGTGGGGGTGGGGGGATGTAAATCAAGAAGTTCAACCTACTTCTGCTATTATCCATGATACTTTAAAGATTACAGGATATAGTTCCATATTTACACCTGCTGGGTCTTTTAGGTCTTTGGAATATATTTACTCTCAGCCAGGAGACTTGAACATACTAAAAGCAGCTCAGTATTTATATCACCTTAGCTACCCTGAATTTCAATTCTTTCTCAAATCTATTCTTTTTCTTTTGGGAGGGGGGAAGGGCAATTGGGGTTAAGTGACTTGTCCAAGGTCACACAACTAGTAAGTGTTAAGTTTCTGAGGCCAGATTTGAAGTCAGGTCCTCCTGACTCCAGGGCTAATGTTCTATTCACTGCTCTATCTAGCTGCCCCTCTGGTTCATTTCTTTACAAATATTTGGTGTTTTTCAGACTTTGTGCTAACTCAGCCCAACCTTTGTCCCCATCCCATTTATTCTAAAGTAGGTGAAACTTTAATACTTGTTAATTTCAGGCTATCCTTCTATTTTTGCACCATAGATTATTATGTAGGATTCTGAAAGGTTTGTGTGATGGCCAGGTTTACAGTAAAGGAGTTTTGTTATGAATGGTAATTAAATGTTACTTGGTTATTATTATGGCAAGCATACTAGCATGTGGAGTGTTTGCATAGTCACTGGTCACTAGATGAATGATTCAACCTATGAACTTTTCTAGGTGGGAGGGCTCTTCTTTGATAGAATCATCCTTGTTTTCCATAATTAAAAGAATAAATGATTGTTATTATAAGAAAACATAAGAAGTCTTTGAGACCCCTGACTTCTAATGTTTCTAGAAATCCTATCCATTCAGATGCTTTGCTCCAAATTGAAGAAAAATAGAATTGCTCCCAGATTGGATCTTTTGTTTGCCAAGTTTCAGCCCAGAGTGGATTTTTATAGCAAAGTTATAAATCTCTGTGAATAAGGGTGTCCATGGAAATGCTGATCCAACCTAAAAGTCAGCAGTGCTGATGGAGCTGATATAATGATTTGATGCTCGAAATTATTGGGACCCCTGAAGGATTTTCTTGGAGAGAACTGACCTCTAGAACTTCATGGTCTCAGAGGAAGTTAGAATGAACATTTAGAAGTGATGTCTTTTGTTATTTGCTCCAATTTCTACATTTGGAAGTTCCCTACTGCAGAAATGGAAACTTTTAAAGATAGCAAAAACCATGGCTGTTATAACTAGAAACGACTTCCATTACTTAGGAAAGGAAGATCCCAGCTTTGATGGGGAATTTTTGTCAATGGGATTTTTTTTTTAGGCAATAACTTTCACCAGATTTGAAACTGTTGGAAAATCACCATGGAAGGTCAACCTTTGCTAGTGTCTTTGCCTATATTGTTTACCTATTTCCTAACATTGTGGAGAAATTAAGTCATTTCTCAAAATTTAGAACTTTTACAAATTTACTATTTTTCCTCCTTTTTGTTTCTGTTTCTTGGAGATGAAACAGGTGACAACCGCCATTTACTTCAACTAAAACTTACAATTGTTAACATATAACAGGGTCACTAGTCTGATATCTCCTTAACCCTGTTCTTATTTTTTGACCTATTTTTTTTCCTGGAGGGGAAAAAAAGGTAAGAGAAAGATATAATCTTATTGTTAAGGGAATGATATTTCAAGGCCTGCACATTATAGTTTGGTTAAAATTTATCAAAGTGTCACGATAAAAAATATTTAAAATTAAATTGACAAAAAGCATACCATTACATGTTCACAGACTTCTAGCTGAAGTTAGAGTAGCTGACACATTAAATAGAGAATTGTAAACTTAAGAGATGAAAAGGGACTTTATAGATAATATACTCCAGTGCTGGCATTTAAAATTTTTATTTATTTATTTTTTTCCAATTAACAAAAATAATTTTCGCTGACTTTCTCCAGTACACCATTGGAGGGGGGGGGGGGGTAAAAAGAATGAAAAACAAAACACTTATAAAAAATATACATCGTCCAGTAAAACAAATTGTTGCATTGTCCAGGTCCCAAAATATCTCTTATTCTGCACCCCTGTGACTTCTGCACTCTCTGTCACTGTCCTTCTGTCTGTGTCTGTCTATCTGTCTGTCTCCATATCTCTCTCTCCCTGTGTCTCTGTTTCTGTCTCAGTCTCTCTCTGTCTTCTGTCTGTGCCTATGTCTCTCTGTTTCTGACTGTCTCTCTCTGTTTTCTCTATCTCTCTGTCTCTCTCTGCCTCTGTCTCTATCTCTGTCTCTGTCTCTGTCTCTATGCCTCTCTCTGTCTTTGTGACTTTCTTTGTGTTTCTGTCTGTCTCCTCTTCCTCTGTCTTTCTGTCTCTGTCTATATCTCTGTTTGTCTGTCTGTCTCTGTCTCTGTATCTATGTTTTTGTCTTTGCCTCTGTCTCTGTGTCTCTTCCCTTGTCCTCTCTCTGTCTCTGTCTCTTTCTCTCTCTCTGTCTCTGTCTCTCTCTGTCTCTGTCTCTCTCTGTCTCTCTGTCTCTGTCTCTGTCTCTCTGTCTCTCTCTGTCTCTCTGTCTCTGTCTCTCTGTCTCTCTGTCTCTGTCTCTGTCTCTGTCTCTCTCTCTCTCTCTCTCTCTCTCTCTCTCTCTCTCTCTCTCTCACACACACACACACACACACACACACAAATGCACATACTTCCCCTCACAAAATATACATTTATCAGATCACCATTATATACCACCATCACCTGTCTGCTAGGCATTTTAGAAATGAGGAAAAAGCCCCAAAGAGGGGGAGGGTAATTGCTAAAGCTATGAGAGAGGGACTGGGATTAAAACCCAAATTTCCAGACTCTGTGTCAGCCCTGAAATGGCACCTTGTTAAGGATAACTTCAATAGAATCCTCTGCTAGAATTTTACTTGACTTCCATGACCCAAGATGCACCAGGGTATCCTTGCGTTCAAATGTTCTACAATGTACACACACACACACACACACACACACACACCCTTTTATGTTTTTTGCTCCATTTCACTTGGATTAAAAATATCTATAATATGTCATGTTTATCATAGGTCTTCAGGGGATAAAGCTCTGGATAAAGCCAGATGCTGATGCTGTGGTCTCATCTATGCTGCAGTCAATTCTCCTCTCTCCAGGAGACATACTCCTTGGGTGTTCTTTCCCCTGTATTTCTCTCACTTAGGTTACATTCCAAGAATAGTTGCTTTTCAAATACAGTTTTCTGACTGAATTATGTTTTGCTTTTGTCAATTAAAAAGATTGCATTTGCTTGCAAATTAAGAAATTGTAAAGGGTCAGCAGAGAAGAGGTTTTAAAGGTATCTAAAACCATAAATGCAACCTCTTGATTAATTGGCTACCATATAACTTTAACAATTTGATCTGGAAATACTGTGGTTGTAAGGACAGAAGGAAAATTACCTACTGTTTTATGTTGTTCACGCCAATACTCCTTTACATTAGTTCACATGATTATTTATTGGTTTGGGGGAGACCTAGAGTAAGCCTTTTAAATCCTTTGTTTCTTAACCTCCTCAGTTACAAAGTAAAAGTATTACTTCTGCCCCTCCTCCAGTTGTGACTAGGAAGCCTGAGTTAACAATTTTAGCTCTATTGTAGTTAATTGCTACAGTAACAGGGTCATATATTTCTAGAACAATTGTAATAATGAGTATTGGGGAAATTCCAGTGAGAGGGTTAGGTGGACTAAGGGTCAGGGAGACCATATAAAGAGCAGATGGTTTATCAAGGCTTTTAAACATTGTGAATATAAAGGCACAAGATCAATTCCCTAATGTTTAAAAGGTTGGAAAAAAGGTAAAGAGGCTGGACTGTTAGCTGTGAAGACAAGAGAAATTGAAGCAAGGACAGAGTCAATGGATTCAGAAGGTTATTAGGGTATGTGATAGAGTACTGACTCCAGGATTAAACATATTCCTGTTTTTCCCCAGAAATTCATGTTGTAACTTAGTGAGTCATATGGCAGCATGCAATAGTTTCCACCAACTTATTTCTGAGGGATGTCGTGAAGGCTAAATTAGTCAGTCAGTGTTTCCATCCTCAATGTGGAATGCTCAATAATATGGAGCAAATGAACCAGCATTTCAAAGCAAAAAGGATAATGGAGGACAGGACCAAAGGTCAAAAGTGGTCATCTATTCATAGTCATAGAACTGGGAGTAATATTACCAGGGAGAGGAAAAGAGAGTAGTTGTAGGGAACAAAAGCCAATGGATGTATAGGAGTTCAGTTCCATTTCTTTTCAGCAAATTGCCTCCTACATATAAAGTATGAATTCAGTAATTTCCTTCTACATATAATGTATATATTCAGCAATTGCCTTCTATATTTAAAACCAGGTGCAGGGTTTAAGTCTTAGGTCTGTGACCTCTTAGTCATGTGACCCCATTGGTAAATTATCATTTCTCTGGACCTCAAGTTGCATACTTATAAAATGAAGGAAGTATAGAGTTTATCATTGAAAGAGACTTTTTTTTCTTTTGCCCTAATATCCTATAATTGATCTAATAGTTTGAACTTCATTGTGAGAATTCAGGAGGGACTGGTGTTAGAAAAGAAAACATCAGAAAAGAAATTGTCTACCTCAGGATGAGCATCCAAATGACAAATGCCTACTGAACACCTGTTTTGTAGTGAGAAATTATCCAGGAATTGTGAAAGACACAATCCAATCTGAGAAGCATCTATTAAGTGCCAGCTGTGTGCAAGTCACTATGGTAGGCCATGGGAACACAAAGACAAAATGAAAAATAATCCCTGCCTTCAAGGGATTTGTAGGTCACTGGCGGTGATACAGAAATATATAAAGTACAATTCTTGACTTTGAGGAGCTTAACATTCACCTATGGGTGAGGGTGTGTGAAGAAATTCACACACATGAAAGAATCCAAGGTCATAAGAAACTGCATAATTTAATGTTACATTGTCCTAGCAGAGCTTGGAAGAACTCATCATTTGTGTAGGTTTATGAGAACACAATCTATGTACCTTTTGAGGCTGTTAGGTCAAAAAGATGAGGGCAGTCTGGGTGTAGAGTTATAAAATCTAACCTTGGTGTATTGACCTCACAAAGGGTTTACCTGTATTTCTCCCTTGTAGAAGTGAGGTAACTGTTGAAACTAAACCACCCTAGTGAGTAAACACTTTCCAGTTTATAGAATGTTCATAGTGGACATGTTTGGCAAGTGTGCATTTGGCAATGTCATTCTCTTCAGGTTCCAAAATTACTAACTTGTATATAATTCTGCATCACATACTTTAAAGGAGTGCTTTGAAAAATGGAAAATGTCATTTACACTTGTTTTTTCCCCTTCCTGAAATTCATCTTGATGGATTCTAATACCTGGGAAACTCTGCATTGCAAAATTGAAGACAAGGGTCAGTTTGGAGGGCTCAAAGGAAAACATGCAACGTGACTTCATAGATCTTAATATTTATGTATGAGAGGTCATCTATATACTACAGAGAAATTTTTTAACATGCAATAAATATTTTGGGCTTAGCCCCAGGCTCCGTGGTATCTCTCTTACTTCAAGTGTATATAAAAGTCTTGTAGTTCAGCATGGACACTAAGCAGCTTTCCAAAACTCTGTTTTCTGTTACTAATTTTATTGTGCACCAAGGGATTGTTTGCATTTGACATTTGAATGCCACAGTGTACTTGGTGTCTGAAAAGCCTGGCTTCTGTACATGTTGATGCCAAAGAATGCTTTCATAAACTTCTCATTTCTACAGAAATATTGGTTTTGTGCTGGTCCTTTGTTTCTCGACACATAAAATCACCACTGAGCTTACACCATTCAGCTCTTAGTCTTGGAGCTCCGAACACTCCTGGGCCAAAGGCAGATGAAGGGCCAAAGACGGGAATAGTCCCCTAACTGCCAGGCCAATCCTACAAATGAATGATTGTGCTATTTGCTTCTTAATAAAGAAATCACTTTAAGGGGAAAAAAAACAACAACAATGAGACTGTTTTGTAGGATTCTGGCCAACTTGCTTGTTTGTAAATTCTATTCTGAAGTAGAAATATGGAGGGAGGGAGGAAAGGGGAGGAAAAATAGTTGGGAAGTAGACTCTAAAGGGTTCTTATACATTTAGGAATAGCCAGCAGTGACATCAAAGTCCCAAATGGCTTCCCAGAGATGTCAGACCTATCAATCAGCTGTTTCAAGTCGCTCAGTTAACAGTACAGTATGCCTACCATGTGCAAAGCACCAAAATCAGTGCTGTCAAGTAATACAAAAGGAGAAAAAAAACCCTGGTCCTTGAGAGGAGAGAACAGACATACATGAAAAAGACATAAGAACACATTAAAAAATGAATGAACAAGTGCAAACCACACAATTGTCTTAGTGGCATAATTTCAAAACCCCAGTTCTGCCAACTACTCCCAGAAGACTAGCCTTGGGTCTGGTAGTGAAGACTGTGAATAGGATTTATCCAAAAATGCAGAAATGGGCCCTATGCCTCACTGAAGCCTAGTCCAGGATAGAGAATACAAAGGGACCATCATGTTCCCAGATTGGGTCACTATATACCTCTACTAATTCATTTAAAGTTTCTGTTATGGGGCAGGCGAACAAGTTACATCTCACTAGATGATATTGAATTTATAATCAACTAAAACTCCCAGATATTTTTTTTCACATAAATTGCTATTTAGATAAATCTTTTCCCATTGGCTACTTATACAATTGCTTTTTACCATCAATACAGGACTTTACACTTAATTGTTATTAAATTACATTGTGTTGTTTGAATCCCATCATTCCAAGGATCAAGAAGCCTTTTAATCCTTTATTCTGTCATTTAACAAAGCAGCTCTTCTTCCTAGATTTGGGTGACCTACAACATTATTAAGCATACCTTTATCCAAATAAGTGACCTCAAGGTGATGTGATGGTATGGATGAACTGCTGGAACTGGAGTCATGGACACAGCAGTAGAAATCTTACCTCCTACACTTATTAGTCATTTAACTAATTTATGTTATTTAATAAGTCATCTAAATATAGTAATTATTAATATTATAATAAATAATATTATATATGAATATATATTATATTTTACATAAAATAAAATATTTAAAAATATAATAAATTTAAATAAGAAATAAGTCATTTATGACTAATTAGTCATAAAACAAGTCATTTAAGCACTGTGGGCCTATGTTTCTTCATCTATAAAGTCTACATGGCCTATATGGTGACTACATCCAAAAATTATTATGAGATGACTATGCATATATGTTCCTGGAAGCAACTAGGTGGTCCAGTAGATAGAGAGGCTGGGTCTGGAGTCAGGAAGACCTGAGTTCAGATTTGACCTCAGACACTAAATAGCTGTGTGATACTGAGAAAGTCACTTAACCTTGTTTGCCTCAGTTTCCTCATCTGTAAAATGAGCTGGAGAAGGAAATGATATACCACTCCACTTATCTTTGCCAAGAAAATCCTATGGGTAGTGTGGTTTACGTGATCACAAAGACTGAACACCAAAAAAAACCCAAAAAAGTAAAGTCCTACGCAAATTTCAGCTATTATTATTTATTATTATAAGCCCTGTGATCATCCAGTAGAAGCTTTGCTCCAGGTTGACACTGATCCATTGAGTTACAATATGTGGGTATAATCATTTAATCAGCTATCAATCCATCCCATCTAGATTGTATACTATACCATCCACTTGCCATTCAAGCTTATATTCTGCATCTTTTCTAGAGTAGATTGGGATTTTGTCAAATGCCTTGATGAAATCAAGATACACTCCCATTCATTGGATATGTTCAAGTAAAATATAATCATTTTGTCATGAGGGCTGTAAAGGTCTTGGGAGGTCAGGCTCGATAACCCCTAAGTTCTTTTGTGACTTCAAGAGATGATTATTCTTGATAAGGAAACATCTCCTTTATGGGTAAGTTTATGAAAGAATAGCCCCTAAAGAAGTTAAGTTAGATTGGTATAACATTTTTTTTAGAAATAACGTCATGATGGCTCCCAATAATGACTGTTTTCTTTTCTAAGTGCCCATGAAGAATCTGTTGGCTCATAGATCAAGAGTTATAAGGGACCTTAGAAGTAAAAACAGATTTTTTAAAATATATTTCATTGATACCTTTTGTTTTTACACAGCCTACACTTCTCTACACCCCTCCCTCCTCCTCCATCCCATAGCATTATCTTTTATAACAAAGAATTATAAAGAAAAAAGAACCAATCAATCATAACCAATCAATACATAATATGACATTATATGCAATGCTCTGCTACATTGGTCCCTCCCACACACACATACTTCTATAAAAGAAGGTAGAGAAGAACTTTTTCATATTTCTTCTTCAAGGTCAAGCTATTTCTTTATAATTTTGCAAAGTTCCATTTCAATTATTTGTGGCTATCATTTCCATTTATTTTCTTATACTTTTACATATTGTTTTCTGGGCCCTGCTTATTTTACTTTAAATAAATTGCAATAATTTTTTCCATGCTTTTCCATATTCGTTATGTTTGTCATTTCTTACAGTATAGTAAAGTTCCATTATATTCATGTATCACAATTTATTTGACCATTCCCCAGTCACAGTGTCCAGCACATAGTAGACATTTAATAAATACTTGTTTCCTTCCTTCTCTAATCAATGATCATTAATTTTGTAGATGAGGAAACTGAGGCTCAGAGAAATTAAGTTACTTGCCAAATGGCACTCAGGGATTAAGTGGCAGAACCAGGTTTCAAACCCAGGGTCTCATGAAATCAAATTTAGTGCTTTTCTCACTCTGCTGCACTGCTTCCCTAATTCCTTCCAAAATCTTGCTAGTAATTATCAACTAAGCTTTTTGATTTATATAATTTGTAGAATCTATAAAACCCAGAATCTACCTTTTTCTAATTAAAAAATGGTTATTTGATGATTTTGATCATTCTCTGTGATTTAAAAAAAAAAGGTGAAGCTTAGAAAGCCCCTTGATGTTATAGAGGAAATTCATCCATTAGGCAGGGGTTTGAACTAAATAATATCTAAGTTATTTAGCACCCCCCCAAGTGTCACAGAAATTATAGGGCAATGTGCCTAGACTGTGGGTGCTACTACTATTGCCTAGGATCTAGGGAGTAACTTAGAGTCTGGGCTTCCTAGTACTGTGCTTATGATCTCTCCCTGGAGTATTCCCCAGTGATTAGTGGCCACAATTAAATAACTTTTCCAAACAACATATACTACATGGTTATTGGAAATACAGTGGTTATACCCAAGCTTGGAGTACCCTGGGGAGAATGGGCTCAAAGCCAGAAAGCCTAGAAATTCCCTTTCTCCCTTTGAGTCCTCATGAAGCTCTCTCTCTCTCTCTCTCTCTCTCTCTCTCTCTCTCTCTCTCTCTCTCTCTCTTTCTCGCTTTTAGGAGGGGGGAGGGCAGAGCAGTTGGGGTTGACTTGCCCAAGGTCACACAGCTAGTAAATGTTAAGTGTCTGAGGCCAGATTTGAACTCAGGAACTCCTGACTGCAGGGCCGGCACTCTATTCACTGCACCACCTAGCTGCCCCCGCTCTCTTTCTTCCTCTGGGTCTTGAAAGTTGGTGTATTTACAGAGTCCTGTACTTTTCCTTGAAGTGTGAAGTTGTTCTCTTGTGTAGCCCTCAGGTCCTAATAGAGTCTTCATTAATGACTGTTGCTTTTGGAACATTGTTACTGCTACTGATACGAACTCCACAGTTTCTGAATTTTCAAAGTTCCTAACGACTTATGTCTAACTCACTCCTACCTTCCAGGAGCAATTACCTCTCTGCTCAATTCAACCACCACCAACTGGCCTTCCCACCAGAAGGGATGATTCCAAAGTGATTTATTGGGTTACACATAGGATAAGAAGGGTCTGATTCTTTCCTCTAATCACAAAATGGTATAATTCATTTTAATACAACAATCAAATTACTTTTTTATTCTCTAATAGATTAAAAACTTATTTGGAATAAGGGCAGAAATCCCTACTTTTTCTATACCCTTGCTCTTAATTCCTTCCAGGTCTAGAAGTCTTTAATTCTGACATGTTTGTTCATAACGTTTAGTGATACTATCTATATGGACTTCCAGTATCATGGGATGTAATTTACCTGAGTCTGGTGACATGAACTCATTGTAAGTGACTCTAACTACAGCTATCCCTTCCCCATTGTAGAGGTTAGGGGCAGAGTACCCCAAGATCTAGAAAATCCACTTAAATATTTTGTCCCTCTCTTCATACCAGAGAAAAAGTTTGAATTATTATGGTATCAAAAAATAAAATGTGTTGACATACAATACTGTACATATATTTGATGCATTTTTGAGCTTCTAAATTTTTTCTGTGCCATCTGCTGACCTTTGCCTATCTTTTGTGTCTTTGCCTGTGATATATCAAAACCACGATGTGGAAAGTTGTGGTATGGAAGGCATAACTATCTCCTCAACTATTCTGAGGTTCAGCTCATACTTAACCATATTTGTAACAATTTTTTGAGCTTTTTTTCTCTTGTTGCAGAATGGAAATGCAAAATATAATTTAAGGAGGAATAGTATAATTCTTCTGAGGTGAATGAGTTATGTCATGATGAAAAATTGCTTGTGTCCCTTTAAAAAAAGGTATCCTTGAATTTAAACTGAGATATAGTAAATATAGGATATATCTTGAATATAAAATTGAAATATACATATATATACAGATAGACAGACAGACAGACAGACAGACAGACAGACAGACAGACAGACAGACAGACAGATAGATAGATAGATAGATAGATAGATAGATAGATAGATAGATAGATAGATGGATGGATAGATAGATAGGCTTTATTTTGCTATATTAAAAAGTAAACCATTTAGGCAAAGAGAGAAGACTGTGAAAGACAATTTCACAGAATCAGAATTTTGAGAGTTGAAAGGGACCTCAGTGGTTAGTAAGTCCAAATCATATAGGAAAGGGATCCCCACATTAATCCAACAAGTACTGGTGTGGCCTTTGCTTGAAGAACTTCAGATAGAAGGAACCTAATACCTCTGAAGGCAACCTATTTAATTTTCAGACAACTATCATTGTTAAGATCTTTCTATCTTTCTTTCTATCAAGACTCAATTGGTATCTTTATAACTAGCTCCTACTTTTATCCTCTGCGGCGGAAGAGAGTGATTCTTTTTCTTCCTTCTCCACAACATACCCTTTCAAATGCTTGAACACAATTGTCATGTGCCCCCTCAATCTTCCCTTTTCCAGGACAAATAGATCCATTTCCTTCAATTGATCATTAAGTACCATGAATATAAGGTCCCTCACCATTCTGATTTCCCTCCTCTGTGTACTTTGCAGTAGAAGTTTATGGACTACAGATTGTCCATCTTTCAAGATATGTCTTAATTCTTTGTTAAAAGAGACAAATTTAGTAGTGTTCATTCCACCATTTGTTTTTGCAAAATTGATACATGGTATTCTAACCTTCGCCAAAACCATCTCCAACTAATTATTTTTACAAAAATAAACAAACATTTGGCATCTCCTCCTTCTAACCGAAAACCCAGAGGTTTATTTTTATTGTTTGACCTTTGAAGAGAGAGGAAATGTCAAAATTCATTCAAAGTTATATTACAACATCAGCAAACTCTAATTCAAGAGCTTAATATGAAACTACTCAAGTTTATGACTCCCCCCCTCCCAGGAACGCAAAGCATAATACCCAGCTGTAGGATGGTATTGGCAAGCACTAGCGTAGATTTCCACTACAAACCCCAAACACTGAATGCACCCGTTGTGTTTTTTAAAGAAATCCCCTTTTGTAGGAGATATGTAATGCCCTTTTGTGACAGAGCCTTTTGCATAATAATGGTTCTCTTTAGTTATCCAGTCTCACGTGGCAGAATTACCCAGGGAACCAGGCAGTAACAACAAAAAAAAGAAAATTGTCCGTTTTCCCTGAAACAGCTCTTATTCTCTCTCATTTTTTTTTTGCTGTAATTTTATCTTTTTAAATGTAAATACTTGTAAGAGTTCAGAAAAGATATCCAGTTATTAACATTTCAGGTATAATTGTTACTTTTCCTAATCTCTACCTTCTCAGCCAAGCAGTCACTCTTTAAAAGAAGTGTTATTACCTTCCTCCTTGTGTGGGCCCTCAGACATCTTGAAATAAACGTCTGGGGGTGGAATGCTGATTATAAAGGTTGAGTGAAATTAATGTTATTAATGCACAAAGGTGTAGAGTATGAACGTATATTGGCTTACCATAATGCATTTTGTTGACAAAGGCTACTAAGCTTCGGAAGATGTGTCTAAAACATGCATATTGCACCAGATCTGCTCTTAAAAGTGCTGGTAAGTCTGCAGTCTCTTCTGCTGTGTGAAATGAGAACACTGGCAAGATTTCCCAGAAGCGCTAATGACAACTTCTGTATTGCAGCTGTAATGATCAGGAGATACACTGGGCATTTACTTTCCTATTCCAAACTACTACTAAATACTTAGAGAATCAGCAGATTCCAAGAATCTGTGTAAACTGTGCCATTTTGAAAAGGGACCAGGACTATGTTTTACATGGTCTTTCTTTCCATGCTTTACAAGAAAACATTGGGAATGAAGTCAAATTATAAAACATATACTATGCACTTTTCACAGTACTTTTAGGTCACCTAAAACCTGTAATGGAGCCTGAGGCAGATTATTAATATTAATAAATATTAATAAATTTATACTAAATTAATAGATATTTGTGAAGAACCTACTATGTACCAGGCACTGTTCTAGGAGTTAGATGACAGGGATATTCTCTAGGGCATGTATTGATCCAGAACAAGGCTGAAGGTTGAACAGAAAGACCCGAGCTGAAATTCTAAGAGCTATTAGTGCTTCTTTGTCTTATTATCTCCTATACTAGGATTTGATCTTCCCATTGGGTTCCCCAGTACTAACCCTGTGAATAGGAATAAGCAACTGGTAGAATATTGAAACAATGGGCAGAAGTTGAATAAAGGCTGATAGCAGCTTTCTAACATTTAAGGCTCCCCAAAAGTAGAATTTATCTTAGGAAACAGTGGGTTTTCCCAATGGTTGAGAGATCTCAAGCAAAAGTTGTATGGTCATTTGACAAGGACTTTCTGGAGAGGATGGTAATTCTGATATGGACTGAATATTTCATCATAGAATCCTATATCTGGATGGAAAAAGGATGATCTTTGATGTCCTTTGATTTAAGGGTCAAATGCTTGATATGAACCAGGTCCAAGAATTCCAGTGTCCATGGTCTTTCCATTATATCACCCCGCTAAGGACCTTTCCAAATTTTAAATTCTACTAATTTTAGGATTATAAAGGTTGTTGTGTACAAACCCCCCATTTTATAGACCAGTCCACTACAACAAGCATTAAAAACCTATCCCATATTATATGAGGGACTTGGCAACACATTGAATATACAGAGTTTGAGTTCTGAGTGAGATTACAGTGAAGTTGAGAGACAGGGTCACTAGTAATAGTCAGGCATAGAAGAGCAAAAGGTTTTGGGGAAAAGATAATGAATACTGCTCTGGAAAGTTGAGTTCAAGTTACCCAAGAGGTGGTCAATGATAGCAGATGTGGTAATAATCTACGTAGAGAGAGTGATTGAACTCACTGGAGACTCAACTGGGAAACTTAAATATCCCCCTCTGCTGTACGAAAGGAACCTAAGGAAACATCATGAGGACATGAGGGTGGAAAAAAAACTATAATGGAGAAAGTTAATTGTAGGAGCAAGTGTTGGACAGAGATTTACCAAAACAAACTTTTCCGGCTCCTAACTTTTCTGACATAGCCCTGCGCTTTTCTCAATATTCCCAAACAAGTCTGACCCCCGACAAGCAGATCACAGGCAGGATGGTAAAAATGGAAAGTCATCTGTTTGAATCACCAGATATCAAAGCTAAGATTCCCACCCACAAAATTAAAGCATCTTACCTAACTTCCCAGGAAAGTACAAGATTTGGAAGCAGGGCACCAAGTTTCTAATCCGTTGCTCATGGGCCAGACACTTACACTTTTGGGGTTTCAGTTTCTCATCTATAAAAGGAGGGGTTTGAGCCAGGAGTATATTAAGGTCCCTTTCAACTCTAAATCTTTGATCCTATAAACTAATTGCAGCAGGGTCAGTACTAGAACCCATATTTCCTGACTCATAGTTCAGTCTTTCTGCCACACAACACTGCTAGAAATGAAGTTTCTTCTGTGAATTCAGGGTTGTCAGAGATGATTTGCTGTGATTCCAGATGGATTAAAAAAGCTAAGAGGTCATGTTCTTGTGACCTGAGGGCAAGACTAAAAATCAGGTCAGGTCAGTTGAGTTTTGTTCTCTTCTCTTCCTACATTACGCCAGTTGTTGTTAGCTACAATAAAGAATATTGTCATTGCAAAAGATGTGCTGTGCCTTCTACTTTCTTATTCCCCCCTTCCCCCAAAGTCTTTAGGATCTGCTTCACCTGTCACTTATCATGTGAATCCCCTTTTTCAATACAGCAGGTAAACTCTTACTACAGGAAACTGAGCAATTTGGACCAATAACCTCTATCTACATTCCTTCTCAGTTCTCCCATTTTCATGTTCTCTATCGAACAGCAGGAAATCATTAAAGCCTCTAATCATTCACTTCCTATCAATGTTAATTATACGCTACAGTATGGATATTTAAATTGAGTCTAGATTAAGACTTTTTTTAGAGGATAATTGTAAGTTTACTTTTTTTTTTCTCCTTGAACTTTGTAAAAGTCCTTAGCATATGAGAACAATACCACCAGTCCTGAGTAACTCATACTTTTGGGAATGAGAGTGATGGAAAATAGCTCCCTGAGAAAGGAAAGAAACTGAATTTGCGGGCTGATAGGACCGAGGGCCTCTTGAGCTGTACCATATGGTAACCCCAGGTACTACGTCATCTTAATTGTGTGTTAGAAGAAATTCTTGTACCTTTTTAAAGGTCATTAATCCTAGAAAAGCCCACCCTATGGAAGAAACCATCTCTGGGACAGGTGGAGGTGAATTAAGCTGACTTTGGGATACAGTTTGAGAAACAACAGAAGACTCAACCTGTCCTGAAATGTCCACCAGAAAGATCAAGCACAGGGCCATCTCATCCTTCTGTTGCTGTTCAGTCATGTCTGACCCATTTGGGGTTTTTTTGGCAAAGATACTAAAGTGGTGTGCCATTTTTTTTCCCTAGCTCATTTGACAGATGATGAAACTGAGGCAAACAAGGCTAAGTGACTTGCCCAAGGTCTTACAGCTAGGAAGTGTCAGAGGTCAGATTTGAATACAGGGAGATGAGTCTTCCTGACTCTGTACTGAATACTCTATTCATTCTACTACCTAGCTGCCCTCTCATCCTTCTGCCTGGTATACATTTCCTATTGTGTTAGACATCATAGTAAAATGGGCACATTACCTTTCTAAAAAAGTAGGCTATTGTGTAATTAAGTAGCTAGAGCCTTGGGTGTGGAGGCAGGCTTGAATCCTGCTATTGATACTTGCTAGTTGTGCAATCCTAAGCAATTGACTTAATTTATTCAAGGCTCAGGTTTGAATTGTATTCTATTTGAATTATATTAGAACCAATTAAAACTGGAATAATTGTAGGATTGTAAGGATGGTAGTCATTAAACTAATTGATCTTTTACCCCACCCCACTTAAAGTAATTGAAAATGCTACTCCCTGACACCTTAACCAGATGAGGACAAGTCTCAATCAATTAACCAAAGACTTTAGATTAAAAGCAAGCATTCCTTGAAAGTCATTGGATGAACTAGAGTTTTATCATCAGGAAGTCTGTTTCAATTGGTTGAGGGACTTGGTCACACCTTTGTATTAAATCAGGAACTAGAGCAGAACTCAGGAGATTCCATCAAGTTGTGATTTAGGAGAGTAGTTAAGCGTAGAGAAGAAAACTTCTTGGGACAGGGTGTGTATGTGATGAAAGGCTATCAGTCTCCAATCTTTCTCCCCCACCCCCAGCACAAACATACCTTGGCCAGAGAAAGTTCCTAAAATTCAGACTTTTTTCAACTCTATTCTAGACTAGCAGTATCCTTGGTAAAGTCATAGTTAATGTTGATGGCAGTGTTGCATTGGGGGCTGAGGCTACACTAGAAACTGAAAAAAGATAGCAGAAGCAGGTCAAGCTCTACAAAGAGCCCAACAAAAAAGCTACATTCTTCCTAAGGGAAATACCTTGAGGGCTCCAGCAAGAGGAATTCCAAGAAATAACTGTAAGTTGTCCTTTAGGCTTGAGCTCACTTTATCCTGGATTCTCCATGTACCAGTGGGAGAGTGTGTCACAGCTGGGAAGGGGAAGGTTAGGGTTTTTGTTTGTTTTGTATAAACTGTTCTTACTATGCCACCATGATAAATATGTTTTGTCCCATGCTGGCTCATTAGCTATAGTGTTAAATTAACCACCTTCAACCACTCAGGGCACCTCCAAACCCTGAACATGCAAATAGTAGTTGACTCTGGGGACCCAGACTCTCTATGGCAATTGGGAATGAGCTATAGGAACATAGAGCTATAGCTAGAAGGGACTTTAAAGTCCATCTGGTCCAAACCCTTCACTTTACTGATAAGGAAACCGTTTAAGTGAATTAGATAATACAACTAGGAAATGTTAGAGGCATGATTTGAACCCAGGTCTTTCTAACTCGAGGTCCAGCATTCTCTCCATTTACCATGCAAGAATTCTTCCTCATAACAACAAAGATAACATCTCCTTTTTCTCCGTGTTGTTGTGAGGTACAAATGAGATAATATGAAGTGCTTTGTCGATCTTAAATCTGTGGGTTATATACATTTCAGCTATCATGTTTATGCTTATTTTTTCCCTAATTACATTCTAAAATAATTTTTTTTAACATTTTGGGATTTTTTGCTTGTTTCTTTGTTTAGTTTTCAGTTCCTAATTCTTTCACTCTTTCTCTTTCCTCCCTTCCTGAGATAGTAAGCAATCAGATATAGTTTATACATGTACAATAATGTAAAATATTTCCCTTTTTGTTCTTATGTACAAGAAGACTCCAGTAAAAGCAAAAGAATGAAAGCAAAAAATAGCATGCATCAGTCTGTATTCAAACAATATCAATTCTTTCTCTGGAGGTGGATGTTATACTTCATTATTAGTCCTTTGGGATTGTCTTGGATCATTGTTTTGCCGAGTATAGTTAAATTATCCACAGTTCTTCATCAAACAATATTGCTGTTACTGTGTACAACATTCTCCCGGTTCTGTTCACTTTACTTTGCATCAGTTCATGTAAGCCTTTCCAGGTTTTTCTGAAACCATTCTGCTTGTCATTTCTTATACCACAATGATATTCCATCACAATCATATACATGCTTATAATTAGTCTCTCTCTCTCTCTCTCTCTCTCTCTCTCTCTCTCTCTCTCTCTCTCTCTCTCACACACACACACACACACACACACACACACACACACTCACACCCCATTAATTTATCAGATTTCTTAGCTATATCCAATGGTCTTTTCTCAAACCTCTTTCTCCTCTATCTCTATGCAGCCTTTGACACTACTGATTACCCTCTTCTCCTTAATATTCTCTTCTCTCTGGGCTTTTGGGATACCACTCTCTCCTAACTCTTCTCCTACCTATTAGACTACTCTTTCTCAGTCTCCTCTTCTGGATCATCATCCAAATCACATCCTCTGTGTCTCACAGGGTTCTATCCCGGGTCCTCTTCTCTTCCTCCTCTATACTACTTCACCTAGTGATTTCATGAGCTCTGCATCTACTGACCTCCAACCTTTCATCTCCAGCTTCTTTTCAGCCATCTTTAGTTGCCTGTTTTGTAGTCATCAGAAACTCAACATGACCCAGTCTGAACTACTTATCTTTTTATCTCCTTATTTCCCTGTGTCTATAGAAGCTAAAATCATCCTCCCAGTCCCTCAGATTCCCAACCTACATGTTATCTTCAACTATTTGTCGTCCCTCATCTCCCATGACCAATCTGTGGCCAAGGCCTATTGATTTCACCTTTGGAACATCATTCCATACACCTCCTTCCCTCCTCTAACAGTGTCACCATTTTAATGCAAGCCCTCAATCACCTCGAACTGGGACTATTGCCACAGCCTGCTGGTGGGTCACCCATCTCAAGTCTCTTCCCACACCATTCCATCCACCAGCCACAAAAGTGATCTTCTTAAGTTGCAGGTCCAACCATGTCAATCCCCCAGGCAACAAACTCTAGTTACTCCCTATCATCTTCCACATCAAATGCAAAATGCTCTGTTTGTGATTCAAAGTCCTTCATAATCTTGCCTCCTCCTGCTCTTTCAGTCTTCTTATGCCTCTTCCACATACTCTTTGATCCAGTGACACATTCCATCTCTCAGTTCTGGGCATATTCTCCGGCCCCATGCCTGGCATGCTCTCTTTTCTCATCTCCACCTACTGACTTCTCTTGTTCCTTTAAGTCCTATCTAAAACTGCATCTTTTACAGGAAGCCTTTCTCAAATGCTCTTAGTTCTAGTACCTTCCCTATTTTAAATTTTTTCCTATTTATCCTGTATGTCATTTGTTTTATCTATCTATCTATCTATCTATCTATCTATTTATATGTATATTTAATATATGTATATAATATATATATATATATGTTTGCTTAGATAGTAAGTTCCTTTTGATTTTTCTTATACCCTAACACAGCCCCTAGAATGCAGTAGGCAATTAATAAGTGTTTATTGACTGATTGACCAACATTACCTTTGATAGCAGAGAGCAAGGCCCTAAAGAAGGAGATGAGATATAAAAACTGGAAGTTTTAATGGAATGAAATACTGTGAAAATAGGGTACTAATCAGGAAAGGAATGGGAGGTAGCAGGGACAGGATATATCATGAGATCCTCAGACCTCTGTAAAGCTACAGAATGGGTATACCAAAGACAAAGCTTTCTTATTTGCCTGTCCTTCCACATAACCTAAGACAATGGCTATATCAACCACACCCTTGGCATGACCTTGGTGTAGGGAGTGGCAATGAGAGCTTTTTCTTAGTCTTACTCTCACAATTATATGTGCAAAGGTTTTGACTGTGAAATAAGGGAAAACTCACAACAGGATGGCAGAAGTACGAGGACTTCCAGGTACAGATTGTGTGTTCACTCATTTTCAGTTGAGTCTGACACTTCGAGAACCCATTTTGGGGGTTTTCTTGGCAGAAGAAGTAGAATAGCTCTCCATTTCCTTCTCCAGCTGATTTTCCAGATGAGGAAATTGAGACAAACAGGGTGAAGTGACTTGCCCAGGGTCACATAACTAGTAAGTTTCTGAATACAGATTTGAATTCAGGATGATGAGTATTCCTGACTCCAAGCCCACTAGCCCTAACGGGGAAAATTTTGAGTCTTATAACAGCAAGAGATCAGACTTTCCTCTTGCATCCCAATCATGATTGAAGAGCCAAGGCCTCTCACATTTCTTTGGAGAGGAGGAGGTTAAATCTCCATTGGCTATCATTAGGATTTAACATACAACAAATCCTTTTATTGTCTTGGACTTTAAAGAGATATTACACCTACTTATTTATTTGGTGGTTAAAAGAGGAAAAGACAGTAAAATAGGCCCTTGGTAGACATGGGAGTGAGGTGAGAGGAATGTGTGTGCCTTCCCTTCCTGGCTGTTAAATTCCCAGTTTGATATTATTTTCTATGCAGAGACTTCCAGCAAGATTTCTAATTAAATATCTATACTTTTTTTTCTTATTGGTGTCCTACCTTTAAGGAAGGAGTATAGGAACCAATGAATTACAGGAGGGCTGCATTATTTTTTTTCCATACTAAGGTGCACCTTATAAAACCCATTTTTACTGTATAATTAATGAACCTTTGCCTATGCTTTAGGGCATGAGCTGATTACCAGCATGGGTCAGGAAAAACTTTTTCCCTGGTGTAGGATATCACAATTAAGTGTGGTATGAGGAATGTCTGCCTCCCTTTGATGCCTCCAATATAGGCCACTGTGGGAGACAGGATGTTGGGCTGGATGGGCCAACATACTGCTCCAGAGTGAACACATTCTCTGTTTCTTCTATCACAGCTGAAAGAGAACCTGAAAATTATACCTGCAAAGAACCTGAAAAGAAACCTTTAATTATATCAATCCCTCTGTTGGTCCCCACCCAAGGAGCAGATATCTGCAAAGAGATTAGCTCAGCTCATCCAACAGAGATATTTGTACCACTTTATGAAAGATGATCTCTGGAGAAATGAAGAATAGAGGGGAGCTTGCTGAATGCATTCATGTTCACTCAGAGGCTGATGATTTATATTTCTCTCTTACAAACCCAATCTTATATTTTTGAAAGCCCCACAAGACAAAGGAGAAAAAAAGGAGAAAATGACAATGATGGGTCTCAGATTTTTATCATGTATTACATAAGCAATTAAAAAATATGTGACTTTCTATGCATAAAGACAATGAAGTTTCATATCCTATAATATATAGTGTAAAGACCTAACACTCAATATATTGAACATATTAAATGAACACAATTTAATTTAGCATGGCATCTGTATTGTTTATTGACTATATTTAGTTTCATGCCAGGTGTTCCTGGGGCTGTGTTGATATTTATACAGGAAGAGAATTATAGCATTTTGCCCTCACTCTCATTCCAGGGTCCTGCTGGGATTTGGAAAAATAAAAAATAAAACTCATCATGTAGCCTGACCCAGACAAACATTCGTAAAAAGGAGGTAATTATTCCTAGACAGCTAGGTGTTACCCAGGATCACACAGCCTATAAGGTAAGTATCTGAGGCCAGATTTGAATTCCAGGACTGGTGTTCTATCTAGACCACCTAACTGCCCAAAGATCAATTAAATGAGATAATATTTGTAAATTCCTTAGCATAGTGTCTGCTTAGCACAGTGCCCATCCCATAGTAGGTTCCATAGAAATGCTTGTTCCCTTCCTTCCTCTTCTTCTTTGTCCCAGATAATTTGATTTCCGCAAATAAAGGATCATTGAATTGTAGGATTCTTAAGAGTCCTCAGATGCCAATTATTGAAGTCTAACGTATAAAAAAAGAAGAATCCTTATACTACATTAGACAAGTGGTCATGTAGTCTGTTACCATTTAAAGACCTTCAATGAAGTAGAACTCCCCACTTCCCAAGGCAACCCAGTCTACCTTTGGACAGCCCTCATCATTAGTAAATTTCTCTTTAAGTCTAAGCTAAATTTGTCTAATTCCAACTACCTACTTTGTTTTTAGTTCTACTTTCTAAGGCCAAACAGAATAAATCTTCCACATTTCCTCTTACACATGAGACCATTTCAAATTCTTAAAGACAACTATCATGTCTTCTCTTTTCTCCAGAGTAAACACCAGCAGTTCCTTCAACAGACTTTTCTATGGTATGGAACATACTGGTTTTTCTCCACCGTATATGCTCAGACTCTATTACTGTTGTTCCTAAACTATTACACTGTCACCCAAACTAAATACAATACTTAGAAGTGGGGTCTAACCAGGGCAGAGTATCACCTTCTTATTACTAGAAACTATACCTCTCTTCACACATTTCACTAACATTTTTGGTAGCTGTTGATCCATTGCTGACTCAAATTGAACTTGAAGTCTATCAAAGGTTTGACTTTTTTTTTTCAGAATTGTTGTTTATGCCTCCCCATCTTGTCCTTGTGAAATTCATTCCTTAACCCCAAGCTTAAGACATTATATTGGGTACCTATATGTTGGACTATATAGCAGAAAGGGGTTCAATATTAAGAAGAAAAACTTGAAGGGGACCCACATCACCCATTCTACCCTTCTAACATCCTCTGGAGAACAATCAACTGGTTGATCCAGAAATAATACTTGAAGAGCGTGATCACAAAAACTTTCTCCCTTCCCTCCCCCTCCATCTTGTTTGATGGTGTTTATTATAAGGAATATACCCTCTCTTGAAGAATGTTGCTTTTGGAGTTTATGGCTTTGATAATGGGCTTCAAAAGCAAAGTACTATTCTTTTTTTATTCCTTTTAATCCCCTTGTTTTACTAAATAGTGCATGCTATAGTATAGAGGGCCAGGCTAGGGGTCAGGAAGTCCTGGATTCCAATCCTGAATCCAACATTTTATTTCTCAGAACTCCAGTTTCCTCACCAAATGGGAAAAATAAAATCTGAAGTACCTGTCATGGAGCACAAATGAGACAATCAGTGTGTGTGTGTGTGTGTGTGTGTGTGTGTGCGCGTGCGCACATATATATGCATAGATATGTGTGTATGTATGCCTGAGTCTACGTGTATGTATGTACATACACTATATATATATATTTGTGTTTACAGATCTTAAGAGTTTATTTGGTCTATTAAATATTAGGAAGAGGCACATCTATCCACATTCTATTTAGAATCAATTTATTTATTTACTAATTTATTCATTCATTCATTTTCTTAGTTATGTATTTTTATGTAGTAGTGGGGAAATAACACAGAGTAAGGAAATGTTTGTACAGAGGATAGAGATCTGGCCTTGGAGCCAGGAAGATGTGTCCTGCCTCTTACATATCCTAGCTGTGGGACACTGGGAAAGTCACTTGAGCTCTAAGCAACTAAAACTGCTGCATTAGTAGAGTTTCTTCATCTGAATGTCTTTTATATCAAGGAAACTGTAAGTCTAGTCCCCGTCCCCTAAGGTATCTTTTTTTTATCTGTTTTGTTCTGCTGGTCCATACTGGGCCTTTTAGTGTCTAACTTAAAATACCATATATTTTTAAAAGAAACACTCTTGCTTTCAGTCACCTATACCTTTTCTCCCCACAAATATTTTAAAGGTTTCTTGTGATAATAAAAACAACTTATTGAATACTGAAAATCAATATACAAGCAGATAAAGAATATTTCATAGTCTATGAAACTAAGATCACTCTATATCCTTGGAAGATGCCAGTTAGCCTTTCACATAGTCTAAAGACATGATTGTGATGATGTGTTTTGTGCACATAATGTGTTTTTATATGACACTTTTCAACAAGGCTGTATCTTAACTGAACAAACTGAAAACCTTATGAAGAAAAAAAGATGTAAGTTTAAAGGGGGTGTCAGGGCACTATGTGTTTATTTCTTGGAGAAATTCTTTAGCAGAAATAAGCCCTTTTTAATTAGCACAGTGAAAAGTGTTTGCATGTGCAGACAGAACCTGAAAGAGTGGAGTTGCTTATTTTTTGGTTTTGCTGTTTTGCAATCCATCATCTTAAATGCTCATCTAATTCCAAATCAACCACACATTTATGCTATGTTGTATCACTCCCTGAAATGACTGATTCTTTATGTTTCTACTGTATTAGGGTTAGGGCTAATTCACAATCATAGGGAAATAATTTCTTTAGAGTTATTTTAATAAAAAATTTGTGGAGAAGACGATCTCTTTGTCTTGCTCTGAGTATGAATGAATGAATGAATGAATGAAGCATTTATTAAGCACTTAATAGCAAATATACTTAATTAGCAAATACGGTTACTTAATTAGCAAAGCACTGTGCTACATGCTGGGGGTACAAAAATAAAAGGAAGGCAGCCCCTGATCTCAAGGAGTACCCATTCTAATGGGGGGGGGAGACATCACCTACAGAAGGTTTAGCTGCAAGTCAGATGAAGGCCCCATGGTCTCAGGGTACAGTGGCAAATCAGAGGGCAATGCTCTTTGTTTAATGCCATTTCCACTGTTCATATAATATTTATTTCTGTTACTGACAGTTCCAAGGGCACTGGTGGCAAGAACTTTCCTTTCTGGGTGTTGGGTAGATATGACTGTAGTACTCACAGGAAGTGTTGCTAGGCTACATCTCCACTGGGGTTGTTTCAGTGAGTAATGGCTGTGGGGAGTGGTACTGAAGCATTATTCTTCTATTCTCAAGACCCTTGGGTTCAGGATACTAAACTGGATCAAGAGATGATGGTTGAGGTGGGACTTGTGTAGCACATGGTGCCTCCCTTCTCTTCTCCAGGGTTCCTGAGCTAACCTGCAGGTCCTAGAAGTTATTTGGCAATTGATGAAGATGCCCCATTGGAAGCCCTTCCTGGCATGACGGCTGTGAGGCCTGGGCTAGAAACAGAACAGATGGTCTGGAGGTGGAGGTGGGAAGGCTGTCACTCCCAAGGCTCCTGTCTCTAGCACTAGAAATAAGTTCCGGGATAAAAGATATAGAAGGTCATTCTCAAGTTTGAAATGAAGACTCCAGACATGTTTACCTACCTTTGTCTGTCTTCCTTGAGTACAGCCTTTGCTGTTTGTTGTACTACAAAGTACAGCCCTACAGGAAGCCTTTCATGATCTCCCTAGTACTGTGTCCTTCTTCTATGACTTCAAATTTACTTTGGATTTATGTGGGTGAATATTTTGGTCATTCTTATAATTTCATGTTATTTCCCCCTCTCTCTCCAGTAACATGTAAGATCGTTGAGAGCAGATTTTTTTTCTTGAGAGCAGAGGCTATTGGGGGGGAGGGAGTGGATAGCATCACAAACACCTACCACAGTGCTGGTATATCTGTTGTTGCTGTTATTCAGTTGTGTCTGACTCTTTGTGACGTCATTTGGGGTTTTCTTGGCAAAGATACTGGAGAAGTTTGCCATTTCCTTCACCAGCTTATTTTACAGATGAGGAAACTGAGGCAAACAGGGTTAAATGACTAGCCCAAGGTCACAGAGCTAGTAAGTGTCTGAGGTGAAATTTGAACTTGGGTCTTCTGACTCCAGGCCTGGCGTTCTATCCACTACACTACCTAGCTGCCCAACCTGGTACATAGATGTTCAGCAAATGTTTGCTTAGCTGGATTGAACACTTCATTATCATTATTGTAATAAAAATAAAACTAAGTGCTCTTTCCCTTCCAGTAGGGTGCAAAGCTTGTATTTTATGAAAAGCAAGTACAGTTCTTTACATCATGGGGGTTTAAGATCTAAATATTTTCAGCTAGATTACATGTTCCATGAGGTCAGGGATACATCAATTTCTGTTTCTGTCTCTGTTTCACTGTGTGTGTGTGTGTGTGTGTGTACTTGTGTGCCCCTGTGTCTACCATAGGTGCTATGCTAAAATAATGTTTTAATAAAGATTTGTTGAAATGACTTTAAATGCATGGCATTAATGAAACACACTTCATCAATGTGAAAAAAAAATTAAATTTCCCTTACATCTGCCATTCCGTTAGAAAGTAAACTCTTTGAGAATAAGGACTTCCTGTTTCTGTCTTCCTTCCCCCAAGCCTTGAAGGAAGCAGCACTTAATTAATGTTTGTTGAATTTAATTAATTCCATACCAGTAAATAGAAGGAGATGATTGGTCTACAGATTTCAAGCTTTAAGACATTTTAACTTTTCTGAAGAAAAACTTATACTGACTTGGTTGATGAATTCCCAATCACTTTACCAAAGGTGGAACATTTTACATTTTACCCTGGTCATACAGATGGATATTTAAGTGCTTCCCTTTCCAGCTAAGGGAAAAAAATGAAACTGAAGGATATGGAAGTCATTTGATTATAGTTATAATTAGGATGGTTCACAGATGTTTTACCTGCTGTTCATTTGCTACTCTTCTGTTAGAGTTTCAGTTCTCTATCTCCAACACTGTTCTTAGGACCTAATTTCCTTTTCAAATTATTTTCCATAATGGCATCTACGCCCCAGGGTTGTTGTGAAGATCAAATGAAATAATATTTGTAAAGTACTTAGCATAGTACCCAGAACATAGAAGATACTTTGCAAATGTTTGTTTCCTCACTTTTTCTCCCTTTCTTCCCCTCCTTCCTTTCTTTTTTCCTTCTTTCTTTCCTTTCTTCCATGCCTTCAAATAAACAATGTAACCACACTCATGAGAAAACTTTACCAGTTGGGAGAAGTCTAGCAGTTGCTTTTATTTAGATGTTCAAGGGAATGACCTGATTTCTTTATTAGGTTTTGCTGTTTTTAAATAAGCATTGCCTTTTAACAGTGGAAATATTTGAAAAAATCCTGATTGTTATTATTTTGTCCACAACTCACAAAAGCAAATGGTTGCAGAGTATAATTTCCTTAAGGGTGACTATTTCCTTTTTGTTTATTTCAGTGCCTGGAACATAGTAGGACCATAAGATCATAGCTGTAGAACTGGAAAGTACCTTAGAGATCATTTGGCTCATCCCTCTTCGTTTTACAGATGGAGATACTATGGGCCAGAGAGGTTAATTTGTCGAAAGCCACATAGGAAATCAGTGGCAGAATTAGGATTCAACCAGAAGCCCATATTTGTGTTCCAAGTCCGACATTCTTTCCAGGGCATCAAGCATAGTCATTTAGTGAAAGCTTGCTTTCATTTCATAATGAACAAATGAACTAACACAAGGTGTACAATTGGAAATATTAAACTTTCAAGTGGGTTATAGATATGTTCAGTTGAGTGTGGTTTACTTTGCAGAGTTGTATTTGCATAATATGTTACTGCATTGCTTTTGTTTTGTATATTTTTTGTTTGTTTTTAGAATGCACTTGTGTTATCTTAATGCACAATCTACTAGGGGAGATAACAGATATACTGGCAAGTAAATAAAGGGTAATAGAAGGATAGAAAGATTATTAATTATTATTGATTTCTGTGACACTGTTCTCTCAGTTCCCCTGCATGTCACTAACCACTTCATCCAACCCTCCTTTGCCAGATCATCAACCAGCATGTGAAGACTTACTCCACTGGAATGGGTGGATGGGAAGAGTTTGTTTCAGTGGCCATGTAGGCAGCTGAAGCAGACCCCATGGAGCGCTTAGAGCTTGGTCAGACAGCAAAGATGCCAAGGTCATCCTTTGTGTACTAGGCCACATTTAGTTCTGTCCTGCCACTGGTCTTTGATGACTCTGGAAGAGAGAGGTGAAGCTGATGACTTTGTGGAACTTAAATCACTTAAATCCAATTCACATGCAAGTCATCACCCCATGATATCATTGGTCCTTTTTGTAAATGAAGGACAAACAACCATCTCGCATTCATTAAATGTTGGTATCTCCCCACACTCTGTGTAAGGCCCTCTTTTTTTCCTCTACTGTAAGTAATCTCACAAGTTTTCATGACTTCAACTATTCTAATCACTGAACTTGGCAAACTCAGTCTTCCTTTACTCTTCCATCCTCCTCTTCCCCATATCCCGTCAGATGTCAAATCTTCTCGATTCCTCTTCAATAACACCTGTTCACACCTATCTTCTTCTCTCCACTCATAAAGCCATTGTACTAGCTCGTATCACTTTTCATGTATTTTACAGTATTGTAATAGACTCTTAACTGGACCCCCTGCTTCTAGTCTGCTTCCTCCCCTATCCATCCCTCACTCGGTTGCCAAATTAATATTCCTGTCATTCCTTTGCTCAAAATTCTTCAGTAGCTCCCTAGTCCCTCTGGGCAAGAAATGCAAACTCTTCAGGCTAGCATTTAAAAAGCACTTCACAATCTGGCTCCCATCATTTCCAGGCATTTCATATTACCCTCCTTCACTCTGTGTTCCAACCAAACTGAACTACTATATGTTCTCTGAATTCAGAATGATGTGTTCAGTTGCTGTGTTTTGCCTGTACTGTCTCTCCCATGTCTGGCCAGCCCACTTAGGACTCAGCTCAGGTGCCACTTCTAATGTAAAATCTTCCCGATCTCATCCCATAACTGTCAGTGCTATTTTCGCACTTATATTCATTTTACTTATTATTTTATAGTGTATTTACTTAGCTTTGCAGCTCTTAGTACCATTCTTTCCCCACCCTACCCCCAGTAGAATGTAAGCTTTTTGAGGCAGGGGTTATTTATTTTTTGTCTTTTTGTCCCCAATACATAGAATAGTGCTTGGATCAAAGGAAATACATTTTTAAAAATGGTTGAACTAAAACAAACTGAATTTTCTCATTCTCACAATGGGAAACTATATACCTCAGGCTTTTTACTTTAAAACATGAGGTTTGTTGTTTTTTGTTTGTTTTTTCCCTTCTAGGTCCCAAGAGGAAACATAGTTTTCCCAAAGTTATTTCCTTCAAAGTCTTTGAGTTGGAGAAATATTTCAAACAGATGACAGAAAAATATATCCAGACTTTAGAATATGAGATTATTTTCCCCAAACAAGAGTATTCCAAAATTTCACTCATAATAATGAGTGTTGTCAGTCACTGGTTTTTTCATTTAATTTCATGGAAGTCTTCATTATCATACTCTTAATGGCCACCTTCACAAATTATGACCACCATGAAGATATTATGAAATATTTGGTGAATATACTTTTAGATTAGATTTATATCTGGGAGAGACCCACGAAGTCATTGAGCCCAAACTTTCATTTTTCTGCTGGGGAACCTAAGACAAAGAGAGGTGAATTGGCATGGCTAGGAATTGTCTGACCCAGGACTCAAATGCAGATCTTTCTACATAGAACTCCAGAATGCTATTCACTGTGCCACCTAAATATCCATTTTTTAACTCCATCTCATTAAGTGATTTAGCTAGGTTGAATCTCAGGTGACAGACTGTCACCAGGAGCGTATCTGAGACCTTTGGAGCTGTGAAGCACTTTCCAGAGCTTGTGGATAGAAATTTTAGTATCCATGGCTGAGGTGATGTTGGGTTCATAGAGTAGTTTATATATATATATATATATATGAAGGGAAATTAAAGGTTACCTCTCCTCTCATCATCTAACCTGCCACTCTCATTTCTTCTGTAACTTTCATACTAGGTGGTTATCCAGCCTCTGTTTCCAGTGACCATGGAGCTCATTACTCTTGAGAGCTCAGTGTTGCAGAATCCAAAGGACACTAGCTAGGGATCCCGCTGCTGATGCTTACTACCTTAGGAAAGTCTTTAACCTTACCAAACCTTATGTTCCTCATCTGTAAAAATGAGGGAGTTGGAAAAGAGTTTCTTTGAGGTCCCTTTCAACCCTAGGTTTTTGATGTCATGAACTCTTCTATGGCCTCCCATTTTATTTCTGAAAGTTCAATTTATTAGACACTTCTGTCTTACATTAAGCCTAGTTTGCCTTCCTATGACTTCAATCCACTGTTTCTAGTTCTGTCTGTCGAATCATACAAAACACATCTAGCCCTTACTGGGTGGGGGTAGTAGAAAGGAGGCAGGTCTCGGAGGTGAATCTAATTTAAAGTCCTGACTCTGCCCCTTACAAGTTTACTACCTTGGGCAGGTGGTTTCATTTCTTCAGAGCTTAGTTTGCTTATCTGGAAACTCATTCAGTCAGTAAAATTGGACTAGCCTCTAGAATCTTCCATAGCTCTAACATTTCTATGATTCCATTTCTCTATTTAGAAAAATTCTCACAGCTTAGTTTTGCCATGAATATGAAAGTAATACAAGGCCCTCTATCCCATCCCCACATACATTTATATGCCTATTTTTTAGTAACTTGGATTTTAGAGCAGAATAACATTCAAAGCATAATTCCCTAACCTGATAAAATTGAAAGACCAGAGAGAATCTTGATTTCTAATCCTGATGTTCCCACTTACTCACTGTATGACTGGACCCTGAGTCTAATTTTAAAAACTTATCTTTTCTGTATAATACAGATGGTACCGCTTGAATACTTCACAGACTATTTATAGGTCTATAGGATTTAAGGCTGAAAGGAATCTTAGAAATAATCTAATGCAATCCCTTCATTTTACAGATGAGGAAATTAAGGCCTAGTGAAGGTAAATTATTTCTCCAAGGTCACACAAGTAGAGAAACGACTAAGTTATTGTGATAACTAACTAAATGAAAAAAAAAGCATTTATTAAGCATCTACTATGTACCAACCACTATGCAAGAAATTAGTGAAAGGAACACAAAATTGAAATAGTTCTTGCCTTCAATGAGTCTACATTCTAATGGGGGAGACCTGACACACATATGTTTATTAAATGCTTGTCTATTGGTTGATAACCAGGGAAAATCTGTGGTCTGGGACATCATAGGGTTGGTGAATAGAGCCACTTGACACTTGCCTTTTCAAAAATGGAAAGTAGTGGAGGAGAGGAGGTCAGGAGAGTGGTATATGTACAGTAATAGGGCAGCTAACAAGATGTCTGGGCTTGATGACTGTAGATGAATGGGGTGTGCTACTTTACGTTTGTAAAGCATCTCATACTTTCCAAGGAGTTTCCTCATACATTATCTCATTTGATCCTAACATTACTCAAAAGAACATCATTTATCTCCATTTTGTAGATTAGAAAACTAAGACTAACTGAGTAGGTAATTTGGAAAGGTCAAAAAACTCCTTGTCAGTAGAACTAGATTTAAGACCTAGGTCTCCCTACTTGTAGTCCAAGAATGCCATTCCATCCTGACAGGGCCAGGAGTGGGTATTCCTATAGCCATGGTAGTTCCCAAGTTGAAGTGTACACACCCACCATTATCCTCAGCCCTTTCAGAGATAAAGACCAAGTGACAGGAATGTAAAATCTTAGTGCTATCACTTTTAATGTCAAAATGTGTTTGGTGATATTTGAGGCTAGAGAAGAGTTCTCCTTCAAAAAAAGTGAACACTGTGAGACATTGACATGGACTTTGTGACACATCTCACCCACCTTCTGGCTTTCCTTCCTTTTTTCATTTTTAGGAGGACTGGCATTGTAAAAAATAGAACCTTAAACCCTGAACCTTCAGCCCTAAAAGCAATCACCCCCAAGCCTCTTTATACACACACACACACACACACACACACACACACACAAAGAGTAGAGTAGGGACAGCTGAGGATGGTAAGATCTATGTTATATAAAGAACTTCCTTGTTTGCCATACCATTGTTGTGACTGCAAGTTATCACCAAGGCATTACAATGGAGTAATAGTTATAACAGTTGATGTGGCATGTCACTGCAGAATACTTGACATATATTAGTCGTTTGATTCTCATGATAGCTCAGTGAAGTAAGGCTTGTTCTTGTCCCCATTTACAGATTAAGAAACTGTCAGATGGTAAATGACTTGTCCAGTGTCACAAAACCAATAAGCTCTCTATTTTATTTAGTGACAAACCAAGAACAGAGAAGATCAAAACATGACATCATTCCAAATACAGCATTTACTAAGTGTGATTAAATAATCTCCAAGTACTACCCCACCCCAGGATCTTCCAATCATTCAATCAATTACAAACTCTCTGTTCTAAATACTTCTCCACCCCTAGGCTATACCTTAATTAAGTCCACCACAAAGCCCCTCTTCTCAAATGTAGATTAGTTTCCAAACATAAGGTCAAAAGTTCCCCACCCCTGGATCACGATTGAATCTACCCCAGAGTTACATCAAGTTTAAACACAGCACTTAATACCCAAATGGAGGTCTTTTCTTCATCTTGACACGAGGCAAGTTCTCAGCAATCTTAGTTCCTGGGGAGACAAGGCTTAGCAAAGCCACAAGATACATTGCCAGTCCCTTCATGAATTTATCCTCTGTCTGTAGAACAGTCCTAGAACCCCTGAACACATTAGCAAAGCCCTCTCCCAGGATTTCTGTAAACATACAACAAGAAAATCCTTCTTCAGGGCTTCTGAACCAACAGAAAGGCTCCCAGACCCCTGCAACAACAGCACTGTCCCTCACCAGTGGACAGTATT
>NW_027187372.1:24207444-24211105 GCF_028583685.1 Petaurus breviceps papuanus
GTATTCACTCTGTCTGCAGGACAGTCTCCAGACCCCTGCAACAACAGTACTGTCCCTCACCAGTGGACAGTATTCACTCTCTGTCTGCAGGATAGTCGCAGGCCTTCTTAGCGAACAGCCAGGTTCCAGGACTTCTTCAACAAAAGGACAGTCTTTCTCCAGTGGACAAATCTGGCAAAATAACATCAAAACAGACAGACAAAGTACCAGCAAAACAGCCATGTCTCCTCAGTACTTGGCAGCTCAGGGGGCAGGTCTCAAAAGTCCAGGGCAATTCAAAGCGGCCACCAGCAATTCTCTTAGTCTCTCTCTCTCCACGAGGTGCTGCTACCAAAAAGATCTTCCGCCTCTCTCTAGTGTCTCTCCAAATCTACATCACCAGCTCCTCCCACTTCAGGACTTTCTTTTCACTTCAACAAGCCCATCCCACAGGTGGGATTAACAAACTCTGGGTTTTAATACAATCAATTTGAAAACCAAGCCAATACAGGGGAATCTTTAATTGCCATTACTATCACAGTTCTTGACACAGGATTTGAACTGTAGTTTTTCTTATTCCAAGTCCAGTATGTTATCCATAATTCATTATTTTCTTTCAGTAGAAAAACATTAGAATCAAAATCAGAAGACCTAAGTTTGAATCCTGGGTCTACTAATTCCTGTCTGTATGATCTGTGACATATCATTTTAATCTTCTTGGACTTTCTCATCTGTAAAATGAAGCAGTCAGACCAGACCATCCCTAAGATTCCCTCCATTCCTAGCCTTATGTGATTTTCATTTCCACTGTCAATGTCAGTGCTAATTCACTGTCCAGGTAGGAGGCCCATATTTCACAGAAATCGGCCCCCAGCAAATATTGCAGATTTTCTACCTCTTCATTGCTATGTTAGAATTTTATAAGCTGCCTAAATTTTCTACCTCTTATAGAGAGTCGTAGTTCTTGGAATGCCCCTTGGCAAGGGAACTCAAGCAGAATTTTTCAGGGCTAGGGATTAGACTTGAGATTTTATTGGTAAAGCAGAAATCCCAGGTGAGGAAACTCCCTCTACTCATACAATTCAGCACTTTCACTGCAACTTGAAGCCTAGGGGTGTTGTTCAGAGAACTTAAACATTGAGTGACTTGCCCAGGGTCACATAGTCAGTGTTTATGAGAGATAGGACTTGAACCCTGGGTCTCTGACTTTAAGGCTAGTTCTCAATCTACTCTACCAGTCTGCCCTTTAAATATTTCAAGAAAAGGAAAAAGAAAAATCTTTCAGAGGCAAAGCAAGGGACATGAATGATCAGTCAAGTTTTGCCTACAGTTATGCCCTACCAGCTATGATAATTTATCTTATGTTTAAGAAAGTCTGTAAAGAATACTAAAATTTTATATGTGTGCACATTTGGTTCATAGATATGCCCACTCCTACTGATTCCGGAAAGGTAATAGTTTTCTACATAAAATTTGTCATTGAATCCTGAAATTTTTATTCACTCTTCTATATAGTATTACAATCATAAAATGTTAGAGGTGGAAGGTCCTTGAAGATGATTTAGTCCTATTCTCTCCTTTTTTAGATGAAGAAACTGAGGCCCAGAGATATAGGTGACTTTCTATGCGAAGCTAGGATTAGAACTGACAGTTCTTGGACTCCTGGTCCAATGCTCGTTTTAACCATGCTGTCTACCTATAGATTTATTTATTTGGGGACAGGGGAATATCATTATGTCTAGAGGGGAAAAAAAAGAGCCTTACATTCCTGGACAACTAAAAAGCTAACATCTTAAATACATTCTACTTTTAAAATATCCTACAACTGTGTTACTTTTAAAGTTCCTAATATTATATATGTATATATATATATATATATATGCACACAATATGTTTACAAACACACACACATGTGCTCATATGCATATTCAGATACATATATAACTAGGTATGTATATGTCATAATGTATGTCTAGCTCTTAACTAGCTAGGTACCATGTGGTTGAAGTCATAGCAGCTAGCAATTGTCACTAATCCTTGTCCTTTATTTATCCTCACAGCTTCTACCCCCACCTAGGATTCCTAAGGAACAATTTTCTATCTTTAGCTCCAGTTTAAGAGGGCCTCCCTAGGAGGGGAGAGAGGAAAGAAATGAAAAAAAGTAATCAGAGTCTAAGCATGAATCAGTATGAAATGGGCAGCCTTATTCCCACACAAGAAGGGAGTGGCTAAGTTATAAGGAATCATTGGATGATTACAATAAGATGAGATGCTAATATGCAAGCTTTGTTGGGACTTTTGCACAACAGGGTCTGCTCTTTAATTATTTTATATGTCACCTTCACTTAATGTAGCCCAATCAATGCCAGGTGGGCTCTTTTTTTTTCCCTTTCTTGCATTTTCTTTCTCTGTAGCTAATTCTTTCCCTCCAGGGATTCTTAACCTTGGCTACATGAAATTGGGTTGATTTTGCTTTTGATATTTTGGTAACTGGTGTTACTATAATTTGTTTCCCTTGTAACCCTACTATTTTATTTTATGCATTTAAAAACATGATTCCTGGGTGGCCAGTTAGCACAGTGAGTAAGAGCACTGGCCCCAGTGTTGGGATGACCTGGGGGATCGAATCTGGGCTCATACACTTAGCATCCACCCAGAAACACCTGGCTGTATAACCTTGATCAAGTTACTGAGCCCCCATTGCTTAGGGGCAGCCAGGTGGCTCAGCGAGTAAGAGCACCCGCTCCAGTGTCGGGATGACCTGGGGATCAAATCTGGGCTCAGATACTTAGCACCACACCCAGAAATAACTGACCGTATAACCTTGAGCAAGTTACTTAACCCCGATTGCTTTAAAAAAAAAAAAATATGATTCCAGTGAGTCCATAGGTTTCAGCAGACTGCCCTTGGACACAAAAAAGGTTAAGACCTCCTGCTTTTACCAGTCTGTCCCTAACATTGCCATTGCTGTAACTGCTACAACAGCTCCTAGACTAATTAACACCCAGCTGCTTGGGTACATAATAAGGAGGCTGGTGCCCTCTGACTTTCAAGATTTCACAAGGCCATGTGCCAAAGCAAAGAAGACAGCAAAAAAGCAGCCACATTCTAGACACAGGTTTGTCGAGAAGGCCTTGTGTTGTTCATGGGTTGCCCCAGTGTGGGGAAGGACATTTGCTCACTGACCCTTCAAATCTCAATCATCCTTATATCTCAAGGCCAGCAGGAAAGAAATATTTGAGGCAATAAGGATTTCCTCTACAGAGTTCTACCTCAGGAGCTGTTAAAAGTGTGCTCATGCTGGACGGGAAACAATGGGAAGATATCTTCATTTGCTCTGAGTTCAGGAGAAGACAATCACCATATCGGATCCCCAAGGGGGTGCCATTCTCTTATATTGCTCAGTCGTGCCCAACTCTTAGTGACTCCATTTGGGGTTATCTTGCCAGAGATACAGGAGGGCTTTGTCATTTTCCAGCTCATTTTATAGATAAGGAAACTGAGGCAAACTGGATTAAGTGACTTGACCAGGGTCACCCAGATAGTAAGTGTTGGAGGTCAGATTTGAACTCAGGAAGCTGAATCTTTCTGACTCCATGCCTGGTATTCTGTCCACTATACCACCTAGCTGCCCTACACACACACACACACACACACACACACACACACACACACACACACA